>NC_086295.1:2841087-3141087 GCF_963924245.1 Chroicocephalus ridibundus
GGTGCAACAAAAAGAGTGTGGCCAGCAGGTGGAGGGAGGTCATCCTCCCCCTCTGCTCTGCCCTGGGGAGGGCACATCTGGAGTGCTGTGTCCAGTTCTGGGCTCCCTGGGTCAAGGACAGGGAACTGCTGGAAAGAGACCAGTGGAGGCTACAAAGATGATCAAGGGACTGGAACACCTCTCTGATGAGGAAAGGCCGAGAGCCCTGGGGCTGTTCAGCTGGAGAAGAGCAGGCTGAGAGGGGATCTCATCAATGCGCAGCAAGAGCTAAAGGGCGGGGGGCAAGAGGATGGGGCCAGGCTCTTCTCAGTGGTGCCCGGGGACAGGACAAGGGGTAACGGGCACAAACTTGACCATGGGAAGTTCCATCTCAACATGAGGAAGAACTTCTTTGCTGTGAGGGTGGCAGAGCCCTGGCACAGGCTGCCCAGAGAGGTGGGGGGAGTCTCCGTCTCTGGAGACATCCCAACCCCGCCTGGACGCGTTCCTGTGCCACCTGCTCTGGGTGACCCTGCTCTGGCAGGGGGTTGGACTGGGTGATCTCCAGAGGGCCCTTCCCACCCCGGCCATTCTGTGATGCTGTGAAAGGCTCGCCCTGGGGACGTTTGGCACGTTGCAGGTCCCCCAGCTCCAGACGTGCTCCTGAGCCATGGCCAGTTTGCAAGGACGAGCCTGGCACGGCCTCCCCGCCAGCAGAGGAGATCCCATGGGATTCTCAGCGGCGATGCTACGTCCTGCCCCAGCTCCCGCCTGCGGAAGAGTTGGACGAGGGCTTCAAGGTAGTCCCAGACTCTGGCTTTAAGGCTCTGTGATTTTGGGAAACCCAGTCTCTCTACTCATAACTTCTCTTTCGGAGAAGAAAATGCCTTTCAGAAGGCATTTTTTAAAACATCTTTTAATTTTTAAATGCTTTAATTTCTCTCTTGCAAGCGCAGCTCTTTGCTTTCGTGCACTATCTAATAGCACGCCGCAAATGTGTTTCCACGCAGCCATTTCTGAGCGTGCAATATCAACATCTGTGCTAAAACCAAGCAGAAATTTTTCCCTGAAGCCATATTTTGCTCAGTATTATTGTTGCATTTTCTTTTTAACGGCTGGCTTGCCATGGGGAGCTCTTCGGCCTCTTCATCTCAGGAAATGAAGGCTGCCTTCTTCTCCCTCCTCTTCAAAGCCAGCCCTGGCAGGCGAGAGCAACGTCACCCTTGTCCCTTCTGCAAAAAATGTTTTACTTAGTGCTCACTAAAAATAGGCTGCATTAAAGCACCTCGTTGAGCTGGGGCTTGGCCACCCTCTTCATCACCCCACAGAGCCCAGGTCGGCACCCCTAGGTTTGGGAGAAGGGCCACGCTCTGCAGCAGGACCAAATATCCTTCTTCAGAGCTCAGCTTTGCAGCAGGCAAGGGGCACTGGTTGGAGATTGAAGAGAAGAAAAATAACTAAATAGAGGGGTTGCTGCTACAAAAAAATAAATCCACAGGAGCCAACGGTCACCCTCCTGCGGTAGCTGGGATGCTGCAGCTGCTGCTCGAGGTTTAGTGAATCCTCGTGGGGTGCTGTTACCCTGTCTTAGATAACGGTCAAACTCTGTCCTGCTCCAAAAACCAGCCTGAGTGTCTTGGTTGGAGCCTAAACCATGACAATGAGACAATGGCAGGTGAAGACATGCTCCCTGAAGGCGTCAGCAGCACCTGTGCTGATGAAGGTCACAAACAGCTGAGCAAAGTGCTGATTTCTGCCCAGGGAACAGCATTTAAGTGCCGTTATCTTGGCAGGGCTCTGTTGTAGAAGCTTTGATAGCCTCCTGTGTTTGCCCTGGCTCATTGCCTGCACCATTCCCTTTGGGAATAGCTTTTCTAGGCCTGATCATTGTCACTGGTGCCACAGCCATCCCCGTGGCCTCCAGCATGTTCTCCTCCAGCAAGGGCCATGGGATGCTGCACCGGTGGAGGTTCCTTCCTTGAGAAAGGGCTGATGGTGCAGGATTGACCTGGGGCGGAGAAAGGGAGTGAGAATCACCAGGTACGTGCATCCCTAGCAGGAGAGAGCATCATCAATTTTCAGCTCTTGGGAGCTGAAATGGGTCTGCTGTGTCAGAGCACACTTTTGGTTTCTTTCTAATTTGTGTCTCTGTTGCCTTGCACAGGGTTTGGGAGGGGGGTGAGCTGCGATGGGCAGAGCCGTGCCTGTCTGCTCCTCCCAGGGTTCGCGGTGATGGGGGCGGTGTGGGCAGTACCGATGTCTCACGGGGGCTCCCGGAGTGATGCAGTGGGGGGAAAAGGGAAGCTCCGGGATCACGTTTGGGAATGGAAATAAAGCAATGGCTCGTCTCCGGGCAGGGCTCGAGTGGACGGGCAGCACTGCCTGCGCTGGTGGCTCCAGCTCTGCCTTCTCTGCTGGCACTTTGCAGCTCTCTGGGCAATTGTCTTCTCACCCGTCAGCCTTCCCCTGCCTGACACACAGCAGGCTGGCAGGGGTAATTGATTTGTGTTTGAGTTGCTCCTGTTAAGTAGGTGTTAAATATTATTATTATCATTATTGTTATTGTTTTCCATCACAACCACAGTGGCAAACACTCCCCTGTGCATGTATTTAAGCTACCCGATGTGGGCTGCTTTGTTCTTAATTTTGAATACTTTAAGAAGTCCTTTATCACATCAAATAGTCTCTGTAGATGAGGATTTATAGGCAGGTCTTGAGAGCTGCCAGAGTAATGTTTTTCTAGCAGCAAAAACTTAACCTTCTCTTGGATCTTTATTTCTGCTTTGTCCTGGGTTTGCGATGTGACGAAGAGACGGCCTAGCTGCGGCAAGTGCCTGGTTACAGCTCTCAGGATGAAGGAGACGTGTTGTCAGGTGTTTTATTTTTGATCCCATTTGAATGTGTCAGTCAACTGCCTCGAATCAAAGAAAGTGAGAAGGAGCCTTTAATAGTTGTGATTTGGAAACTTCGAACTTACCTTTTTTTTTTATAGACACTAAGTAAATGGTTGGCGGGCTCCTGTAAATCATAACACTTCTAAATATATCAGAAAGGCTCTCAGCCAAGCTGCTGGCGAAGACGGTGTCTATTCCTATTGACTTCTCTTCCCCCTTCAGATTACTTTTGCGTTGAATAATTTCAGATCATAATGCAAAAAAATCAGGGACTCTTCACGAGACTAGCTAATGCTGTGATTAATGAAAGTGTAATGCGAGCTACTGTACAGCCCTTAGAAACCAGTTAGCTAATTAGTGTAATCACAGAGGTGGAAATAATTAAAAGACTGTAAAATAGAGGTAGCCTAATAGCAACATTTCCCCCGAACCCAGAACTGGTGAGAAGAGGGTGGGTGACTGGGTTAGGAACAGAGAGGAGCGGAGACCGAAGGATCTGGGAGTAATCACCATCAATGAGGTCTTGGGGCTGGATCAGACAAGTAGAAATAGAGCAAATCCAGATTAATAATCCGGATTGCAACAGCACTTCACGCTACAGCAACCCTCTTCCATCTTTATCCATTGCCACGAGTTTTGTGGAAAACTAATCAAGGCACAGGTACTTGTGACGAGGCAGGATCTGGCTGGCTCGCCCTCTTTCCTACTCTGGTGTTCCCTCTTCTTTCCCAGTTTATTAGCAAATGTAATATTAGAACTTCATCCACCTTGCAGTCCCTGAGCCCTCCAGGTTTGGTTTCTCCCAGGAAAGGGAGAAATCAGTGTCCTAAAGTGTGGAAGAAGAACATCCTATTAGAGGATTCCCTATATTTGTATAGCCTGCGGTGTATTTATGTATGTTCTTCACTGTAAATTTCCCAGGACCCTACCAGTTGGTTGAAAAATCTCTTGCTTAGAGGGAAAAGTCTCTCTGGGCAGAGGAGAGTGGTGCAGGGGCTGGTGAGGGTGGCAGTCATTGAAGGAGCTGGGTGCCGAGCAGCCCTGCCACCTTCTTCAGTCATCTCCTGGCCCGAGTTCTTTGGGCAACACCAGCACATCGGTGGAGTGGTGAATCCCAAACAACCCCCAGGACGCCTGCCCGCGGCGTCTCCAAGGGCTCTCCCAGGCAGGACTGTTCAGCTTCATCTCTTGCTAATGAGAGGCACGGGACGGTGTGATGAGCTGGATCTCACCCTTGGTGATTAGAAGTGACCTACCTCTTGCTGCTAGATGAAGTAGCTCCATGTAACAGGCTATAAAAACTCCTAACTGGTAATTTTCCAGTTGGGATGGGTCACCACTATGGCCACCTCCATCGGCTCTTCTCATTTCTGCCACGGTTCTGTGTGTGTTTCGTTTGACCTGGGTATAATGAGCAAAGAAGAATAAAGTAGCTGCAGACACACAATCAACGATCATCTGCTGAAGCTGATGAATATGCCGAGACTGCTAAGTGGGTCTTCATTAGCTACTCACATGCTAAGAGCAGTCCTTATTTATTCTCCTTTCCTAGGCGAATCTATTTCTGAATATCTTTTGTACTCATCTTGTCTGGGGGGTGGGAGGTTGGCTGGAGGGTACCACCACTGCCAGGTAACCAGAGTATCTTCATGGGGAAAAAAAAAAAATAGACCATGACACCAAGTTGGCAACAAGCTGAAAAGAAGAAACAATGCGATGCCATTTAGAGCAGGAAGGAATAATTTTCCCTGGTGACACCTCTAGCGGGAGGCAGAACTTTATCTTCTCTTCACAGCTCAAATGCAGCATCACAGCAGTAGCATTAACTCCGCTTCCACGTTTCCAGCATGTCTTTTCATTAACGTTTTTTTATTGCCGTAGCAGGGAATGCACTTTCCAGGGAGGGTTTGCAGGGCCATCGCTGGAGATGCGAGCCCAGGATGTCCCACCCAGGTCCCCAGGCTGCGGCACACGCGGTGCTGTGGCAGCCAAATGGATGAGCCTGGTGGTCTGCGCTGCATGTAGATGAGCTGCAGTGAAGAAGGGGAAACCCGATATATACCTACGAGTCTGCTGGAGAGGGGATTTGGGAGCAGCAGGTTGTGGCCAGCCTTGCTCCAGGGGCCCATCACAACCTGGGACATCCTTGAGGGCGCAGATGGTATGGTGCTTAACCTCTGGCAATGACAGTGTCTCCATGCAAGAAAGGTGCCTTTTGCACCTGCGCAACCCCCTTTTCCACACTGGGCATCGCTTAAACGTCCTCATTTAGGCTTTTCTTCCAAGCTGTGGCTCCCGCTGTGCTGGGCCGGGGCCGGTTGGCTGCGAGTGCCTCCCGGCCGCATCCATCAGCGGTGCAGGCTGCCCTCTCCCGACACGCCAAGTGGCCAAGGGACGCGGTGGCGGAGGCCCAGCACCCTCGGCTGGCACCCACCCGGCTCCCAGCTGCTCTCCGTACAGCCCAGCGCTGCCCGTCCCAGTGAGCCCAGACCAACGCAGCCTCCTGCGTCCCCCGAGATGGCCTGGCCCCTTCACCGGCTCTGACGATGCTGGGTCCCACCTGCATCTCCCCTCTGGCAGCGTGTGGGTGCTGCTTGACAAACCACCCCGAGCACTGCTTTCCTTCTGGCAGAAGATTCCCACCTTACCTGACCGATTTCTGCCCTCCCAAACCTGCCCAGCACTTTTTATTCTTTTTCTTTTTTCTTTTTTTTTTTTTTTTTTAAATAATCTGACAGTGTGGGAGTGAGCGCTGTACGCAGCTGAGTTAGCTTGTCCCAGCTGAGGCTGTTCACGCTGCAGACTACGTGGGTACCGCCCTGGGAAAGCCACGTTTAGCAGCGTGCGGCTCCAGGAAAGCCTTTTTGTACGAGCAGCGATGCGAGCCGAGCTCCTGCACCTCTGGGGTTTGTCAACAGCTGATCTAAGAGAGATTACTTTTTATTTTTTCCCCCTTGTGCTTTTTGACCTTATTTGCTGAAAATGAAACATCATCTAACCTTCCAGGAAATGCCGCAATCCTTCGATCTGGCACGAGAACATCGATCTTGGGTAAGAGTGCATCTGTTCTGCATCACGGGTCTCCGGAACTGAGTTCTGGGATCGCAGCATCCTGAATCCAGGACAGCGGAATCTGAGCCCTGCACCTCTCCAGCCCAGGGAGCGACAGCCCCACGGGGTTAACCACTGACGGAGCTGGGTTTGCATCAATACCCAGTGGAAAAACTGGGATTTCTTGAGCCTGAATCACTGTGAGCATCCTCAAGTTTTGTGGGAGGGGTGAAACCCTTCCCATAGGGCTCTGTGGGTCTGTCTGAGATAAAACACAGCTCGAAGGAACCCACCTCGCCCTGACTCAGCCTTCCCTGGTCACCTCCTAGAAGGGGCCTCGCAGGCTGCTGCATTGCTGAATTCCGTTCTCTGCGTGCCATGCCCAGACGCCGCGTTCCCCCGGCTCGCGTTTCCCACAGCGTGTTTCCTGAGCACGCTGCCTGCGGGTCCCCAGCCCTGGCCGTGCCGTCAGCCGCTGTGGCTTGTGCCTCCTCACGCTATTTCGGGGACCGCAGACGCCTTTCCGGGAAGGCTGTGGGGTGGCCGTGGGGCTGGGGGGAAACTGCAAAGCTGTCTCGGGGCCGGAGCAGCAGCGAGGGTTATTTGAAGGTATTTGTGGGAAGACACGGCTCTCGTTCTGCTCGACAGCTTCCTGCCTCCCACCCATCGCCAGTGGCGTAGAGGACGTTCCCCTCCAGAAGCGCGTGGTTTCAGGTGCGGGCTGTTAGTGTTTTCCCTGGGGTGTCGTTCACCCGTGGGCAGGTCTCTCTCCTTCAGGGCTTATTCCCGGAGCAGGGGCCCCCCTAAACTCTGCTGAACCCCAGGAACAACCGGGAGCCACCTTTTTGCCATTTGCTGTGTTTCCCCCGAATCAGGTCGGTGGTATTCCTGACCCTCAGGGTGCTGGGGAAGATGGATTTCACTGAACCCACAATAACACCCCCTTCCAAAAGGCCCAGAAAGCTAACGTTTTTCTTTCCGCCTGCACCACCTTTCCTTGTTTTGCCACTAGATGGGAGAGTGAGACTGGGCTAACTCGGCTGCTCCCCTCCGCATCCCGGGAGGAATTCCGATGGGATCCCGCAGGTCACCCTGCAAATCGTCCCACCTCGGGAAGGCCGTGGCTCACCCCCAGACCGCGCGGTTATTGCCTAACCCCAAAAGTTAGGGGGGAGTAACGCTTGCCTGGTGCTTTCCCTCAACACCCGCATCCCCCCTCTGCCCTCATGCAAGGGGGGTTCACTTGCACAAAGGCTGGATATATTCTTGGGGTGAAATACTTATTATTTTTTTCATATCCCCGAGAGATGCTCCGTATGTCCTAGGGCAGAGGGAGGTGGGGAAAACGCTTGCAATTCACTCTTCCCGTCCACACACCAAATCCTGCTTCCCAGGAAGCCGGGTGACCCCGATAATTGCTTTGGGAAGTAAAGAATAAAGCAGCATTTTCTCCTCCTTTCCTTCCACACCTTCCTCCTGTAGGATACTCCCAGCAATACCGTTTTCCTGCAAAGGTTAAAAATGGGCTGGCAGGATGGTTGCGCGTGCAGGAGGAGGATGCTCGTGCACCGGGAGCTGCTGGGGGCGAGGGAGGGGAGGGTGCCTGGTTCATTCATGTCTTGTTAAATTCGCTTTCACAGCAGAACTTCCCATCTCCTGAGATGCTTCCCAAGGTTTTGCTGGGACTGGGTACATTTGGGAATTATATAGTTGCAGAAGCACTTTCTCATCCAAATCAGTGATTGCTCAGTTCAACTGTTTTCATTATCATGAGGTTTGGGGTTTTTAAAAATGGGCACCTCTTCTTCCTTCCTGAGATTTCGCAGAACCTGTGAAACCTCATGGTAGCCAAATTCTCCGGGTGACTATGACAGAGCGTGTAAACTGGAAATTATCTTTCAGGGGGTTTTGCTGCCGGCCCAACCTTCCTAATTTGCAAGCTTTTTAGGGAACTGACTCAAGCGATTTGTTTAATGCCTGGCACAGTTGGGCAATGAAATGAAATAATCCTAATAACTTCCCTAATTGCAGCGCTCTCGTTGCCTCTGTTGGGGTGTCCTGGCTTTGCCTCCACAGAAAACATCTGCCATTATCCTGTTAGAGAGAAATAACAGCTGCTTTGGAAGAGGAAGTTTGTGTTTTTTGTACTGGACGTAACTACTCCTATTTTCCATAAGCAACAGCCACCCCACCCTGTGTGTGCAACGAGGCCACTGAGTCATAGAACTGCCCAGGTTGGGAGGGACCTTTCGGATCATCTACTCCAACCGTCAGCTTAACTCGGACAAAACCCATCGCTAATCTAAACTCTGTCTCCAAGCGCCGACCGCCTCCTGCACCTTGATGGGGCGGACCCAAAATCCCCTCCGAAGAAGAGATGAGACGTCTTTCTTTGGCTGATAATTACAGATGAAAAAACGTTGCCTGGAAGCAATAAAAAAATAAATAAATAAATAGAGAATTGCAGAGCTGGCAGGTCCAGGGCAGGTTTGCCTGTGCAGGTGCAGCTCCGGCTGCTGGGGGGAGCCCAGGGTGAGAGCAGGGACCCCGACCCACAGGGGCAGCCCCTGGCCGGGACACAATCCGGCCTCGTGGATGCGGAGTCTGATCTCTCCTGTAGACCTTGATCCTGCGAGAGGAACTATAGGGATGGATTTTCAAAATTGGCCGGAATGAGTTGGGATCCAGGCCTTATCTGAGATAGCAACAGAATTACCCATGTGATTTCTTCTCCATGTTTACAGGGGCAATATTTTTCCAAAGTTCAAAGTCTTTCTCTGCAGAAAGCATGTGATGTGCTTCGCAGTCACAATGTAGTTTTGCTGCTATGAACAATTAAAAAAAGAATCAATTTCCAGAGCAATATTTTCTATGTTTGTAACCTCTGAACTAATTACATGGCTGGAAAATCAATCGCTATCTGGAAATCTTTCCAGTACAGCTCACTAAGCGTGCTACATATTCTTCATGTACACGTGATGCTCATAACTATCCCTGGATCATATGGGCAGATGAAGCACATGGAGCTGTTGGAGCGGGGCCAGAGGAGGCTCCGGAGATGCTGGGAGGGCTGGAGCCCCTCTGCTGTGGGGACAGGCTGGGAGAGCTGGGGGGGTTCAGCCTGGAGAAGAGAAGGCTCCGGGGAGACCTTGGAGCCCCTTCCAGTCCCTAAAGGGGCTCCAGGAAAGCTGGGGAGGGACTCTGGATCAGGGAGGGGAGCCATGGGATGAGGGGGAACGGTTTTAACCTGAAAGAGGGAGATTTAGGTTAGAGATTAGGGAGAAATTTTTCACTCTGAGGGGGGTGAGCCCCTGGCCCAGGTTGCCCAGAGAAGCTGTGGCTGCCCCATCCCTGGAGGGGTTCAAGGCCAGGTTGGACGGGGCTTGGAGGAACCTGGGCTGGTGGGAGGTGTCCCTGCCCAGGGCAGGGGGTGGCACTGGGTGGGCTTTATGGTCCCTTCCAACCCAAACCATTCTGTGATTCTATGATATCGCTGTCAGTGAGTGTTTCTACTTCATTACGCTGCAATGGCAACTCTCACCAAAATCCACAGGGGGGACGGGGCAGAGCAGATCGCCCAGTACGAGAGATCCGGAGCGACGCTCGGTGCCAGCACTTTAAGCCAACAACAAAAAAGAGTTGAAAGGCTCGGTTAGTTCAACAGTAATCTTCAAAAAGATTATGAAGTGAACTCATTAAAAGTTCATGCCTCAGTTATAATGTTTTTTTCATCAGGCTTTATTAAAAGAAACAAGTAAAACCTTTGGTGACTGAAAATAACCTTTCTCTAGTCTCCTGGTGGGGACTGGTAGTCAAATGGCTATTACACTTGAAAAACATGTGTAAAGAGGAAGGGTGTTGCTGCGATGAATGCGATCTCCTCTTGCTGTACAAACACTCCGTGTTGACTGTTGGCAACTCGGCCGGAGCCCGAGCCCAAACCTTTGTGCCGATGCTCCGCGCTGCTTCCCGCGCTCTGCAGGCGTTGCTGGGATCTGACTGGAGACACCGACGACGAAGACGCCCCCGTGCCCCCTCCAGAGCTCTCTGCTCTGCCCTCCTTCGGTGGCGTTGGAGCTGCTGCTAAGTGAAGAATTAACTATTCCCATCGGACACGGTGCCAAAAGCAGAGACCACAGTGCAGGTAATTGTCCCCACACTCCCCCTCGCATCGCTGCTCGGTACAGTAGAGCGATGAATTCTGAGCTGCCACGGCACCACAAAAGATTTGCTCTTGTTTTAGATGTTTTTTCTCTGATTATTCTTCATAGCTTTTTCCCCCCGCAGTGAGTCGAGCAGAAGAACATGGGGACCGGGGCACATCTCTGCCCTCGCTGGCTCCCCAAGCCGGGGCATCCCCGCACTCGTGGCTCTCCGAGGTGGTGACCCTCCACCCGGAGCAGAGCTTTGGGTCAAGCAACCCATGGAGGTAAGGTGCAGAGCATCCCTCGTTCCACCCCTTCTCTCAGGAGACAGGCCACGATTCATCGTCCCTCCTAAGTACGAACTTAGGTTAATTATGCTCAAAGAATTTAAATTTTGGAGCTGGGCATGACCCATGTAATGATCTGGATTGTGATTATTGTCATTATTACATACCGTTTGCATTCCTGTCGGGCTCCTGTGCACGGTGCAGCCCGTCGGCACAGAGAAAGGAGCCCCTCGAGGCGCTGAGAGCCCGCCCGGAGCCCTCGCCCGCACCCAGAACATACACTCCCATGGTGCGCCTTTGCCCAGCTGGGCTCCTTTCAGCCAAAAAAGCAACAGTTACAAAAATGTTGTGCTCATCATCACCATTGCAGTCCAAAATTTCCCTTTTAATTCCTAAGCCTGCAATGACCCTGATGCTAACTGGGGGCTGCCGCGTGGCACCTGCTGTTCAGACCCTATGGGACCAAAGCCACAGCTGCTGCACTGAGCTTCAAGGTGTTTTCTCTTCGGATGATGCCATCTTTGGACTTTTCCATCACTCTTCCCAGTGCAATGCTGTATTTCACTCAAACAAAACTTGATTGGAGTGCCAGAAATGACTTCTATTTCTATCTTAGGAAAGGAAGGCTGCGGTGTCTGCGCATCACCTGACGGAAAAGACCTGAGAAACAGGAGCTCAGACCCCTCAGAAATCTTTCAAAGAGAAGCTACAGCTCTCCCTTTTCTCTTTTAAAATTAACACGTCACACTCTGTGCATGCTCAGCAGCCAAGTTCCCGATATCGTGTCCCCGTAGCCCAGAGGAACAGCACGGCAGCGCTGCTGGTTTATAGAGGGCGAGAGCAGGACAAGCAGCCAGGGGTGCTCCCCTGGCCGTGGGCCACCAGCGCCGCGGGGACTGCCCCAGGGAGAGGTTTGCACGGAGATTATTGGCTTTAACAGCCACCAGAGCATGTGTCACCCATGAATTTGTCTAATCCTTCCTCGAGCACAGTTACACCGGCGGCTCCGCGGTGCTGTTTAATCAGGAGCTGCGCAAGAGTTTGCTTTAAACCTCCCCCCTCGCCCTGTCATCTGCAGGGTCCCTCGCCCTCCTTGCGAGAAGTGCAGCTCCCAGGGCGGAGCAGGGTGGATTCTGGTGCTCCAGTTTGCGAAACCAACAGGGTTTTACAGAGGTAGGAGAGCGCAAAGTCTGGGAAAAACCCCAGGGGGGATCTTCAGAAGTGCGTTTCCCACTGCAAGCCTGCACTAGCCACCGCTTCTTGAAAAACCCCATCTTTACGCGTTCTTTATTATGTGTTTCCTGTGAACGAATTTCTGGCTCAAATTAGAGTTGCAATAAAAAAATCTTCTTTTAGAAAAAAAAAAAAAAATCCAGTTCTGTACTTCCTTCCCGGAGATTTGCTGCTTGTTCTGCAACAGGAGATGTGAATCATGGAAGTATTTATGACCGCGATATTAGGAAATGATCACTCAGGCCCCAGAAATCTCTGTTAGGCATTACATCTTTAAATAAATTGTTTATCACCACGTTAACCTAATCTTGTAAATATATGCACACTTAACTATATTAAAAATGTAAATGTTCCCAGAACCGGACTTTCCATGATGAATATACAACAACTCCCCTTCTTTCCTAGTCAGTTCTGCGGATCTTTGAAAAACGAGGAGAGTTTCACTGGATGGGCGTCAATAAGGTTTACGTCTGCACAGATTTAGCCCCAAGAGCGTCAGGATCATCTCCGGCCCCACGTGGCTTACAGGACCGAGCTTGAAGAACCATCTTTCAACAGCCGCTGGTGAGGGAGCGATTCCAGCCCCGGGAGCGCCTCCAGCCAACTGACTTCCCTGCTGCGGCGCTAAATTTGCATTCATTAAAACCAGAGTTTTAATGATTTATGGAGATTTATAAAAAAAAATAAATATGACAGCCCAGAGTCCCTGATGCTCCCAGCGCTGCAGACAGAGGTACAGCACATCATAAATCCATCCCGGGGGGAAATAGCGAAGGAAAATCATTGCAGGTATATCTGCAAGTGTTAACACCACCCCTAAAATCGTTTTCAGTCAAACTAAAATGCTAAGAGCCTACCCAACCCAAGGAGAGAGTAACCCATATAATAACAATAATATTAGTAATAATACTACTAATATGCTTACCAGTCTCCTTGTCATTGTTTATTACCGTCACTGCCTTGATAATTCTCATCCCTGATGTCGGATGGGGGCAGAGATGGCCCGGGGCAGAGATGGTCCCATCTTCTCAGAAACCTTAGTGCCCACCACCAAGCCCCAGCCCCGGCAAAAACCTTCTCCCCGTCAATTTTAGAAGAAAAGCAACCAGCAGCGTCAGCCGCCAGCAGAGGCTGAGCCCGACAGGCAGGGGAGCGAAAGGAGATGATGCTGAGGTGAGACACTAGCAGAGGGGAGGAAGATTTAGGCCAGATGCTGTCGAGGAGAGCTGATGAGCATCCTGGGGGGACTGGGCTGTGTCTCCCCATCGCCTGTCCCCACCTCCCTGTAGCTCGCAGCAGGACAAGGACTAAGCTGTAGCGAGTCCTTTTCTAACTCTTCTGCACTACACCTTTACCTTGGCTCCCCTTGCATCCTTCCCCTTCGCAGCTTTGCAGAGCCAGGAGAGAAATGGAGCGTGGCACGACCTGAGCTCATGCCAAGCCCCCAGGACCTCGGCTCGGGTCCCTGCCACCCTGCCCATGCTCCCCCCTGTGCCCACCTGGGCTCTGCCCAAACCGTGGCCACCCTTCCCACCCCCCGCCACCCCCAGCTCGCACTGCACCCCACACACTTCGTGCCTTCCTATAGCTTTGGCAAACGAATTTCAGCTTCTCCTGTCCCCTGAGACTGCTGCAAAGATCCTCAGGACGAGCCGAGTCCTGGGAAGATGCCGAGCTCTGGAGGAACCTTCTGCCACCCACCCAGCAAGGCCTGCGTTGGCTCACGCAGGCTGAGCCCCCGGGGGCGTTAAAACCCAGTTTAAAACAAACTTGCCCCTGGGGCAGACTCCTCCTCATTTACAAGTGAATCAGCATGTGGCTGATTTGCCGTGCCACTGCCAAGCCTCTTTTAAAGACTTTCCTAGGAGAGGGATTTCTTCCAGGTGACCTCTCCTTCCTCACCACACCATCTCCCTCCCACGCGTTATCATAGTTGCCATCAGCTCACGCAAATCCGTAGGACAAGCTCCGTATCTTTACATCTCCCTCACCCAAGAGGTAACGTATTTTGAGATGCTGTACAAAAAAATCACCAGAAACTAAGTAAATTAATTACTCTGCACTTGAGGACAACCTCACCGGAGGCAGGATGGACCAAAATGTACATGGAGAAGGGAGCAGAGCTGGGGAGCAGGGATACATCCCCCTGATGCTGGACCCAGCCGTGAATGCAACTTGTCCCAGTTGAACAGGAACTGGGGGGGTTTCCCCGGCTCGGATGCTTTTGATGCACCACTTCGCCTTTGCACATCTGCTGTCCTTTCCACCCTGTTTATTTAAAATATAAACAGTTTGAAACAGAGCCTTACTCACCAGTGCAGCACCGGCCAAAACGGTGTCCTAACTTCAATGCGCAGGAAACGATTCATACGTAATAAACCCACATCAGTGTGTGCCCGTGGAGCAAAAGCTTCCTGGTTTTCCTGACCACAGCATGTCGCAAACAGCAGGCTCCCCCACATGTAATTTTGCTTTAAAAGCTTATTCGACAGCTCCCAATTTAGCCCAGTAGGTGAAAGCAAAACCTGCAAGAAGCCCATCCACCTCCAACGCTGTGGGGCACGGCAAGGATGGGACAAAAAGGCAGCAACTTTCCAGCTCCATCCTGGAGCCGCTGCTTCAGAGGATGAGGAGGAGGAGTGATGTGAGTGGCACATTGCCGCAGCCTGGGATGAGCCTCAGCGAGCTGCAGGGTCTGCTTCTGCCTCGGCTCCTGCCCTGGCTCTCCGTTACCTATGGGTCCCCGTGCTCCGGGAGCAGCCGTGGGAAAGGTGCACCGAGCAGAGACGGGGACCACAGGGCTCGGCGTGGCTGGATGCCACCCCTCTGGCGGTGTCTTTGCCCTCATCACCACCTTGCGCAGCGTTAGCTGGGGTTTTCCATCGCCCAGGTTATCCCGCGCACTCCGGAGCTGATTGCACTTTAAAGAGCTAAACATGGCAGCGCCTGAATTATTTATCCTTGAACATGCAGAAACAGGCCAAATTCCCAAGTGATGTGAAACAGCCCTTGCAAGAACGGCAAAGGGGGCTGCAGAAGCTGCAGGGGGAGGCACAGGAGAGCTGCGTGCTCAGACCCTCGCACGTGTCACATCTGCAGAGGTTCTTCTGCCCCGGTGATCTACACCCCGGAGGACGCGGAGGGCTCGGGGGGGGGTGCTGGTCCAGAGGCTCCCCCATCTAACCACTCAGGGGCCCATACTGTGCCTATAAACCAACCACCGTGACAGCAAGTCCCCAAACAGCAGAGAAAAAGGCCCAAACAAAGGTGTTAATGCAAATCTAAGGGGTTTGGTGTGTCTCCTCCAGCTCCGGAGGCGAGCTGGCCTCCGCGACCGTGAGCCCAGCCGTGCCCAGCCCCATCGCCCCTGGCGCTATATTGCACCAATAAACATAGCGCCGCGATAGCTGTGTTTATGCCCCCGATAAAATAATATTCATGCATTCACTCTCGTACTTTTCCTTCCTCTTACGCGAGGTCAGGTCATTGCAATCGCTGGAGGTAAAGATTAAACTCCCGCCATTGCTCTCTGCCACCACAGCCACGGATGTGGCTCCTTCCAGCGCAGTTTCCCCCTCGCTCCGGTCCGTGGATGTATCCCAGAATTTCTCCCTGAGCATCCCGGGATGCAGGGAGACTGGGATACCCCATGGCCGGGGATGGGATGGTGGTGGGGGGGGGTAGCCCGAGCCCTGCCCGGGGGCTGCGAGGGCCGAGGAGCGCAGTGTGACACGAAATCGGGCATTTTTCATAAAATGCACCTGCCCCTACCCCTGCCCTCTCCTTACCCCGTTTCTTCTCGCTCCCCCATCCTTCTCCCCACCCTCCCCTTGCTGCCCCTCTCCCCCTTTTATTTCCCCCCCCACCTCAACGTGGGACCCTCTCCTTGCCCTTCCCCTCCCCTGCTGCCATCTATCCCTGTCTCCCTGCCCCTCTCCCCCCCCCCGGCCGTCCTCTCCTCCCCGCTCCTGCCCATCCCTCTCCCCCCGCTCCCCATCTCCCTCTCCCCCCGCACCGCCCGCCTTACCCCGCTTTCTCTTTAGCCTCCCTTTCCCCGCCATTGGCCCAGCCGCCGCCGGCAGCCGCCGCCGATTGGCGGAAGCGGCCATCCGTCAGGGCGGGGTGCCCGCCCCCCCCCAGGCGGCGGGGCCCGGGGACGGCGGGGGCGGCGGCGAGAGGGCAGCGGCGGCGGCGGCAGGTACCGGGCCGGGCGGGGGATGCGGGAGGGATGGAGGGGGGATGCCGGAGGGATGCCGGAGGGATGGAGGGGCGCGGGGCGGGCACCGAGGGGCGGGGGCTGCCCGACCGACCGACCTCCCCCCCGCGACACGGCGGGACCCACCGGGCGGTGCCGCACGTGTCTGCGGGAGCGGCGTGCGGGAGCCCCGCGGAGGCGCGGATGGGCGCGGATCCTCCGCCGGGGCTGGAAAGCCCAGAGATGGGGCTGGCGGCGGAGCCTGGCGGGGGTGCGGGTGGGGGGTCGGGGTGAGGGGTTCGGTGCCCGGCGGGAGGCGGCGGTGCAGCCCCCGGTGTGCGGGCTGTTGCGCGGGGCGGGTGGTTTGGCGGCAGCAGCTGCCGGTGCGCCTCGGGGAAAGCCCGTCTGATGGCGGGGGCGGGGGGGGGAAGTCACCGAAATAGCCAAACTCATTGAGATTTTCCGTTTGCAAGCGGCCGCCGGTGATGCTTCAAAGCCGGTGCTGCTACCTTGTAACTGAAATTCGTTAGAACTGACTCACCCTGCTTTGGGTTGGGGGTGTGTGTGTGTGTGGGGGGGGGGGGGTGTGTGTCCCCGCTCTTTCTATGGCGGAAAATAAGAAAAGCTAGTAAGGTGGCATGTCACAATGGTCCTTACAACAAGTAAAAAGTATGTTAATGATAAAATGATCCTTGTTTCAAGCGGGCAGTAACTGAAGTGAGAGGAGGAAGTCCCGGGCACCATGCTGAGCCGAAATCAGAGCACTTTCATCGCCTGACCTATATTACTTTTACTAACCTATTTGTTCAGATGATACGATGATTTAGATGATACAGTCAAAAGCATTATTATAATAAAAACGTATTTTTCAGCTCTGAGAGCTCAAGAGGCTCCAGTGGGCATTAATCCCATGAGTTTGTTGCATTAACGTTTTATTACCATTTTTTAGGCTGTTTGGTTTTACCAGGCAACACGCTACAGACATTAAGTTATCCCAGTCTCGCACCTCCTTTTTTTTTTTTTTTTTCTTTTTTTTTAAATTTCTGGGCTCCTACTTTCTATATTGCCGCTTGGTTGTAAAATCACACGTTAAAACAGCATTTGAGAGGGAAGGAACACGAAGGAGACCTTTAGAGACGCAGGCTTTGAGCTGTTGGAAATGTGAGAAAAAGGATGAAGCGGTGGGTTAGTCAAATAATGAAAAGAAAGAAAAAAAAGTAGCTATTTTTATGCAGAGAGGTCTAGCCTGCAGGCGACAAAAATGATCGGAAAGTGAAGCAGCCAGCCCTCTGCGCTGGGAGGGACAGACCACAGCCACCTGCCCCACCACCGCTCTCACCAGAAGCCCTGTGAGATCCCCACCCCACTGATATTACTTTAATTGGCCCCACACGTGTGGATCCGACCCACCAAGGGACAGTGGCCAAAACATGAAGCGCAACCCCAGGATGACGGATGAGACGGGAAACAGCAATTCCTGCGAGGGTTAGAGATTCCTGGCCAGCGAAACCAGGAACTACCTGAGCAAGTACTTACTAGAAATCTTGATGGAGATCAGAGATTTGCAGGCACGGGGGGGAGATGGGATCAGCCACTAACAAAAGAAATATCCAGCGGCTTAGGGAGATCAGCATCCAGCTGCTCGGTGCCTCACGATTTCCGATTGCAAACTCCTTGAGGCAGCTTTAATCTTTTTTTGGGTCTGTCTTTACAGCGTGGAGCTCGCTGGGGAGGATCCTGCCCTCCGAGTTGGGCCTTTACACCCTGCAGTAGCACAAAAAGTGAATCATGGCTCTGCTTTACACCGCTTGTTTGGCTCAGTCCACCCCCAAAATCATCACTGAGCATTTGTTTTGCTTTCCTTTATTTTAATTGAGTGTACTAAGGCCAGAAACCTGCCTTCGCCCAGGGGCTTGGGCACAACCCACAGGTAAAGGTGCTCATATGCTGGATTGAAGTTGCGGCGCGGGAGGTTTAGGTTAGATATTGGGAAGAATTACTTTACTGAAAGAGTGGTCAGGCACTGAACAGCCTGCCCAGGGAGGGGGTTGAGTCACCATCCCTAGAGGTGTTTAAGAAACGTCTAGATGTGGCACTTCAGGCCATGCTCTAGTGGCAGATTGTAGGGGTTTGGGTTTTTTGTGTGTGTGTATGGTTGGACTCGATGATCTCAAAGGTCCTTTCCAACCGTGAAGATTCTATGATTGCCAAATATTCTGCTTTACCGTTTGGGTTTCTTGTCTTCCTCACCTGGCTCCTTGAGCTGCTGCCTGTAAGTTAATTATTCAGAGCCTGGGACATTCGCGTCTTGCAGAATCCCGTTAATGCAATGGTGAAGGGTGGAAGAGCTTTGCAAGACTCTGCGACCACCTAGCAGAGCTGGCGGCTTGTTGCTGGTGGGTTAGTGGGATGCTGAGTGCGAGTTCAGGGGAAACCTTCCCCCTTGGGGTTTTGTGCTTAATAAACCGAGGTGGCTGCGTTAAACTGGTGCGTGGGAGCTGATAACCGCACTGGGTGTTTCGGATCTGGGCTGCCCTGAAATGCGTTGGTGTTCTGCTCTTCATTTCAATAGCCACCCTGAAGTGCATTGTGCTTCCCTACTACATTTAAAAAACACATTATCTTGGTCTTAGGAGCAGAATTTGGGAGGCAGGACCAGGGGCTTTGCCGGGTTGGTAGCATCACACCTCTCCCGGCACCTGCATTTCGGCAGGTTCCCCGGCGATTCCAGTCCTCTCTGGCTCTGGCATCTCTGGATGCGAGAGCTCCTCCTCTCCTGGAGCCGCTCTCCTTTCCCTTTTCAAAACTGATTTATTGCTAGACCTCCCCGCGATATAATTAGTTTTGTTCCATCTTGGCCCCGAGCGACCTCCCGGCGTACGCGTGGTGATGCTGAACTGGGGGATTTGAGAACAAAGAGTTTCTGCAAACGCTTTCTGGGGAAAAAAAATGCTCAGAGGGAAGTCAAGGACTTCATCTGGTTTATGAATCCCAGACAAGAGCATCCATCCTACTTCGGTAGCTGTGATGAGTGACTGCAGACGAGGACTGAGAGAGGGCCACTAACTTTAATAGATTTTGTGTCAGGCCTCTCGTTAGTACAGTGGAGAGCATGAGATGAGGCAGTGAAGTGTTTAATATTAACAGAGTAATGTTATTCTAACCTCAAATCTCTCTTCAGGCAGAAGTACCCCTAAATCTGGGCTACTGCTATGTTGCTGGCGTAAAAAATATTGTCACGGCACTTCTAGATTGTAAATGGGTTTATGAGCAATGGGAATATGTTAGCGGTGGGAAATACTCTGTTTATTCTTGTTCGCCTCATTCAGCAAAATGCTGAGCCTTTGCAGCAAGTTTTTTTAAATTTCTGGAGCAGCGAAGACACAAGCCCTGTCTCTTCTCCTGTGCTATCCCACTGACATCCGTATAGTTGCACTAAAACTGAATTCGATTGCTATTGTTCATGGATAAAGTATGTTGCTGTATGGCATCAATAACCTTCAGTCCTTTGAATTCTCAGAGCTTGGCTTGGTCGCTTCAAGAAAGAAAATGAAATGCTGACAAGCTTTGTTTAACCGCCGTCCAGTGGTTTGAAGGAGTCAGGGAGTCGTTTTCATGTTGAGAAAGCAAGGCCAAACACTTTTTCCCCCCCCAAAAAAAAATACTTTGACTTTGCAATGTTCTGGCTGAAAAAAAATCCAAGAAAAAGTACTTTTTGGCATTTTTATAGCTATGGTTTCATAACTGTGAATTCAAGTGCTTTGGGTATGCTCTGAGATAGGAGTTTATTTTTCTAGATGGCATTAAGAGATTAAAAAAATACATTTAGATTCTACAGTTCTGATAAATGATACCAACCCATGACACAGAAATAAAAAGTCCCCAAAAGGTCTGCAGGACGCGAGCTCTTTTATTTTTCCTCTTCCTTCATAACCTCTCCTTGGAAAACTGCATCAATTTTTTAGCTTACCCTACTCCAAATAAAACAGAGTCGAAAATTTAATTCAAGATTTCTTTTGCTTTAAAAACCCTTTAGAAACCAGAAGAAACCGGCCCTTGTCCCGGCCAGAGCTGGGAGGGCTTGCGGACACCTTCCCTCCGGGACTGATCCGATCCTGCCCCGCTGCAGCGTGAGCGAGGACGGGGCAGATGCCACGGAGCTTTATGTTAGCATATGAATTCCCCAAAAAAAGGGATTTCCTCACAGTGCTTTCAAAGCAACCTTACGGTCTTCTTTGTATTGCTGGAGCAGAGTCAGGCTCACGGAGGATTTAGGTCCTTCCAGCCAGATGTGGGTCTTGGTTACAACAGAAACAGCCTTTTCTGGAGTCCCCAATAGCCCCCATCAGTCTGTGATCCCTGTGTCGTGTATTTTCCTCTTATTTGGCAGAAAACTTTGAAAAGAGTGTTTTAGGATGCTGAAGAAACTGAATTAAAAGGAGTGGAAAGTAGGTATCCAGCCTGTGGTACGCTGATTATCTGCCTCCAATATTCTTGCTTTAAAATAATTTAAAATTTAAAATATTGCCTTTTTTCAAGGGGCAATGAAAAGTATTCCTTGCCTACCACCACAAACCGGCCAGTTTTTATTCCCTTGAATTACCTTTTACTTTCTGTGAGCAATCTCGGGAACCCCCCTTGGATGCCTGGTGTGGGCGAACACTGCTGACGGGTGAGGAGACAGGGCAGGACCAGCCCCGTCATTTCTTGGGGGGCACTGATCAAAAATCAGTCCTCCATGACCTCGTTCAACCAAGAACCAGATTAACCCGCGGTGCCCGTCTCTCGTAGCCCCTTGGTGGGGGCCGTAGGATGCCGCAGGCCCTTACCAAGGAAAATGATAAAGTTTCCTGAGCCAGAAATGAAAAGCCGGCCGCGCTGCTGCGGGGAAGCAGGGATCCCTTGAAGGCAGATTTCAGATTTCTCGGGAAATCTGTCCTCCAACTGCTGCTGTCTGAGGCTGCCATTCCTCGTGCGAGAGAACAGGGAGGGTACAAAGTGGAAGCCGTATCATCGGCGGCGTGCGTGGATAGCAAACACCCCCCTCCCCGGGTTCCAGCAGATGTTTTGGGTTGACAATGGGAACATTATATGCCTGTTTATTCCTTTATCTCAGGAAGAAACACCATTTGGCAGCAATGTGCTCCCTGGCAGTAAGAACGGGTTACTGACCTGATTGAGGCTCGTCAGACGAAAGAGGTGCCAGCCCGCGAGAGGGGCAGCTTGCGAACCGCGTGGAGAGCGCGCGTGCAGCTCTGCGCCCACCTTTTTATGTACGTTAGGATGTATATACATGTGTATGGGATGGCTGGTTCAGACCAAGATAGGTTTCTTAGAGAGGCCTCTTAATGCAGAATGATATTGCTCAGCATTTTTCCTCCAGCACCTCTCAGAGGAATCAGTGGAGGCTTCCCTCTTCCGACCAGCAGTGATTTTGATCGATTTCGATGCAGCCAGCCATGGGAGAAGCAGGCGGCCAAGGCCAGCGCAGCCAGGGTAGACCTGCCCGCTTGCCACCTGTTCCGCTTTGTGGCCACCCTTGAGATTTTCAGTGCTTTCTACACGAGATGTTTGCTGTAGCCACTGTAGGAACTTGCAGCATGAGGGCTTACTGTTGAAACGTATCTAAGGAAGTGGTTATTTCAGGTTGGCTGCTTCTTCCCGTCCTTGGTGGCCGTGGCCAGCAGCCCTGCATGCTGCCAGCCTGCTGATCTCGGGCTCTGTCCCGCTCCCTATGGGTCGGGGTTCCTACCCTTCATCTCGTAGTTGCTGTTGCTATAGTTTGTGGTTACAGCACTGCTTTGGGACTTCTGAGTCAGAGAATGAAGAGAAGTCACCCCTTTGAAAGTGGTCATCATTTCTTCTCCATTACGCAGCAGGGATATGCCCTCTTCAAAGAAAGCACAAAAATATACTGCAGTGTGTCAAGATCTAGGGTGTTGCATGATCAAATGCAAATTAACTGCGAGCTGACGTTGTGTTTATTCTAAGCGGATGAAATACGATGAAGTATGATGCTTTTGTTTAGCTTTGGAGGGTGGACGGGGAGCACTTGGTGTCAAGTCTGAAGTCCTACAGCTACATGAGCCTGTGCACCGATCTTGTCCAAACCTCCTGGTGCCACATCAGGTTTGTGCTGAAAGGGTTAATTTTGTGCCATCTGGCTTTGTGCTTGATCAAATATTGTTTGTGTTGTGGTAGCCAACATGAAGCCAGAATAAGCTCGGGGTAATATGCTTGGCTAATCCAACAGAAATATGATTAGGTGCCCGTTCCTGCCCCAGATCGTATCTGCAGTAACGGGTGATTTAGTAACACGCAAAACAGTGACTGTGGAGACATGGCTTGAGGGCTGTAGATAACCTGCGAGGATCTCCTTGCGGTGGGCAACAGGGAGACAATAGGAACGTCTAACTCAAATTGGGCACTTAACTTTAAACAAGTAATTAAGAGAGAGAAATCCAGTCTTAATGCAGAACGGCTTCCTAGGGAGTCACCTGAGACGCAGAAATCGGGGTTATTTAAGTTTGCATTTTGCATGCCATAGTGACTTCCTAGGTGCTAATCTGAGGTTAACCAACAGCTGAACAGCTGGAGCTCTGCCGTATTTTGCAAAATGGCCCATTCCAAGCAGCGAGTTCATTTAAGTGCTGTCTGGGAGGCTGCGCCGTTCCCCTGCTTGGCAGGAATCTCAAGACTAATACCTAAGAGGATTAGAGAGCATCGCTGAATGTTAAACAAGATCCAGGCTAAGCGGTGTGCACCAGTGAGCTTGTGCTGCGGGGGCTGTTTGGGGAAGCTATTATTTGCTGATCTGGAAAAAAAGTGGGCTTGTGTGGGAAATACTCTTCCCTCGGCTGAATCCTTCCTGTGCTTTCTGACTCTCTCGTGCTCCCACTTGACGCGGTGTTTCCACCCTCTGCCCACCTCATGGACTCGTGGCTCTTGTGCTCACCGAGGATGACAACTGTTGCAGGGGATGCTGATGATCAGCCAGTTTCCTTTTCTGTGATGCATTTAGCTGTTTGGATGTGCTGCCTTCAGCTCTGTGTCGTCTGCTTTGAGAGAGGAATGGGTGGGCGTCCAGCCCACCGACACCGGGTTGAGCTGGAGAACTTGCCACAGAAAACTCAAGCTAAAGACTGTCATAGAATCATAGAATCACAGAAAGGTTTGGGTGGGAAGGGACCTTGAAGACCACCCAGTGCCACCCCCTGCCCTGGGCAGGGACACCTCCCACCAGCCCAGGTTGCTCCAAGCCCCGTCCAACCTGGCCTTGAACCCCTCCAGGGACGGGGCAGCCACAGCTGCTCTGGGCAACCTGGGCCAGGGGCTCACCACCCTCACAGCAAACAATTTCTTCCTAATATCTAATCTAAATCTGTCTTCTTTCAGTTTAAAACCATTACCCTTCATCCTATGGCTCCCCTCCCTGATCCAGAGTCCCTCCCCATCCTCCTGTAGGCCCCCTTTAGGGTCTGGAAGGGGCTGGAAGGTCTCCCCGAAGCCTTCTCTTCTCCAGGCTGGTAGAGCAATACGACCTCGTGGTATGTGATTTTTCCCAGAAAGTCCATTTACTATGGAGAAGAGGGGTTGGAAGGCAATCTTGTCTCAGGAAAAAGTACTAGATAACTTGGATGTTGACCTCCAACCTGCTTTGTCCACAACATGGAGGCCATGCCCCATGCCAGATCTTCTCTCCCTTTACAGTACTGCGTAACGCTCCAGGATGTCACATAGATTTCTTCCCATGCCGTAGCAGAAATCAGGGATTTAAGATTTGTGTTTCATCTCCAAATTTTGATCTATTTGGTGCATTTGAAAGGAATAAGGCGTTAAGACCCCATGAAGGAATGGTTCTTCAACAGCAAGGGTTCGTGTGAAACCAGCTTCTGACGGCTCCTCGCTCGTGGTCTGCCGTAGCACAGGCATGGAAAAGTAGCACAGTTGTGGAAATGTGCAAATTTCTCTAAATTTTCTGAATGGGTGACAACAGAAAAGGGGGTAGTGGTCCAAGTTAGGGTATAAATAGTTCTGGCTCTAAGCCCGGTTGTGTTTATGCTTTTTCTCTCTTACGATGAAGCCAAAAATAGACTCCCGATACTCTGCAAGAGAAGCGCAGCCTGGTGTAATCCATGGATTGATCGTTCAGTGGGAAAAAAAAAAAAAGCCAGATGAAGGAGATCTCTCGATGAAAAGCCTGTTATCCAGCAGCGCCGTGGGAGAAAAGCCCGTGTAAAGGCTTTGCTGCTCCAGCAATGAGCGTTGCCCTCTGTTTGAGGAGGATGCAGTAATTCTGTACAGTAGCAATACACCACCTACAGCAGAAGGGCCTCGTATTATTTGTGCCAAATCCATCTTTGTGCGGCATGGCTTCCACAAAGTTTCATGGTATCGTTTCCTCTGGTTTGCCCTTGTTGTTTTTACCTTCATACTGATCAAACCAGGAGGATGAGAAAGAATAAGTTCCTGTAAGCCATGGTAGATGTCAGCATATTATATTTATCCTGTACTCAACGTCCTTGCATTGTGTAACACGGGATGTTGCATTTTTGGCATTTTTATTGCTTCTATCTTTAGAAGTAGCAAAGAATCGTGTCTTGCGTTCTTCATTTGGGTTTTGCTCATTTTGTTTCATTTCTTGTATCATACAAGATTTGCCTGAATTTGCATCTTCTGCGTGGAAACAAAGAAGGGGTACCTATAGGAACTTACTGGGAGTCATTGGGAAAAGCTGACTAATGGCTCATGCAGAAACATTATCCTGAATATTAAACGTCCTTAAATGGGTTGTAAGAATCCAAATGCTGGAAAATAATTGCGTGCTGTGGGCAGGGATAGATATTGGGGAAAATGCTGGTGTTGTATCTGCGTTGGATGAGCCATGGAGACACCCAGCTCCGCGGGCAGCAGCGGTGGCTGGAGAGCCCGGGACAGTGGCGGCATGAAAACCTTCTCCTCACTGATCAAAATTACGGGTAGGAAAAAGATATTAAAGCAAGAGTGACCTTAGGGAGAGAGAGTGAGGTATTATAGCATAAAAGAACCTTTTGTCTGGCTAATCTTTGCTATGTCGGAATATAGTGGCCCGGTTAAATCTCCTTTGTGCACTGCAAGTTTTTAAAGATGGTCTAAGGCAGCTGCAGCCGATTGGGTTTGCACAGATAAGCTGGAACAAATAAGTAAGCTCGGAAAATCTGGCTAGCTTTATCTTCAAAGCATTTTCAAGCAGCTAATTGAAAATTATCCAAGCCACCTTCTTGATTTCTTGCATATTATTGCATTAATTTGCCAGCGAATGGAAAAGTGCTTGGAAAACACACAAAGGATTTGTGAGCGCTGAGCTTGACTATTTGGAGTTTATTTAATTATAAATATGTCCTTGCTCCTGTGATAATTTAAAGCCAGTTTCTACCGTTCTCCTCCGTGCTTCAGACTCCGGTGGGACTAATCGTGTGAAAACACGCCTCCCACGTGAGGGTGGGCCAGGGAATTCCTACCGCTTCTCGCTGCCTCCCGCCCTGCGCGTCGGCTTCCTGCAGCTCTGACGGTGAGCACGGGTTTTTGGTCAGCGGCTGCCCTTTAGCCGTGTTTCTCATTCCTGAAACATTTCCATGTGTGCAGGACGATGCTGTTCCCGTAGGAATCGCTTACGAAAGGCTCCAGGCCGGTCCCCGCGCTGCTGCCGGCAATAGCAGCCTCCTCTGTACTGCTGAGCCAAAGAGATGCTTTTTAAAAGGATGCTAAAAAATGCGAGGTTCACACTTGGTGTGAGCTGGGTAAAGTTCCTCAGCTGGCAGGAAAGCAATCCAGTGCTGCGCGGGAACAACCCCATCGTCCCGTGCTTCCTTTTATCTCCCTTTAACCGAAGCAGCGCCCTGAGGACAAGCCCCGCGCGCAGGACCTGGACGTGGAGTTGTCTCACTTCTGGGAGGCTTCCCCGTGCCTAAACCAGCCAGTGGATTACACTTGATCCATATGGTGTTTATCAGCTACGACAGGAGTAATACTCATAATCCTCTGAAGCCCAGCTCTCCGAGGAAAATTCAGTACGTGTTACCAAGAGAAATCAAATGTACAAACCCAGATGGATTTGTCCCTTTCTGGAGTAGCACGAGCTTGGTACTTGGCTGTGGACTTTCCCCAGAGTCCAAGTATCTCTTTAGCAAGGTCCACTCGCATGTGGAGGAGAATAACCGAGACAGCCCGGCACAGCCACCGAGCGTCGCCCGCGGCTGCTCCTCCCAGCTTTACAGCACGTTTTCTGATCATTTTTAATCCCCCGCTCCTGTTCCTCAGCAAATATCTCCGTCTATGCCATAGAACTGAAAAAAAAGATTAAGCCTGCTCATAAACCGTAAACTGTGCTCAGCTATGGAAAGCAGAAGTTATGAATAGATGTTACTTGCCACAATAATACCCTATGAAAGTCAAAAACCATAGCGTGAAAGGGAAGATTAACTATTCCTGGGCGTGCTTCGGCAAATGGCATTATTTTGCATGTCAGTTTTGAGTTAATTTGTAACAATCTAATCGCAGTCCTCGGCAGAGACACAAAATGTTTTTAATTGGTCCTGTGACTTTTTAAGTGATCGCCAAATGAAAAGCTTGCAAGTTTTACTATTGACTTAATGGTAAATATTAGCGGGAGGAGGGAGGTCTTCACAGATTTCATCACGAAGTGCAAATCGTATTCTTTTCATTGCCTTGCTACTGTTGTCGTGTTGACTTGGGGACGTTGGCAGTCTGGAACCAGCTGTACAGCTGAAAAAAATTGAGTTAAAATCTTGCAGCAAAATGAGTAAATCTATAGCTGCAAGATAATAGCATCGGGACTGGTTCAATGTAAGCAAGAAATCACCAGCTGAGTCATTAGAAACAGAGATGAATGGGAAGCCATAAACGGATGGCTCAGATGAATAAGAATGATTAGGAAATGCGTGAAGTTGGTTGGGTTTTTTCCCTAAAGATTATATTTTGTCCTGTAAAGTGGCATATGGCTGCTAGGAAAGCTAATATTCCCAGTGAATGTGTCACTGCCAGTTTATAAATACTCCAAGAGATGAAAAGCAGCTCGGTGGGCAGCACCGGGCGGGAACAGGCTTCTTGCCCGGAGCACCTGGGTACCAGTCGTTAGCCCAGGTCCGTCGGGAGATGGCCAGGACGTGGGCTTTGGGGGCAGAGGCGGCTTCTGGCTGTGGGGAAACATCTGCCGCTTGGAAGAAAGGCCGGTTGCTTTCTTGGAAATGTTTCACCCCGTGTTTACGGTTAAGTAGGACTCAGGGTAACCAAAGTTGAAGGGGAGGATGATGTGGTCACCCGGGTCCAGTGGCCCAGACTCCCGCTGCTTCAAGGAAAAGAGTAGTTTAATGAAAAGCCGTCATCTATTTCCTGACTCATGAAATATCAGAATATCAATATATATTCATGAAGTATGAGAGGACTGCATTCAGTTTTGGGCCCCTCGCTACAAGAGGGACATTGAGGTGTTGGAGCGTGTCCAGAGAAGGGCTACAAAGCTGGTGAGGGGTCTGGAGGACAAACCTTATGAGGAACGACTGAGGGAGCTGGGGTTGTTTAGCCTGGAGAAGAGGAGGCTGAGGGGAGACCTTATCACCCTCTACAACTACCTGCAAGGAGGTTGTAGAGAGATGGGGGCTGACCTCTTCTCCCTGGTGACAAGTGATAGGACGAGGGGAAACGGGTTCAAGTTACGTCAGGGGAGGTTTAGATTAGATATTAGGAAACATTTTTTCACTGAAAGGGTTATTAAACATTGGAATAGGCTGCCCAGGGAGGTGGTGGATTCACCATCCCTGGAGGTGTTTAAAAAAAGGGTAGATGGGGCACTTAGGGACATGGTTTAGAAGTGGCTCTTGTCAGGGTAGGCTAAAGGTTGGACTTGATGATCTTAAAGGTCCCTTCCAACCTCAGCGATTCTATGATTCTATGATTCTATGAGATATCCCAAGTGCTGGTAAAGAGGCAGGAGGAGCGTTTCCTCCGGGGTGAAGGTGTGCCCGTTTGGGAGCGCTTGGATGACGAACAGAGATGGGCTTTTTCTATCTGCTGAAATCAGGGGTTGCAAAACCAGTCCCCAGCCAAGCAACCTCCACCAGCGCAGTCAAATGGAACGGCAGACCTCTGTTTGTTATGGGAGGCGTGCAGCTGAAGTCAGCCGGCTGCCGTGCTCGGGGCACCTGTGGCTTACACTGGGGTAACGTGGCCAGTTCCACCCCTTGGAGCCTGATCCGGTACCTAATAATCGCTTCTGACTTTAATAAAGTTTGAGTGCTAAAGCCCTCTTATTTATTGTTTCCAATATTGCATCCAAAGATAAGAAAACATATTTAGAGCTGTAAGAGGCATCAGAACATTGGAGGGATGAAAAAGTGAAAAAATACAGCCTTGCATCCAAGGCGCTATCTTTTTGTGCCAACACATTACAAGTCTGTCACTGCAGCAAAATCTCAACGCCTGCAGTTCGGTTTTGCATTTACACGTTACACATCAGAGTTACCCTGTGCTGTACTCAGCTGGCTGAAGCAGAAGTCACCCGAGGAGTCTGGCGTGGACCCAGAAAGCAGTGCCCTTCCGGCTGCCAAGCTCAGCCTGCCCTGCGCTATCATCGCATCCCTACTAAAATCCGGACCCGGAAACATTCCGTGCACTCTGCTCCCCCAGACGGGGTAATTAAGATAGAATTATTTGCAAACAAAAGGGGTGGATGTCATTGGTTTAACTTGCCTTAAGGACCAGACCTGTTGCAGCACTACTGGCCTGGATGTTTAAAGTTTGCTTGGGTTTGTGGTCTGTCCTCTGCGCTTCTGCGGGGGGAGCAGGACCTGGATGCTGCTCTGAGCATCCCCGTCTGCCACGTCCTGCTGCCCCAGTGCCTGCGAGAACTGCCGCTACAGGGAACCGCACTGGTGCTCAAGCACACCATTATCTACTAAGCAAATGTCAATAAATTTTTTCCAGCATCACACAGGTGAGCATTAATTTCTTCACCAAAGGCTGCAATATTCCCCGGTTACGACGATCTGAACATGGTTTATTTTATTTGGGAAAAGAAATGCCCATTTTTCCTGTTCCCTGCTGAGGAGGCTGATTGCCATCTCAAGCGGAACTTTTGTATAGGAACCTCTTGAAGCCTTGTCAGTGTTTAAGAGGCGTTTGGACAATGCCCTGAATAACAGGCTTTAACAAAAGCTAAAACCTTTTGGTCCCAAATTGGTCAAGCCAGTTGGACTAGATGGTTTTTGTAGGTCCCTTCCAGCTGAAATTATTCTATTCTATTCTATTCTATTCTATTCTATTCTATTCTATTCTATTCTATTCTATTCTATTCTATTCTATTCTATTCTATTCTATTCTACCCTACCCTACCCTACCCTACCCTACCCTCTACCCTACCCTACCCTCTACCCTACCCTTGTCTAGCATTTTTTGCATATTTAAGACCAGAGTTCAAGGGAGAACCTTACTGTTTTCATCATTTATAGTTCAGCCAAGGCATTTAAGGAAAAATACTCTTGGCTGCTGGCGTGATCAGGTGCTGCGATGCACAGGAACCGGTTGAGAGAAGGCAGTCTGCATGGGTAATCAGGTTAGAGTCAGCTGCCTCTGCCCTCCAGCTCGCTCTGAAATGGCATGTAGTCTAATTAGTTATAGAAAGGATTTTACTGAATAGTTGTAAACAGATCTGAGGGCTTGGAATAAAATCAATTCTGACGGTGGAAACTTTTCCGGATAATTATAAACTGTTATTGGCAGAGTGTGAAAGAGAGACCAAAGGACTCCTAGCAGTGGGAAACCTGTGGCTGTGCGCGCCCTTCTCTGCAGGGGGAAGGAGAAGGACGGAGGTTGTGTGGGTCCGGCGGCTAACCAGGGCCTCTTCGAGAGGAGGGATAAGGGGCTGCAGCTGGTAGGCAGTCTGCCTTTAAAGGTGCTTTTTTTTTAACCCTCTTGAATGTTTTGTTCTTTTTTGTAATGTTTAGTGGTGCCCTGATACCTGAGGCACCCACACACCCTACGGTGGGGGCACACATCCAGTGGAACTGCACAGCAAAATGTTAATAGTTATTTAAAGAAAAAAAAAAGGAATAAACAATATTTGAAGGTTTGGGGCATGGTTTGATATAAAGGCATGTTTAAAAATTCTCTCTTTGCAGATCGCAATGGTCCTGGCTCAGACCTTCGCCATCTCCCTGCTGATGTAAGCGCTTAAAATTGCATCTCCCAGGTAGGCAGGTCCTCGCTGCCCCGCGAAGCCGCCCCGGCCACCAGCCCCACCGCAACCTGCTGCTCGACTCTGCGTTCCCGTTCATGGCAATGCCCCAGAATTCGACCGGAGAAAATGGCTTTTGTTTTGCTCAGACACTTGACTTATCCTGCCCGTCTCTTCCTCCCGGTGAAGCTGGCCGGACCTTCACTGCCCCGAGTGGGCGAGAGCCATCCGGGACCCCGCTGAGCAACGGCACGGCGTCCTCCGGCGTCCCCAGCCCCTCTGACTCCTGCGCCGAGCCCCTCTGCTCCGCCACCCCGCCAGAGGAGGGGACCCAGTTTGGCCAAGGGATTAAATACGTGTCGGCCGAAGGGGAGGAACTGGCGTGCGGCTGGGGGGGGTTCACCCCCGGGTGCTTGCAGCTCTTCAACACGTCCAAGGGCGTCCTGTTCTTCCTCTGCGTGGCCTCCTTCCTGCAAGGCATGACGGTGAACGGCTTCATCAACACGGTCATCACCTCCATCGAGCGGCGCTTCGACCTCCGCAGCTACCAGAGCGGGCTGATCGCCAGCTCCTACGACATCGCGGCCTGCGTCTGCTTGACCTTCGTCAGCTATTTCGGGGGGAACGGCCACAAACCCCGATGGCTGGGTTGGGGCGTGCTGGTCATGGGCTTGGGCTCCCTGCTCTTCGCCTTGCCCCACTTCACCACGGGGCGGTACGAGGCGCGTTCGGCGGCCGAGGTGGGGGTCTGCGGGGGGAACCAGAGCCTGCCCTGCGCCCAGGCTGCCTCCAGCCTCTCCAGCTACAGGTTCGTCTTCATGCTGGGGCAGTTCCTGCACGGGATGGGAGCCACGCCGCTCTACACCCTCGGCGTCACCTATTTAGACGAAAACGTCAAGACTAACTACTCCCCTGTGTACATTGGTGAGTGGAGCCGGAGGGGCAGGTCGGACCCCCGGGCTGGGAGGTGGGAGGGGGAGCCGGTCCGTCTGCCGTGGCACCGAACAGACCGCATCGAGTGGTTTTTCAGGAGAGGTGCCCCCAGTCTTTTGTTCCCAATAACGGGCGAGGTGGTAACCGGAGGGAAGCGGCAGCTGTTGGGGAGGGTTTGATTATTTATAGGCAGGAGCTGGAAGCGCAGCTGGGTATTTCCCCTCTGGCGGCGCTCGCCCTGCAGATCAGGAGGTGCCTCCTGCTCCCGGCACGGGACCAGCTGGGGAGAGCCCTCCAGCTTGCCCCCCACGTGCATGGCATTAGTGTCTCCGGCAAGCGACCACGAAGCCATACCCCATCCGTGCCAGGGGACATCACCCTTTAGTGCCATAGCGTGGGAGGGACGGTCACCGGGCTGCTTGGATACTGCTGGTGCAAAGCACAGCCAAGAGAAGAGGCTGGGCGCGCTCCTCTGCTCAGCAATTGCCAGATCCTTACAGTCCTATCTGGGGAAAACGGGGCTGACCTTTTAGTGGTTTCAAAACGTAGCAGGCTGCCCGTAGCGTTGGATCAGAAGGCTGTGCAGGGAGAGGAGGAGATCACCAGGAGATCACCAGTAAGTTGATGATCTTTCCACGGCAGCAAACCAAAATCAGTGCCGGTGGTGCCGCATTTAGCGCAGGCGTTGCGTGTTGTCAGTGGGGAGACAACGCCGCTGCTCGCCACGCCGGCAGTCGGGATGTGGCACTTACATCCCTGCTAAATAATAAAACAGTAGCTACGTCAATGTGTTTTCCCAGCGGACCAATTTTGTCTGCCCCATGCTACAAAAATTCCCAGGTTGGATGCAGAAGTTTCCCTGGGACACAAGCGGGGGATGAAAACTTGTGGAAACTCCGGCTTTGTTTGTCGGTGGCTGGAGGAGCGGGGTGCGAGGCGGCAGGAGGCTGAGCATCCCTGGTCCGGGAGGGACCTGAGCCGCCACGGTGGGGAGGGGGATGCAGCATCCCTGCCTGAAACGCTGATGTTTCTCTAACGCAGCTCGTTTTCCCTTTCAGCTGTTTTCTACACTGCTGCAATCCTTGGGCCTGCAGCGGGTTATCTGGTAGGAGGAATGTTTCTAAATATTTATACTGAAATTGGCAGAGAGTAAGTCGCTAAAAAATAATCTTGTTCCTTTTCCTTTATGCTATATGTTTCCTTTGGGGTAAAAAAAAACCAACCAAACAAACAAAAAAAACAACGGAGCGATGACCCGGTAGCTGGGTGGAAACGTGCCGGTGGTGTTCAGCGGTGGTTCTGCGGGGGGGGATGAGGCTGGAAGGGCGGTTTGCATTCGTGCTGTTGCTGGAAGAAAATTGCTGACGAACCTGTCAGCTTAAATCCTTCCTCACGCTGCAGCGCCCGCGCTAATGAGGCTACAAGCAGCAGGTGAATTTTTTCAAGGAGTTCCCTGATGAGACAACGCTACCAGCAGCGCTGCTCCTCCTCCCGCTCATCCCGCCAGGATGCTTAGTCCCTCCTCGCTTCTTAGTAGTTGTAATTTATTTTGATCTCTTTACAGGCTCTTTGGCAGATGAATGGGTTAAAAAGGGGGAGCAGGTTTCCAGGGGATGGAATGGGTTATTTCTACCGGTTTTCTTGCAAAGGGTGGCTCTGGGGTGGAATGAAGCGTTGCAGCAACCGCCAAAGGGCAAATGAGATGGGGAGAGGTGAATCACAGAATCATGGAACCTTCCTGGTTGGAAAGGACCTTTGAGATCATCGAGTCCAAGGCAGAGGTTAAAGGAGAATTAAATGCTGTAGTTTCCCAGGCTCGTTAAGTGACGTGCTCTCTGTTAAGGCAGGCAGCGCCGTGGTGTGGCAGGAGGGGTGGGGGATGTGGCATCCCCAGCAGACCGCCAGAGCTCTGTTTCCTTTCCTGATGTCCCCCTTGTGTCCCCCCACACCCTGCCAGCTTCAGCGAGAGGCACGCCGAGCTCTCCCGCTCCGTTTCGAACCGCCGCCTCCCTCCCTTGTGTCCTTTTCGGCTTCGTTTCTTACAGGGTCGACATCGCCCCGGAGAACACGCTGTGGGTGGGGGCATGGTGGATCGGCTTCCTCGGGGCCGGAGCAGCCTCCCTCCTCATCTCCATCCCCATCCTGGGGTACCCCCAGCGCCTCCCAGGTATGCGGCCCCGTGCGAATCCAGGGAATCGGGGCTGGGGCTGCACGGTGCTCGCGCTCGCCTTGGGGCTGGTGTCCCTGTGCACGCGTGTAGCTGGGGACACGGGGGCGGAGGAAGAGCTTCCAGCGTTTAAATTGTAATTCCTTCATGGATTTCACCCCCACGGCTTTCCAGCTGACCGTTTCCCTGCTCCTGCCTTGCACCGTTGGCAGAGGGAGGATGTAGCGTGGCATTTTGCCCCAGCAAATCCACCCCTTCGGTGGCATCCGCATCCCATGTCTCACCTGCTCCTTCTTCCCATTTGCCTCTCGTTTTCAGGGTCCCAGCGGTATATCGTTATGAGGGTGTCAGAGGCTCATCAGCTAAAGGATGGGAGCCACAAAAAAGCGTCGGATCCGGACTTTGGGAAAACAGTTAAAGATCTGCCTCGGTAAGAAAACGGCCCCACGCCTGAGGTTCAGGGAATGAGAGCAATGGGCCCAAAGTGAGCTTGCTCTCTGCGGTGCTTGCCCTCTGTGCCGCTGGCTAAAAGGTTTTGTCCCTCTCCAAACGTGGGGCTGACACTTTCTCGCGGAGGAGGTTGCAAAGCGCCTGGTCCCATCTCGGCAAACGGGCTGAACTAGAACCGGCGCCGGGGACGGCGAGGGAGGGCCAGGGACGAGGCGCTGGTCCTGTCTGCGGTTTTCGGAAGCTCACGTCCGCACGTGAAAAGCCACCTGCAGTCCTGTGCGACACGCGGAGTTTCACCGGGGGTGGCTTGGTGGCAACCCTGAGGTGACAGGAGATGCCCGGGCGTTGCCATCCCATTCCGGCGCCCCGGCGGCGTTATCTCCTGTCTGCTTGTGCCTGGCCTCACCCGGCCCGACTGAGTGTTGTCCGACACCATCTCCCCCCCGTCCCCTCGGGGCTTTTCTTCCTGGCCTCTATTTTTGCTCGTGTCAGATCCCTGTTTTGTGCTTTTCATGAGAAAAGTGAGGAAACAAAACCTCTAAGTCTTACAGCTCCATTCCAAACCTAGGGAACGAGATATCCTGCACTGTAGCTTGCTGTTCCCGTTCTCTTTTATTCTTTTTTCTTTTGCCTTCACATCTTCCAGCCACCTTTTCTGTGTTACTACTTCTTATCTCCCCAGCGAAGCAGTGACGCAGCAGCGCCTTTAGTCCCGGGGCCGCCGCTTGGCTCCGTGCTGCGGGCGAGCAGCTTGCACCGGGGGGGGGTTCGGTAGGAAACGGTTTGAGGGGATGGGAACGAGTGAGCGGCCAAAATTACATACACTTTCTTTAACCTGGAAACATTTGCTCATGGATCTTTGAGATCTCTCACGATTCTTTTGTGTGTGTGTTGAGTCGTGCTTAACTGGAGGGCAGGGGGAGAGGGGCTGCTTTATTTACGGCTTGGGTTGAGCCGGTGTGCGAGCTGTGGACGTTGCAGAGAGATCTGGGTATCGATTCCTTTCGGAGCTTGCAGTCAACAGAAGGATTTTTTTCTTTTTTGTATTTCTCCCCGGGCCGTTCTTAGGGAGGCGTTTGCATCCGTGCGTGACGGGCTGCCCCATGCGGAGGCAAACATTGGGCGTTGCCGAAGCCCGCGGTGCTGCCAGCAATTCCTGCTGGACGCCAGTTGTGGGATTTGCCGGCAGAGGGGGATTGAAGCAGGTGCTCGCCCGGGGGGGGGGGGTTCAGCAGCAGCCGCTCTGTGTTGTGTCAATGCAACCGCTCACATCGGTCTGAAATTCTCGGAGACTTCTCAGGAAGTTTACCAGGGTTTAAGGCAGTTTTATGAAGAATATTACATTGAACAGATTTCAATACTGTTATTAAATGGCATTCTTGACCGGGTGCCATTTTCCGAGGTCAGGGCTTATTCTCCGCACGGAAATTAAATTCAAAACCTGCATTTAAATAACAGTAAGGTTCTGACTAAAACCAACACAAAGAGGGTAGCAGAGAGGGGTGAAGTTCGGTGGTTGATGCTTTTCTTTCTTACCTGGAACAAAGCCCCCACTGTTTCTCGGTGAAGGCTGTCTGACAGCAGGTACGGGGCCAGTCCCCCTCCGGGAGCATCTTCTTTCACCCCTCGTTCCTGAAGAACAAATACCCAAAGGTGGGGCAACTCCTATCAAATAATTCAGGTCAGTCCAGACCTTAGCGTGGTTTCCGTTTGAAAGCAAAAACCCAACAGGCTTTTTGCGTTCCCTGGTTTTGATTAATCAAAGGAAAGTGCCTTCAAGGGTTGCTATTCTGGAGACTTTGCATTAAGGAGGAGATCCCATCTGTGCGTGCAGCTCCTGGGGACACGTGGCCCCGCTGGAGAGCGAGGCCGAAGGATGCTGTGGCTTTTGTTCTAGTGAGGGATCGGGTGCTACACATTTTCTCACAGTACAGACAGCAAGAGTCTCACAAAGACAAGCAGAATTACGGGTGGAATAGAATGCTATTCCACGCTATCAGGTCCTTTCGGAGTCAGCTTAACGAATTACTGTGTTCACGGTGCTGCCTGATAGCAGGAGCTTACAGGAATGCGGCCCATTCGGCTTAATCCTCTGCCCTGAAGAGACTTCTGTCTTAATTCGTGGGTTGAAAAGGCCTGATAAAATAGCATTTTCCTTTCTCTGGTTCCATATGATTGTTCTCAAGAAATAACCCCTGCTGTCAGTGCAGAGGGATTCAAGGGGAAGACACCTAGGGCTGTGCCAGGAGAGGAGGCTTTGTCCTAGCTAGCCGTGGGCCAGAATTTGCGAGGATCACTCGCCGTTCCATCAAGCCCTCATCTTCAACACGAGACGCTATGGTTGATACTTCACTCAGCCCCCTCGGATCAGTTGGCAGAGCGGGGCTTCGGCTTGTCCCACGGCTTTGCTAGAGTGTGTTGCAAGGGGAGGTTGGTTTACGCTCCTGCGGGACGTTCCTGCGGGACGTACCTGCTGCCCTCCGCTCCTTTGGTGATGGCGACGGTAGGTGTCATTTCTGCATGCTGGAAAAGTCCCTGTTCACATGCCCTAAGGTTGCATAAATATCATTATTGACTCATTAGCTTGTGGCCGTACTCTGTTACCCTCTGGGGTGTCCTGGGCATGCGGGTGTTCCTCAGAGGAGCAGGCTCTGACGGCACAGGTGGTCCCAACCTACTCAGCAGGACCATTCCGTGAGGAAAGAGTACCCATATGTGCCCATATCAGTAAAGACGTGCAGGGTCAAGCTTTTAGAGATGGTGGGATTCTTCTCTCGACGGTCCCGAAATCCCTTTGGCTGCAAGAACTGAGGACAGTCAAAACTATTCAAGAGTTAGGTGGTTTCTGGGTGTGATTAAAGTCCTCCTGATAGCAGCGAAAAGCTCTGAGTTGACTTTGGTAAGGTTTTATATGCCGTAGCTCCTCACAACTATATTTTCTGTCTAAAAATAGATTAAATTACCGGAGTAACTCCTTACTCAGCAGCGAAAGGAGTTTCCCACCTGCAAGTCTAACTTGTAACCTTTGGCCAGCAGGCATGAGGTCACACCAGTGCCAGGGAACAACTCCTCTCTTTTCTCTTGAACTGTAAGAAGGTGAAGGCATTGTACAATTTCTACGTCAGCCACGAGGTCCCCGAGAAGTGTTTTCTCACTAAGAGATAAGCTTTGTGCTTCCAAATAAAGCTCAGTCGAAAAGATAATTCCTGGAAAATAATTTACTAAGTTGAACTAATCCCAACAGCTCTACAATGGTTAGTAAAAAGCCCCCTGTAATCGAGGTAGTAAGAATGTGTGGTATTTCTGCCTTTCAGCGTCTTTGTTCTTTTGGGATAATGAGATTCTCCACTTTATGCGGGTAAAGTTGCATAAACGTGCTGCTGAGCCTCAGCACGTCTCTCGCTCGGTTGTACCACAGTAGGTTTTCTCTGATTTCACGTTTCCTCCAAAGCAGCAGGTGGTACGTGACTGCGCCTTTCAATTCGGCGAGCGTCCCGTGGCATCCCTGCCGCTGCCGTCGCTGCGGGAGGTCGGGGTTGTGCCTGTCTCAGAAACGGGGTGATCTCCGGTACTGGTCCGGGCTGGGCCTGGGGAAAGTCACGTTGCAGAATTTCAAGCTCGTTATGAAACACTCCCTGCAAAGCAGTGTCAACCCTCTTAGTCCAATATCCGAGATAGCGAGAGATAATTGAGACCATCCCATGTGCTCCAGGGCATTTCCCTGTCTCCGACATGGAATCGTTGCGGGATCATCTTTCCACATATAAATGACACATGGCAATTTTTCAGGCGTATCTTTGTCTCTCTACTAAATCCCAGTGGGTCAAAAAGAAAATGTATTTGCTCAACTTATTCATTAAGCTTAAAGTAAAACTGTGCTTAGATTGTGGGAGAAAGATTGGTTTGTGTTTTCCAGTGGGATATAAGGTGTCTTGGAGGTGCTTCCTCCATATAGAAAAGCTTGCTTGGTATTTCCCCCGAGCTGCAAAACACCCGTGGTTATCAGCGGTTGTTATTCTCATGAGGCCGTGGGTGCGCGTGAGTAGCATGTGTGCACATGAGGACGTGAGGGTGTAACGCAACTTTGTTCCCTGCTCTTGGCTGTTTGAGTCAGGAGTCCCAAGATAACCGCCATCGGGGACTAAACAAACCTTGCGATGGTTGAGATTTGCTGAGGAGTAGGGTCCTTTCAGTATTGCCCCGTTTAGGAGTGGAAGTTACTCAGCCTGGCCCTGAACGTTGGAAAATTACCACTGAAATCACCCACATCCAAGTCATGGGCACTCTGAGAGTGAATTACATCACGCACGTGCTGATGGTGCCCAGTGCGCGTTTTGAACATGCACATGAGATAAATAGACCCATCTGGTGCCCTCATGAGGCCCACAGAGAAGAGTCCCAGATTATTCCCTCCTGTTTGAGGTGTTTGGTTGATGTCCCTTAGATTCTCTTGGTGGTTGGCTGTAGCCATGGGGCTATGAAAGACGGCCAGGGTAAGCGCTGATTCAATTCCAGTATATTTGTCCCTCCCAGATCAGTACTGCTGCTCCTGAAGAACCCCACCTTCATCTTCCTCTGCTTAGCGGGAGCGACCGAAGCCACCCTCATTGCTGGGATGTCCACGTTTGGACCCAAGTTCCTGGAGTCCCAGTTTAGTTTAAGTGCCTCGGAAGCTGCTACCTTTTTTGGTAAGGAAACCGGGTTTTTGCAATGTTTTCCCATTTGCCTACAAACGCAAGAGCACTGCAGCCCATTTAGAACGGAGACAAACACACTTTGCTGTTCGTTTACAGAGCGGTTATTGTCTTCAGCTGTTAGATAGGATTGTTTCCCATCAGCACATCTGTACCCAGTGCATTTTCAGAGCTGTATCTACTGACATCAGGAAGAAACGTGTCGCTTCTGTAGCCATCTGTTACCCTCTAGAGGAAGGCAAAATAATCGTGGTCTGTTCCTTCTAGCGCATTACTGGGAACATTAATTAAATGTTTCCTCTAACAAGGGATGTCTGAACTGGGGGACATATTTTGTCAGCATCCCACAACTGGGAAGATCCTCGCTTAGACTGAGGAATTGTAGAGCGAGGAAGTGGTGTCCAGCAAGCATCAATACTCATGACGTGCTCCTCAGAGCGTCTGTTGTAAGGTATCTGGGTAGGAAAAGCTGCCTTACCAGGTTCACGCCGTGTCACCCGAGCTGCTATGGAGGCCCACCTACTGCAGCAAAGTCCACTGAACTCCCACCACGAAGCCACGCAGCAACCAAGGGGTTATTCTCATGCAGACACACTGCAGTTCATGTATTCAGCCGGGAAAACTCCTTGCTGACATTTCTAAACTTGCTTGTGGGGTTTTTTTCCCCTCTTTTTTCAGGTTATCTGGTTGTGCCAGCCGGAGGGGGAGGCACATTCCTGGGAGGATTCCTTGTGAATAAATTTAAACTCCGCTGTTCAGGAATCATCAAATTGTGTTTACTTTGCACGGTGTCGAGTCTGCTGGCTATATTCATTTTTTTTATCCACTGCCCTAACATGCCGATGGCAGGAGTAACCCAGATGTACGAGGGAAGGTAATAACAATCATCCCATCTGTCTTGTGCTGCCTGGCCCTGGTCAGAACGGAAGGATAACTCCAAATACACGGTGCTGGGGGTAGTCATGTGTGAATGTGTTGGTGGTGGAAGATGGCGTCCGGTCAGTCTTATGGGCAGATAGTGAGAGTGTGACCCAGAATACAGAAGTCCTAATTTTTGCATCTAATTGGAGTTTATGGAAGAGGCTCCCTCTTTCGTGAGGGAGGGGAGATCAGCAGTGCCAGAGTGTGAGAGACTCCACTCTTCAGTTGCCTTCGCAGAGTCCCGCATCTCTGTGAGATAAACTGGACTAAAAGTGGGAATGTCCTCTCCAAATGGAGGTGTCTCCCTATGAACTGGTCACTTCAACTCCCTTGGTGGCGGTGGGAAAGAGGCAGCTCCAGGGCATGATTCCTGTTCATGGTTAAAATTGGGTGGGATGAAACCCTTCCAGTCCTGGCTTTATGCTACTTCGGGTTCCACCGCACCTCTTAGCGTCCCCCCTTCTCCTTCTCTTGCTCTACCCGTTTCTTCCTGGAAAATGCTGTTCGGTGTCTCCCCGCTGACTGTTCCTGTGTTTCCCTTAGTGCTTTGCCTGGTGGCCACCTAAACCTGACAGCAGCCTGCAACGCCGAGTGCGGCTGCCTGCAGGAGACCTACAGCCCTGTCTGCGGGAGCGATGACGTTATGTATTACTCTCCCTGCCACGCCGGCTGCCAAGGAGTGTCTGAAAACCTCAGGAATGGCAAGAAGGTATGTCTGAAAGCACAGTGTGTTAACAAGGTGGTGGCACATGTTCTTGGGAGCGTTTCGGCTGGTTCTGCAAAAGTCTCCACAGCTTTGAGCTTTGCTGCAAATAAGTGCAAAAGGCAGAGACAGCCCCGAGCAGGTAGAGGATGCTCTCGGACACCATGGGATGAAGGCAGAAGGTACCCTGAGGTCACCCTGCATCGCTTCCCTCAGTGTTCCCAACTTTGGTTTTGCCTCGCTCTGCATCAAACTGCACCAAAATCCTTGGGAAATCACCCAGGCAGGCGAGGAGCTCGGTGGGCACCTAATTCCTGTCCCAATGTTCATTTTGAGTCTTCAGTGCACATGATGCTCCTCCTCATCCTTCCAGCATGTCGCTCATTGGGACGGGCAAAGGCTCGAGAAGGGTAATGGTGACATTCAGCGTTCAAGGGCTGCCTGGCAAAGTTAATTTCTCTTATTTAACAGCCGGTTTTGAGACAGAGGTGTGTCAAGAATGCAGCTTGATTTCTGCTTCGCTCTGCTCCGGGACCGAAACCAGCTGGTTTCTGCCCTCCCTGAATTTCTTTGTCTTTAAAGCCCTGCTTTGACTATCACCATTCTCCCAAGCAAAGCACCCACCAGCCTTTCTTTCCCAGGTCTACCAGGAGTGTAGCTGCATTGAGAAACCCCTCCTGCCCGGCCCTGGCGACGCAGAGGCAGGGAAATGCACCTCCTCTTGTGCGAAAAAGCCCCTTCTCCTGTTCTTCATGTTCGTGGTGATCCTCTTCACCTTCCTGAGCAGTATTCCTGCCCTGACCGCCACTCTGCGGTAAGCACGGGATCGCCTCGTCCTCCGCCAGCGCTGCAAGAAGCCCCAGTATCCACCTCTCTGCTTTATCCTGCTGGGTCAAACCAAGGGGAAGGTGTGATGGAAACCACCTCATGAGGGCAGCCCAGCGATATCAGGACTAATTCCCTTCCCTGTCTGGCTGGGAAAGCAAATTTTGGCATTGGCAGCTCTACCCTCTGACATGGGACGCCCACATGTGTGTCCCAGTTTGCAGCAGCGGTGGGGGGACGTTGCCCTGGGGTGAACCTCCATCTCCAGAGGGGATGGAGGCCCTGGGCATGCTGGACCCAGGCACGTGGTGGGGAGGTGCCGAGCAGCCTGGCAGCGTTTTTCAACAATTCCCTTTTGTTCCCCAGGTGCGTCTCCGACAGGCAAAGGTCATTCGCACTTGGGATCCAGTGGATTGTAGTACGAACACTAGGTACGGTACGGAGTGAGTTTGGGCATGGGTATGGTCCGTTGGCTTTGTGGAGTGTGTGCCAAGCCGTTACCTAAGAATAAAACAGGTTGGGTTGGAAAAGAAAGGGGGTAGGACGCACCGTGATGAAAGGAGGATGTTTTCTCTTGTTTGCTGTCATTTGGAAAAACGTAATTTCCTTTGCATATGGTTTGCAAACTGCACAAAGGGTTCTGTAACGCATCACAGGTGGGGTGGAGGAGCAATGTCCCGGCAATGTGTCCTTATTTTACGAAAAAAAGAAGCAGAGGCGTTGAAGCTTCTGCGTTTGCTTCTTGGCTCTTGTGCAACATGTAGGTCAGGGTGGTCAAAAGACTCGCTGGGCTCTCAAGCCTTGAAACTCAGCGTATTTTGGGTACCTTGTGGCTGTAGATGTTGCAGGCTGAGTTTGCTTAATTACCGTAGCAGCAGAGCCTGATGCTTTTCTGCAAGCACCTTGCAAGGCTGGGGCGTAGGTGCTGCCCAGACTGAAGGTCCACTCTTCCTTCCCGCAGGAGGCATCCCTGGCCCCATCGCCTTCGGGTCCATGATCGATAAATCCTGCCTGCTCTGGCAGGACCAGTGCGGCGAGCAAGGCTCTTGCTACATTTACCAGAACTCGGCCATGAGCCGATACACCCTCGTCGCTGGACTGGTCTACAAGGTGATGCTACGCATTAACTTCACTCTCTGATAAACCCGGCAGGTCTTTAGGAAGACAGCGTTTTGCTCTGGCAGAGAATTTTACAACACGGGCTTGTCCTGATCTGCCACCCCTCCTGCCCGCCCCCCCCCCAGATACGATTTTCACACAAAAAATTGTTCTCAGGGAAGGCAAAATCTCCATTTGCTTCCCGCCAGGTAATGGTGCTCCAGGCACCATCATTCTCTTAAATTCCATTTACATTCTAGACTTACAGCTTCTGTTGCACCATGTGAAATATCTCCTCTTCTCCCAACAGCTACCAAAGCGATTTTTGCTCGAAATGGAGTAAAATATATAACTACAGTGTGCTAGCGAGAGTGAGGGACGGCACTGGGGGCAGGCTGTAAACAACCATTCCCCGATCACTGCTAGAAAATAAGAGAGCTTAGCTCTGTGTTTCTTATTTATTAGCTGAAAACCATCATTTTTACTGCTCCCAAACAAGCACTTGCCCTAGAAAGTGGTGTTCAGCAGTTGCTGTGCTAAAGAGGCTTTCAGAAGCCTTCCAGAAAAAGGCTCTGGTGGTGACAGTCCGTGTGGGGCCGAAGAGCCTTCCGAATTCTCTCTGTCCCATTGCGATGGGGCTGGCTGGATTCGTGTTTTTGCCCACGCTGGTCTGCTGCCCAGGCTGGCCTTCACCTTCATCTGGTCAGCAAATCTCATCCCAAATGAGGACCGGGCGCCTGGTTTTAGTGGGAGCGGAGAGTAACGGGATGTCTTCATGGCTGCAGGTGCTTGGGACAACCTTCTTCATAGTCGCCTGTTTACTCTACAAACCCCCACCGGAAGAGTCGGCTCCGGGCAGCTCGGATGCATCCGAAAATGGCAACTGTGACGCCCAGGAACACAAGCCCTCACTGCCGGCTGAGGAGGATATATAGTGCCGTACGCGTGGAAGTGACTTTCTCAGTGTCAAAAACACGATGAGAAGACGTTCTGCAGTCCCTAGGGGCTTTTAAATTAATAGTAATATTATCACTTTTTTTTTTTTTTTAGTTCAAGAGAAATAATTTAATTAACCACTGGTGTGCTTGCTGTTTTCTTAACAGCAGAAGCACATTTTAAATTGTGCGCTGGTGCCGTATGCAGTTATTTAATTTTATTTAAAGAAAGGGCTACCGTAGCTTTATTCTCTGTCTGTGACAAGCAAGGACCACATTCTCCACTCGTGGAAATAAGCACCGGTAACTCCAATGGAGTGCGTGGGGTTTTAGCCGCCAGAGGATCTGGTCCCTACTATCTCAATTGTAAAGCCAACTGTAGCAAAACTTCTGTCGGACGTGGGAAGCCTGCGGAGAGCCCTGCTGCCCTCCAGCCCGCGTGGCAAAGGGGACAACCAGCCCTTAAACTACTGTATGCAAAGCAGACGGCCCCGCTGTGTCCTCCTCCTTCCCGTGCCACGCAGCATCGCTCCTTTTGTTCAGGAGCGGGTTATCTAATTATGCAAACTCGCATCACCGCGCCACGGGAGATAGGTTTGAGATGAGATTTCGCGAGCAAATTCACCAGTACACTACAGGCAGCCATCCCCGCGAGCTGCCGAGCACTGCGCCTTCACGGCCTCCTTTCGCTGCAGGGTTTACACCGCCGGGACACTTCCTTTTATTTTTTTCTTACGTTGTTTAAAGGTGATGCCTTTTGTGATGTACTGTGCAAAACTTGAACTTATTTCTTGCTGTTTGGTGGATGAGGGGAAGACGCGAGGTACAGATCTATGCAACGCTTCTCTTCAGTGGCTCTGTAAAGGCGGGGGGTTTGGGTGGACAGGAAAAGTCAGAATTAATTTGATTTGTCTCCGGACTGCTAGCTGAAGGGAGAGCTCGCCATAGCGACAGTCTGCCTTGTGGAAAGGGGATGCTGACTTGTAGCTGGCCTGCTTGCAAGGAGAGAGGGCAGCGTTCCCAAAACGACCGATGAATGTGCACTTGTAACATTGACCAGGACCTTCCTGAAGGTGGGGGGGAGTGGATTTTGGGTGGGTGTATGTCTGGCTTCCCTCTCAGCCCAGCCCAGGCGAGGGTAGTGCTCAGTCTGTGTTTGCACAGCCGCCGATCCGGGTACAGCTCCGGGGCAGGGCTTGGCCGGCCCCTGGAGTCCTACACTGTAGAAACCGCGCTCACGGGGACGGGACCTACATTGCTGAGCTGCAAAACTGGTGCTTCTTTTGTGCCAGACGCTACTTAGGATTACTTTGTAGATGTTTTTTGTATATTTGGTGTATTTATGCTTCCATAAGCGGACGCGGGATGGGCATTGTTTCCTTCGTTAGCAAAGGACCAACTCCCAGAGCAGAGGCAAAGCCGTTCGGCGGTGCTGGGAGCGTGGTCGATCTTCAGGTCAATCTTCAGGTTGATGGTGGTCAAGAAAGCAGCTTCTTCCACTCGCAGATCCCCTTCCACCAAAGCCAGGTAGTGACGTTCCCACTTCCAAAGCCCTTGTTTTCCCAGCCACTGTTGAGTGCTGGGAGAGACTCAAGCATCTCCAGTAACTGCTGGAAAAACTAGAAGTGCTGAGGGTGAGATGGAGGATGGCTTTTGGCTGCTTGAACATGGGCAGCTGGTGCAGCTTCGCTTGGGCACAGCACGCAGGGGAGCCCTGTTTTCCCAAGGAGGCAGGATTAGACCCACGGATGCAGGAGTTAACCCCGTCACCACCCAAACCAAAGGTTTCTGCACAACCTCCACCTGGGTTTGGAGCCACCTGCAGACATGAGCCTGTCTCCAAGCCTTGCCCAGCGCTTGCCCTTCCCACCTTACAGACACTTGGGGTGCAAGCAGGGATCTTAGAAGGGGGGAAAATGCATGAATGTATTTTGGGAACATATTTTATGTATGATGTATTTATGAAAGGTAGAAGTTTTTCTTAATATATATATATATATGGATATTGCGATGCAATTCTAGCGTTTATAAAATGAGCTTTATCTGAGTGAGCAAAAGAAAAGTTCATGGATTCTGGGCATTTTTTGTGTTGGTGTGGGGCTCGTAAGTCACGGATTGAAGTAAGCAGCAGCAAGGCATTCCTGTTCCATAAACAGGTTATGTAGGTGTACCGGCAACTTAAAAGATTTGAAAGTATGTTTCTCAGTCCCATATGAAGTATTATATTGCTATAAAAGCTTAGAAATATAATCAGTATTTCACAGGTACTTGTGTGCGTGTTTTTCATCAGTCGTCCCCCTTTCCCAGTGGCTGTCCCTGGCAGCGGTGGGCTGGATCCGTGCCGTGCGTCCTGCAGAGCCTCCTGCTGACAGGGTCAGGGCCACCCTGTGGGGGTCCAGGCTTCGCTGCAGGTCATCGTGGTGTCCTCAAGGGTCTGCGAATCCACCCAAGGTGAGAGTTTGGATTTAGGCTTGTGCTTAAATCATCGTGTTGATAAAGTCCCTCATGGGTACCCGAGCTGCAGGCAGCATTGTCTGACTGGTGGGACAGCAGGTGACATGGAGACCCTGTGGGTTGCTGTCTCCTACTGACTGACCCTCTCCTCCTGAGATAGGGGATAATTGCTTTTGAAGGCAAAATGAGGTTTTTATTTGCTGAGGAAGATGAATGAGGAAGGCAAGGTAGTACCTTCGCTGCCCTCCTTCATCCGCAGACCAACCCCGTTAAAGCCATAGAGCTGCTCCAGGCCTACACTACGTAAATGAGGTCAAAGTCCCGTGTCATCTGTGGTTTGCTTAAGGCGTGATTCCCGCTGTTAAAGAACACAAACAAACAGTGGCTGGTAGTGAGGAAAAGCCACAGGGAAGTGAAACAAATGAGCACCCAGAAGGGAGTCCAAGCAGGAAGAACTGAACGTTATTTACGGTAGACAAAAAACCCAGGCAGTCAATGAGCCGTTTTCAGTGAAGAGTTTGTTTGGAAGCTTCCTGGAGATTTTAAAATTACAGCAAATATAAGCTTTGAATGTGATACGCAGATGATTTTGTAGATAGATCTCTGCTCCACCCAGGCGTGCAGAAGAGCCCCAACGCCTCCCCGTCCCGGCTCCCGGGCTCCCTCCCCTGCAGCCCGGGAGTAAATACTGGTAACCCACTTTTTATACTTGGAATAATATAATTCAGGAAGAAAAAAAAAAGAAAAAAAAAACCCAAACCAAAACAACAACAACAAACCCAACTGTTTGGTGTGTTTTGATTGCATCAAAAGAAGGAAAAAAAAAAATCGTCTTTTTTTCAGGGCAGACCTTTTTCCTGAGCGCAGCCATCGCTGTGGGGCGCGGGTGGGGACGGTGGCCCCGGTGCCACTAGATGGCAATGGAGACGGCGGCGTTGGCGAGCGGGGCCGGGCCCAGCGTCTCCCTGCGCCGGGTGGGAGCGGGGGCTCCGCGCTTTATGGAACGGACGAAAGCGGACCCGTGCGCTGGTTCCCGATTTGCACCAGCAAAATTGCAAATATAATTTTATAATATCCGAATAAGGCCCAAGGGAATCTTTCAGCATCTAGAAACAGAGCTTTCCAGGGAAATCAGATACCATTTGTAATCGGAAAGTGATGCAGCGGGTGAGGGTCCAAGCAGACCAGCTGCACTGTTTTTACAAAAGTTGATAAACTCTTATTTGAAGCCTTCCCTTCCCAAGCAGGGATGGAGAGCTCTGAGCTGTCACTCAAAAGACAGATTCTCTCTATATATTTGCCCTTCTTGATTTTCTTCTTCCCCTAAATGTGATAGTTGCGATCGCTATTAGCCTGAGCCTGTCGCGAGCCTTTCGCTCCGAGCGACGTGAAGATCCAGGGACCAGGGATGGCACCATCCCTGCTCTGCGCTGCCGGCCGGACTCGCCTTTGCATTTAACCCTAGAAGATTATCTACCCGTGTTTGGAGGGTAACCCACACTCAGCCCCCTTTACCTTCCCACGCCGCTGTTGCTGTGTTGTCACTAAGCTGGGGAGGGACGCTGGGTCAGGGAGGGGAGCCATGGGACGAGGGGGAATGGCTTCAAACCGGAAGAGGGGAGATTTAGATGAGAAATCAGGAGGAAATTTTTCACTCTGAGGGTGGTGAGCCCCTGGCCCAGGTTGCCCAGAGAAGCTGGGGCTGCCCCATCCCTGGAGGGGTTCAAGGCCAGGTTGGACGGGGCTTGGAGCAACCTGGGCTGGTGGGAGGTGTCCCTGCCCAGGGCAGGGGGTGGGACTAGAAGGCCTTTAAGGTCCCTTCCAACCCCAACCATTCTATGATTCTATGAAACGTGAGGAGGGTTTGTGGGGTGCAGAGCTGGCTAAGGGGGTACCAGCCCCCCTGGCTCTCGGCCATGCCCTGGGTGTGGGGCTGGAGCTGTGCAGCTCCTTCTCCATCACTGGTAAAGCTTTGGGCGCTGGAGCTGCTGGGTTTTTTGGAGAACATGACTTGCGAAGAGGTGATAGCTGAGCGTGAGGGGGAGCGGGGGCCGTGAGAGGGGAGCAGTGACGCTGCCTCTGCCTTGGCACAGCCTGGCAGGGGGTGTGTGGCAGCACCAGCCCAGTCTGAGCGATGCAAAGGGGGATTCGCGGGGGATTCCCTGGCTGCTTCTCCCCGTAGCAGAATTTCCCCTTGGCTAGCCAAGACCAAGTGACGTTATTCTGTCCACACAGTATTAAACTTCTCGGGTCTGACTCTCCTTTTGCTTAGGACAGAAGTTGAATCGACTGAAGTCGACTAAGCGACACAGGGTGAGGAACAGAAGTGAAAAAATAATTCCACTACAGGACGACGAAATCTTTACATCCCCACGGGAAATCCTTGTTTGTTTTTGTTGCGCAGAAAAGCCTACCTGCCGTTTCCTGCGGATGCAAAGAACACTTTATTGGAGCACAGCAATAACCCCAGGGTGCTCTGGTCCAGCTGAACCCACTGGAACACCCTTTACTGAGCCCAGAGGGCTCTGGATCGGGTTCATGATGAATAACTTCTCTGGCTTGCTTTAAAACCAGAGTGTGATAAAGAAGGGTGGCAGGTTTGAGGAAATGTGTGTGTTTTACCAGCCTGGGCAGACTCAACCCAGCAAAGGCGGTGATGGCCAGGAGGTGTGGGGGTTGGCTGCGGCTCGGCTGGGGAACGCCACGGGATTTCTATCGGACGGTTCGAGGGGATTCGAGGAAGCAGAATGTGCTGGCCTTTTCTGTGGCCAAAATTATTTCCTCTGGAACAGAATAAATGCCAATTTTTTCTTATGTTCCCCGCAAGTTTTCATACTGACCTGCACAAAGCAATTTTAGGAGATGAACATGAGACCATTCTGCTCCTTCGAATGAGGCGCTGCATTTCTTCTCCAGCTGGAGACCCTCCGTCCAATTTCCTCGAGGCGCATAGAAGACTAAATCTCACATTAAATTAGAATTTTCAGTTGTGTTGCATCTTGCCTACTTCATTACCAAGTAACACTGTCACTTAATAGAGGGTCCTGAGAAACCTCCTAAAAAGTATATCCAATGGGATGGGTCCACCAAAAACTCTATTACAGACCTACCTTTCTAGTAGGGGGGAAGCAAAGCTACTATAAAATTAATATGGCAGTAGTTCAGTGAAACACTAATGCACTAGTGACTATAGAAACTGTAGCTCTAGACATGAATGTTCAACATGCTAATGTCCCCTGGCTCAAACGAATAAGACATACGTGATCTCTTACTATTTTAGCTGTCTGGTTTAAAGATACAAAATATGTTCCAAGTGGAGCAACGCTTTGAAAGTTGATGAAATCACAGATAAAACCTTCCACTCAGCAGGGGTAAGAATTAAAAATCATGAGCTATCCGAGCCTTTATGGCGTTACAGATAAAATCTGGCTGGTAGTTGTCACCTAAGCGATATCTATGAAAAATGCTTTTAACAGGAAAAGTAAGCTACCCAACATCCTTGCATGCCTTCATTCCCAAGGATGGATTGGCCGTGGATTTACCCGGGGAGACACAGACATTAATTTTTGTTTTACTCCGGGGTAAAAAAAAGCAATAGGGTTGAGTTCCGTGCACCAAAAAAGGATGGATTTGTGCTGTTACCTTTGATACAGAGCCCCTGGCCCTCTGTTAATAGCAATTAAGTTCCTTCCTTGAGCAGCGAGCCCGCAGCCGCCTCCCCGCCTGCACCGCGGGCTGAGGGCAGCAGCCAACGAGTCCGGCAAACTCTGCCCTTGCATGGAAACGCGGCGAATTATGCTGAAACACTTCGACTCGGAGCAGAAGGTTGTTGGCAGCGCTAATTTTATGCTTTTTCTCCATCAGTCAGGATCATTAGGGGCTGCCCGTCTAACTCTCTTCTTAAAGACTCACTGCACCCCGTGCAGAAATGTGGCTTCTCCTAAAAACAGCCCAAGTTGCTGAAGAAACCCAATCTGGGGCTTTCTGATGTGTGGTTAATCTTTCTTTAATGATACGTTAAAACTTTATTTTCTTCCTTTTTTTTTTTTTTTTAAATTTACACGATAATCTGCAATTCCCAACCAGCAAGCTGGGAAGGCTCTTTGGTTTCGTGCAATCCTTGTAACACTTCGTTTGGATCTGCTCTAAGAATATTCTCTCGCTAAACCCTTGCGGTGGATTTCTTTCGTTTTCTCTCCGTGCTGAGGCGCCGGGCGCTGAGCAGCATGTTACCTGCACCTGCGTATATCAGAGAACCAGGAAGAAAACTGATGAAGAATTGGGAGGGTTTATCGGTGGTTTTCAGGGATGCCACACTTTGTAGGTCAGTATTATTCCGGACTTGTGAGTGTTTCTGGCACCTTATCTGCTTCTTGTCTCGCTCTGAGTCAAATGATGCTCTTCTCTTAGAGATAAGCTTCGTCTAGTTTTTTCATTGCCCTGTTGTTATCGTTATCGCGGAGATCCGGGTAGCTCTGCATGGATGGCTCACGGGAATGCCCCATTGGGTTTGACATTCCGTGTGACTCCTGCGGATGCTGGAGAGGCCGGAGAGCATCTGGTCCTCCCCGAGATCCACCTACACAACGTGCTCCAGCTCTGTGGGTGCTGGGGCTCGGGGGGGTCCCTTCGGCAACCCAGAACAGCCCGGTGAGATGCTAAACCTCTGCTTTCAGCCTCAAAAATTTAAAAGCTGTAGGGAGAATGAGAAATCTTCCCACATCAGTCCCACAGTGCCATCCTGCCCGTCCCCAGGGTGGGCGCGGGGAGGGGTGTGGGTACAGGCACGACCCAGCTGCTCTCAGCCCTGGGGGTGCCTGGGGAAATACCTCCCTCCGGAGCATCCCGGAGCATCCAGATGGGGTAGCTCCTTGGGAGACACAAGCTGGAGAGCTGAAAGGATAAAAAAAAAAAAAAAAAAAACAACCAAAAAAAAAGTGGCTGTACTCATGTTTTGCTAATCTAATTAGGCAAAAGAAACATCATTAATGCTCTGCGTGTCTAATTGATTAACATTCCCACTAAGCACAAGGTTGCTCTCATTAGCGGAGCTTCGGAGCTGCGAATGCCTCTTTGCCTGAAGTCGCAAATACGTTGTGTGTCTAGAAGGCGCATCTCATTTCTGTCTTTGTAAAATGCTTAGCATTTTTATATGATTATTAGCGATGAGGGCAATGGGAGGAGAGAAGAGAAAAACCCGAAGTGCAGAATAAACAGAGAGTCTTGGAAAGTGAGGGTTTGTTATTTTTCCTGCCTCGTTAGCAATAAAAGGGAACAAGATTTAATTTTTTTTCCTATCCTGTAACACTTGCAAATATTTTCCATTCTGCATGGGAAAAAAGTACTAATCTTTGGGGCTTCAGTGAGCCAAAAACCTGTAAACACACAACTCATTTTCATCAAAATGAGGTTTCTAAATTTGCATTTTGCTTTCTCTTTTTTCCAGTTTCATAAATTTCTAAAAGAAAATTTGTTTAGTGCCTAGACCAGGAATTTGCAGCTCCTAGAGGGGTAAGTGTGAGGAGGTTTAAATCTCTTGCTGAAGCCCAAGACACGGGCTCCTGCCCTCCTCCCTGCTGGCAGAGCAGTGGCTATTCCCAGGACACGACTCGGCCAAAGCTCTGAGTCAAAGTGAATTTCTGCCGTAGGATGAGATGACCAGAATTCTAGGAATGCCCTTTTTTTTTTTTTTTTTTTTTGCTGACTATGGAGATGATGATAGGACAGAGATAGAGATGAGATAGGACGAGAGGAAACGGCTTCAAGTTATGTCAGGGGAGTTTTAGATTGGATATTAGGAAATATTTTTTCACTGAAAGGGTTATTAAACGTTGGAATAGGCTGCCCAGGGAGGTGGTGGATTCACCATCCCTGGAGGTGTTTAAAAAAAGGGTAGATGGGGCACTTAGGGACATGGTTTAGAAGTGGCTCTTGTCAGGGTAGGCTAAAGGTTGGACTCGATGATCTTAAAGGTCTTAAAGGCCAGAGCGGTTTCCCAGGCTTCAGCAGCTCCTCTTGGTGTCGGAATATAAATGTCATCAAATTATTCCTTTTACAAGTGACAAAATGCAAATTCTGGTCGCATGTTCCCTTTTTCTCATCCTACCAGCTGGATGAGAGAGGTTATTATAAAAATATTAAGAGCTGCAGACTTTCTTAGGGAACTTGCGTATAAATAAGTTTAATATTAGAAGGGTCTAAACTTGCAGGCAAGCAGCTTGAGAGGGTGTTGTTTTTTCTGCTTGCGTTGCCCTGTTCCCCAGAGCACTGTAGCTGCATCTGCCTGGTCCAGTTTGCCCCAGTAGCAGAAAACAGCCCACAAGCCACACATGGCCCATCTGAGCCCAGGCAGGGCTAACGAAAGCCCAGAGCAGGGCTGGCAACACAAAGCCCTCCGTAACCGTGGCCCGGGCATTGCCTTCCCTGCCCACCCCTGGTCCCGTCCCCGGGAACGGTGACAGATCCCGTGTGACTCTGGGTCACGCAGGGACGGTGACAAACGAGCGGCACAGACTGGGTGAGCTTCAGCTTTCGCTCGCAGCCAGCCCCTCGCCCGGTTGTGGAAAATGGTTTTATTCTTTATTTGCCCATCAAAAAACAATAACTTGCAAAGCAGAGTAATGCAACCGATTCAGTTTTATGCTCACTTCCTACAGGATCGTTGTTGCATTTCGTTTCTGTTTCTTTGACGGGGGGAAAAATAAAGTTACTTCTAAGAAGACTTTTCGAATAGTTGTATTTACAGAATTAGTGTTGCGTTCACGGGCTCTCAGGGGAAGCGGTGGGAAAGGCACCAGGGCTGGGTACGCTGTGATCTGACTCACAGATAAGCTGCTCAATGGATCCACTTCCCGGGCTGCTGCTATTCTAGTTTGCCATTTGTTTATTTTTTTTTTTCCTCCTTTCATTTTGCACATTTCCGCTTCAACGCCCTCCTCCCCAGCATCGCCCCATTTTTCATTTCCACGGGACAGAGAAACCAAAGGCTCAAGGGGTTAAAGAAAGATCCCGCTGCAAACGCTGCCCCGTGCCGGGAGGCAGCTGCGTGATATTGAAGTTTATTCTTTCTTTTCTCTGGCTCCTCGTTCCCAAAGTGATGGAACTCACCGCAGTGAAACCCAGAGCTGGGAAAACAGTTTTCCTACCCGGATGAGGAGTGTAGGCAGTGCATTAGGAGACGGGGACAGACGGGTTTCAAGCAGCAGCTTTGGGAGGTGCTTTATTAACCCTCCTCTTCCGAGCCGCTATTCCTGGGGGTCTCTCCCATCCCTGTCCCCTCCTGTCACCTCTCCACGGCCGCGAGGCTCAGCCTGCGACGGAGCAAACCCCGACGCTGTATTCAAACGGATAAATTCCCTTTATGTCTTTGCAACTCAGCAAAAAGCACCCATCCCAGATCTGGAATCCCAGGGTTTTTTAAAACACATCTTTTTGGGTAGTTTCAGCCTAAAAGAGAACTTCTGTGGATTTGGGGGTTCCCGCCTGCATCTATGCCAGCTTTGGGTTTTAAAGAAACACCATCTTAGCTTATCCCGCCCAGGATCACAGCAAATCCTCTACCTCTTGAGAGCTTTAGTTACCAGCTTTCATGGAATTCTTATACAAATCCCGTCGGTAGATTAAATCTGGGTCTGAGCTGCTTATAACCCCCCCAACACAGGGCCAGCGCCCCTGGTCCCCGCGTGCAGAGCATCCCCCGTGCAGCCCGACGCAGGGACGACCCTCCCTGGTCATCTGCCCATCTGACACCCCAAAGGAGACCACTAGCTCTCACCTTCCCCTTCCCCAAATCCCTGAAAGAAAGAAGACAGACGGGAGGGTTTCGTCGTCCCCTGGATTTGCTCAACACGAGGAGTAATTGCCACGACAACGTGATTTTCCGTGTGCTCTATTAAGCCAGCCTTGGGGGCCACGGTTCCCACGAGGACTTGGGTGTCCCAAAGGGTTTCTGTCACGTCTTCCAGCCCTTCTGGGGATGCCTCACATACCCCTGGGGGGGTGAAAGCAGCACACGGTGTATGTTCAGGCACCTGAATCCTTCCTCAAATGTCAGCCTCCGCCAGAAATTCCACTGTGCAAAAATCCACCTCGCTTTCCCTCTGGCATTAGGTTTTTGCCTTATATTGTGTATTGCGAGAGCCGCGAGCAGGAATAAACATACGTACGACGTACAGAGGAAGAAAGGAACTCTTTAAATGAAAGATCAAGTTATGAATTAAAGATAAAGGAAATGTAATTACTGTAGAAACCAACTGAGAGCATGCAAATGCTGAAGTGGATTAAGGAGGAAGCGCTCCCCTGGCATTGCCACATTTGCTTCCGTAATATCCTGTTGATGGAGATAAATCTAAACACAATACGTAGTTTCAAGGGAGCGACATTTAACCTCCCCCACGCCAGGCGTTTTGATTTAGGCTTCTCTGAATGTGCCAGGTGTAATTAAAACTCCTAAACAGCTGTTAGAAGTGGTGAAAATGAATCCTTCCCTACCTGCAGCCCATCGAAGGGTATAATTAAAAGCAGGCAATTAGGAAGACAGTGGAGGGGGATCACTCATGTTAACCTTTTCTCTCTGCGCTGCTCTGACAACACTAGTTACGGGCTTTCCTCACCTTCCTCTGCTCTGCAGTGTTCCCCGTCTCGCTGCCTGAAGCTGTTTTCCTTTAACACCCACAATGGCACAAAATTCCGTCAGCGCCGGCGGGTGGCTCTGGGTGACGCCTCTGGGGCAGCCCCGTCGAAGCAGAGCCATTGGCAAGAGGAAGAGCCTGAAACTGCATCCTCCTGCTATCCCGCCGGCTAATTAGATGTCAAAAGCCTGGACCACGACATTAAATGGACCCAGACTGGAAGTCACCTTGGAAAAGATGGAAGTGAGATCAAGGCTGAGGTTTGTCGCGGTATAACATGAAGACCGGGTGGATTAAGTTAAAACTGTATCAGACCCAAACGCTGCCAAACCTTGACAGGTCCAGTTCTGAATTCAGATTAGATAATGCAAACATGCGTGCGTTTGCCTAATTTTAGGAGCGTTAGGTCTGACATAAAACACGAGGAGGGGTGGGTCTTACATCTCCGCGGGGTGTGGGTCTCAGTGCTCAGGCCACTTCTGACCACCCCCGATTTACAGCGTCTGCACAAATCTCCTGGGAAATGAAACATTTGCCTTGTCTTTTTAAAAGTTCGCCTGAGAGAGACAGAGTTAACACAAGTCATTCTCCCCCAGGCCAATTGCATGTATTTGGAAAATGGGCTTCATTTCACTGCCTTGGGTTTTTTAAGCACTCCTCCTGCTGAGGAAGATGCCAGAAACCAGAAAACGCACGGTGAAACCAGTAGCTGAGAGAGAAATGCTCTTGTCTCATTCTTACTCATTCATACCCTTAAGTTCCTATTGATTCAGTGCTCATCAGCTGCTTTTCGCCTAATTAATCCCCTTTGGTGAGTAAACCTTCCTCCCGCTGCCTTCCCTACGCGGTCCTCAGAGGTGCTCTGAATTCTAAGTTGTGTTTAGATAACGGTCCACAAAGAGTAAAGAAACAAAGAATAAAATACTTCGGGGATCCCGTAGCTGCAGGGAACGGAGGAGATTCCCCAAAATCCCACCTGTTTCATCCTTCTGGCTGTGACAGCACTTTACCAGTTCTTGGTGGCACTTGTCTCGCTGCCATCGCACCTGATCCTGCAAAGGTTTTCCCGTGTGTTTGCCTGCGGTGTTGTGAGCTTTCGCAGCGGCTAATTTGGGTGATATCATCACTGTAATTAGACAGGGGGAAAAAAAAACAAAACACAGAGAGAAAAGCAAGCCTGGGGTGTGCAGGGAAAATGATGAGGCTTGTTTGTGATTTCTCATTGTTTTCTTGATCCGATCGGTGGTTGCACTAAATAAACACACACGTACATAAACTCGCATAGTCTAGCTTTTCCCGAAGCACACTCTCCACAGACAGGATATAAAAGCCATCATCATTTGATACTATAAGTGGCATAAAACTACTTGACATTTTTCATTGTGAATATCAAGATTGTTTTCTTGCCACTGCAAATCCCCGAGGACACATCGTGCCTGGTTATCTCCATTCAACACATTTTACGGGGGGGCTTGTTATAAGAGAGGCAAGATTGACAAAATCAAAAATTCACTTGAATGTGGAAGGCAAATCTATTTCTTGTTTGGCAGGCGCTGGCGACTAGTACCTAAGCAGCTCTTCATGCGATTCAGAGACACACGCGGCGCTCGGGCTGAGGAAATCACCTCCTTCCAGGCTGGAGGGGAACCAGGCGCTTTGCGTTACCTGGCTGATGGTGGATCATCAGAGCTGAAGTTGCGCAAGAGCTGCTGGAGTGCATTTCAGTCCGGGGAACTCAGAGCTGCCGTTGTGAACCGGCTACACAGTTCGTATCGAAGCGAGTTGACTTAAATACCCCACCCTTGGTGGGCTCAAATACCCCGCTGCCCGGGGTGTAGGGGGAGTGAGATGTGGTGGAGCTCCCACTAGTTCAGCCAGGAAAAGCCAATGTATATTTTTGCACCATTTCTGGGCAGAATCACTGTCTTCTTCCACCACACATGGGAGCTGGGAGAGCTGAAACCTGCTGTAGGACTTAAAATATTTCAAATTATCTCACCCAGTGCTTCATTCTGGTGGAGTCGTGCCTTAAGCATAGAATCATAGAATCATAGAATTGTCAGGGTTGGAAGGGACCTTAAAGATCATCCAGTTCCAACCCCCCTGCCATGGGCAGGGACACCTCCCACTAGATCAGGTTGCTCAGAGCCCCGTCCAGCCTGGCCTTAAAAACTTCCAGGGATGGGGCTTCCACCACCTCTCTGGGCAACCTGTGCCAGTGTCTCACCACCCTCATGGTGAAGAACTTCCTCCTAACATCCAGTAGGAATTGATCCATCTCTAGTTTTAATCCACGCCCTCTAGTCCTACCATTACCCGACAACCTAAAAGCAGAAAAGGCAAAACTAATAAAAGCTGGGTAAGAGGAAATAGGCTGGATGCTTCCAGGGGGGCTGGTGGGCTTTCATCTTCGTATTCTGCCTGGGGACTTCATCGGTCACCTCACCGCCTGAGCTGGCTGCGATGCTCGGCGCTGCGGGAGCCGGGGCGATGGTTGGGGTCCCCTCACCCATCAGCTCAAAGGCAGCGGGACGTCCCCGGCGGGGACAGCTACAGACACTCACCAAGCCACATCCAAACTGATGGAAAATGGGCAGCAGACCTGGCTGACTCCCCTGGGTCCCAGCGCTTTGCACCGAGTGAATCACAGGAACGGAGCGCCCTTCATTAGAAGACCTCATAAGTTATTAATTATTATTTAGACTTAATACCAGACAGCAAAATTTAATCAGCCGGCATTGTGAAATAGCAGTGAGGGAAAACTCCAGCGAGCAGCTACAAATTACCAGAGGCACTATGAAACTGTCCCTGTGGCTTTGACTACTCGCCTTGCCATGTTCGTTAGCAGTCCTGCTCTGCCTGTTTTGTTTCGGCCAAGGGGAGGCTGTAAACACCGCTCCTCCCCACCACCCCCCGTGGCAGCGGGAAGGGCTCCTCGCCGACCTGCTGTGCCTCCGGCCAGGACTTCGTGGCTGAGACCTCCTGGTTGGTGGCACGTAGGGAGGAGAAGAGAAACCGAGACTTTTTGGTGGAGGATGTATGGACCACATTGTGTTCACCCACAAAGCCAGCTTACCTGGTTCTTGGACGTTTAAAAAGAGAGTAACTTTCAACGTCACCTGCCCCAAAACACCATTACATGGATTGTAACGCAAGAAGAATATTCCCAGTGCTTCCTCCTTTTGATCATCCCAGTTCAAACTGGCAGCAGAACGTGACCGCCATGAAGAAGGTGTAGTTTTCCCCTCTTTCCATTTTTATTCTGTTTGTGTTTCTAGTCTGTTAACCTGTTCTCAAGGCTTCGTTGACTTGACAATAACGTTGTTGGATTAAGACCGTCATTCACAGTTCCTCAGTTTTTTTCCTTTTCCTCGTGGCTGCTGTCATGGGTGAATGAGACAGTCCTTTAAAGTGAAATGGGGATTAATTATCACCGGTGCTGAGAGATGCTCAATTTCCCAGCCGTAACTTCACGGCTAATTCGTTTTGTGAGAACAGCAGAAAGGACCACCGCGCTCCTCTCACTTGCGTTTGGAAGGTGACCTTTTAATTAAAGTTAAAGGCACTAAAAGAGGATTACCCCCCCGGAGACACCAGCTCTGAGGAGGGCGCGCAGCAGATGTACAGGCAGGGGGATAAAGAGAAGATCGCCGCTAAGCTGGCGGCAGAGAGCAGGGAGAACCGAGGGCTCTGCAGGGAGGGAGCACCCAACCTGCTCGGCCAGGGGAAGATCTCCAGCCAGACATTGCTTGCTGCAAACCTTACTCGAGCAAAACTAGGAGAAATCATGGGATAAACTCAGCTTCTGGATCTCCCATGGAGCTGATGGGGGCTGCAATAGCTTGGGAAAAGCTTGTCCTCTCCGACGCGTTCAGCCAAAGTGGAGCTCTGAGAGCTGTGCTCGAACTTCCCGTGCTATTCATGCAAATGGAACTCGTCACTGGTGCTGCCCGGACTCATCTGAATCCCCACTGAGAAGGAAAAGGAAAATGTTCTAGTAATTGCTTTTACTGCCTTGTGGCTATTCAGAGCACTCTCTGAGGCAGCACAGGGTGTCTGGCAGCTTTGTGATCCTTTATCTGAGTCCTCTCCGGTTAAAATTGGAGATATTCCTTTCTCATTTGTCTGATCTCCTGGGCAGACTCAAACCCATATACTTTTTAATACCTGTTGGTAATCCTGATAACAAAAGTCACAAGCCCCCCAAAAGTCTGTTATTTTCATTTGTCTTTTTAAAATGGAGGGACACATTAATTACTCCCAGGACTCGGGAGAAGCTTCTTGCACACAGTCGCAATATCCATGTCAAACCACGTTGGATCTCTGCGATATAAGGAAAAGGAGGGTAGTAAATCCCCCAGCGCCTGAAATGCTAATGCATTAGGCTTATTGCCTCCCCCACCCTCACTAACACCATAATCTGGTGGAATTAGGAGAGATGGCCCCAAAACCAGGAGAGTGGAATTTTTCCCTCCAAAGCCATAGGTACCTGTGAACCGCTACTGCACATCTCCACCTTTGCTGAGGATCTTGCGTGAGAACCGCTGCTACCATATCCGAGCAGATGTATAGGAGCAGAGCCATATGTTTTAATGGGTTATGCGTCCCAGGGGGGGCCACTGCAATCCCTGTCCTACAGACAGCAGCCCTTGCGAGGAACAATAACATGGAGGCAAAGCACGTGTCTCGACAGGCGATGATTTCACAGTTGTCAGAACGGAGTGTTTAAGGTCTCTGTGACTGCCTGGAAGAGGTGCCAGGGTTTTCTCACCGGCTTGGCCCCCCTTCCTTTTTCCTTTCAGCACTTGGAGGGGCTCCATCCCGCAGCTTCATCTGCTTGGCTTCATTCAGCGAGAGCTCGGCGCTCGTTCGCAGCCAGCCTTCTGCTCTGCTCGCTGCTAAGTCACACAGCTTCTCTGCCAGCCACCTGCTGCCTTTGATAAAAGAGGAGTAAACTTCGAACTCTTCTCGTTTCGTTTCTAAGGATAAAAATTGGCAACTTTTCTCATGTGTAGAGTCGTGAATACGTAGGAAATTCAGAGACCCCATCAAATGCCTGATCCTAACTTAAACCTGACCCTCAAAGAAAGACATACCTGCTCAGAAATTATTTCTCCTGGGTCTTAACTATTGTGCAGTCCGCGCCCCCTCCTGTGATCTTTACCAAGTCCTTAAGTTCTCACTAAAAGGATTAAATCATACGTGTTAATGCAAGTTGGGTAGGGCACCCTGTACAAAATGGGTGAGAGATTTTGTGACTTTTGAGAATTTGGCCAAGGCCAAGCGGCGGAATAATGAAAAGTCACAAAGTCCATACTGTTTCAAGCAGGAGGTGATGGAAAGCAGGCGTGAGAGGCTCTGCTGGTCGCTGGGCTTGTGTTGCAGCGAGGGAGTGCTGGAGCTCTGCATACCTCGAGGGGCCATCTGCGATGGGACGGTCCTGGGGGGAAAGAAGTGATGGAGAATGGAGCTGAATCACCCCATCCACCAGGACGCAGAGGCAGTCTGTGTGTACCATGGGTTCCTGCATGTTCATGTTTAAATCCCATGCGTCTTGTATTATTCATGGCTTGAAGCTACAGCCATTTGGCTGAAGAAAAGATTGTGGGTGGATCCTGATTTGCTTCACACCCTGCTGATAGTGATGATGCTCCGTTGTCTTCACCTAAGTAAGAGAGATCTGAAAGCGGCCGATGTGTTTTGCACTGGAGCGACAATACGCATATGCTTATGGAGACTGTCAAAGGACACAGAGTGATGGAATTGGGAAATTATAAAGGCACTGGAGAAACATTAGATGATATTATGTCTCCAGGGCCATGGCGCTCTTACAGCACTATCCCAAGCCATGATAGTACTGATTGTGCTTTGTTATTCATTGGCTTTTAGGGAAAATATTATGCTTAAAAACCTGCAGGGCATCTTGAACCACAAGGGCTTGCATTAACATATGGAGGACTTCCAATATTGTCATAGCCTTTCTTCTTCCCCGTTTCAGGAGCTTCTTCAGAGTCTAAGATGGTATTTGTAAGTCTAGTTGGAACCCAGAAACTAATGAACAAAGAAGAAGAAACCAAAAGGAAATTAGCTGTGAACCTCATTACATGCACACACGTACCCAGGCCAGCCCTTTCAGCAAGCTGCGTGGAGAAAGCCGATGTGCACAGATTAATTAGACTTGATCTTCTGGTTGCCAAAGAAATATAAATTTGCCATGCCATAAATTTGCCACTCTTTCTTTCTTTTTTTTCTCTTGTTTTGTATTTCCATTTGCATTTAACAGAGTTTTAAATACTGATTCCAATGTAATGTGCTTCTTAAGTAGCATTAGTGCTGGGTCTAAACCAGACATTATCTGATTAAATCTTGACCCAAATGAGTTTGTCTACTTTCTGTGCTTCTAAATACATATTTACCATATGTTGCCTCATATGCTGCTTTTCTTTTTCACCGATACTTTGGTCCAAATGTTGTAGTAATCATATGTTGCTTTTAGTCATGAGTCAAAGTTTCAAGTTTGTAACCGCTTTTACAAGCCTGAAAATTAAATAGCATCAACATCGCCATCAATCCAGATGTTGTCGCCTCTTCCCATCTCCAGAAAATGTGGACAAAGCTTTGGTGGACACGTGTCTTTCCCTGTGCCGAGTCTTCCAAAGAGCACAGCACCGCGCAGCCGCCCCAGGACCCCTTTCATGCTGCAATGCCACGGATGCCTTAAATTCATCTAATTCTCAAATAAAAACCAGTCTGTGGCTCCAAACAGTGCTTGCTGCCCTGCACCGGGTCTAGCTGAGCCGTTCATCCTTCGCAGAAGGTGAGTGTTCAGGTGGACCAGGTCCCTGAGCTGAGTGATGGAGCCGCCACCACGGCCACCAGACACCCGGCACCACCAGCCGGAGTCACTGAAATCAGGGGACAAACACACCTTTGCTTCCTTGGAGTTATCGCACACACCTGCCCCAGGCTGGGCATGGCGCCTGCTCCTGCCCCGGCTCTCTCCTCCCGCGGTTTCATCTCCTTTCAGCCATGGGGAGGGCAGGGGGAAAGCCCAGCAGCTCCTGGGGGCTGCAGCCCACAGGTCAGGAGGCCCCCACGGGCTCCCAGCACCCTCCAGCTCGGCAGCCGCAGCAGCACAAGCCTTTTAGCAGCTGCCGTGCCTCCAGCCCTCGGTCACACTTGAATTCTCAAATGAATCAGCAGAGAAACATGACGGATTGGAGCAAGGGCTTCGGTTAAACACGAACAGCCTGGCCAGTCCTGGGCTTATCTTCTCCAGCCTCCTGCAAGGAAAACGTGGCTCATCCGCTGGGGAAGGCTGTGTTCTCCCACCGCTGCTTCATCACGGGTTATGCACCCTGCACCTCCCCATGCAGCTTCTCTTCACCGGGCACCAAACTCAGCCTCTGCCTCAGAACCTGGCCGTTGTCCTCCTGCCCGTGTGCAGGAGGCGATGCCCGACAGCAAGGGGCAGCCGAGGTGGCAGTGGGGAGCCGGGAAAGCCTGGCCAGGTGCTGGAACGGGGCTGGAGAGGTCCCAAATGTGAAGCTGCGGTAGCTGCATTTCCACCAGTGCCCACCGATCCCAGCCATCCAGGCTACCGGGCAGATGGGCTGAAGCATCCCAGAGGCTCCATCAGCCCCCCGGAGCTGCAGAAGCAAGAAGACAACCCAGTGCCATTCTCCTGGGTGCTGGGACCGGCCCTGGCTGCGCGTCGGGCCCGGAGCGGGGCAGGAACGGGCACGGGGAGGTGTTTTGCAGGCAGTCGTCGAGCCGCTCCCCTCACTTGCTCAGCCATTCCCTCTGTTCTCCTCTTCAAGGCTGGTTATAAAATCTTCACGTTAGCTTCGAATAAGTGTCAGTCGGCAGACACAGCAGCAAAGCAAGAGATTTTTTGAGCCTGGGGGTATTTTTATTCATTTACGAATGGCAAGCGGAGGGACACCATCTGTTATGCAGATTTATTTTTTTTCCCCTTCCTACCAATTGTTTCTGTGTTTGCAGCACAGACAGTCCCATGAGTCTGTCTTACTATTGTTCATCAATTTTATAAAAAAGCCTTAATAACATCAGAAGGATGGAAGCAGGGGCCTTCACTGCGTTACCTGCGTCTTCCTGAGCAATAAGTCTCGGTGATCTGCGGGTCTGGATGTGGCACGTTTCTTCCCAACTTTGTCGTTATGTACCTGAGATGCACAGAAGGAGAGTTTATTTCGTAGAATCACAGAATGGTTTGGGTTGGAAGGGACCTTAAAGACCACCTAGTTCCAACCCCCCCGCCATTTCAATGGTTCAGATGTTATTGGTGGTGTAATGAGAGTAAATCGACACACAGAGAAGTGGTGATGTTAGAGGTCAAGTTTCCAGGTTAAAGAAAAATACTTTGGGTTTCCAGCTCTGTTTTAATTTACACCAGATCTGCACGTCTGTGGCTGAGGCTGTATCTCCTCATTTTAAGCCGTCTGTGCTCCTACATAAAGATTTTCAGGTTTTTTTTAATTCCCAAAGCAAAGTTTCTGTCCCACAGCCAAATTCTTGTCACAGCCCGCGCATCGGTCAGCTCAAGTCCTTCCTGAGGGTCTGGGGAACCTCTGCTTTGTTCAAATTTCCAGAGCAAACATGAGAAGGTCGTGTGGATCCTTTTTGCAGTCTGCTGCTTAAAAATGTCTTGCTTTTTAGGTTGGGCACAAGGCTTACTAAGATGCACGTGCATACATAACACGCAAACCTGTTCATCCCCTTCAATCAAATTTGGCAGTGCCTACAAAACCTTTGAGCATCTAGAAAATCTAAATCTTTCTTAATGTGCTTAAGTATTCGCCCTGCCGAAGTGAAAGTGAACGTAAATGCAAATTTAATATTTATCCTGGTTTGTTCATGGATTTTGTCTTCAGGATTCTCTGTTCTGTGAGGGTAACATAAATGTAAGTTGATGGTGATAAATATTCACACTTAATTCCTCTCTCCCGGCCCCCTTTATGCTCACACTAGTTGCTTTTGCTTGAGCTTTTCCTTTTTTTCCCCTATTTCCCAGCAAATTGTAGTTACAGGTGAAGTATTTTCTAGTTCAAGCCTATTTCTAGAATTATTCAAGCATTTCATTTAACAGGAAGCCTGTAATTAGAGCAAAGCACTTTGGAAAATTGTAATCCCTGTACCATGAAGCTGCCTTGGAGTTTCTGGGAATGGATGCACGTCCCCTCACCGCAGGCTGAGCTGGGACCCCGGCACGAGACCAGGGGGCTCACAGGCTTCGGCTTCAGCTCCGCGGTTGTGTCGTAGCGGACTCAGCATCGCTTTTGGCTCCTACGAGGATGATCCCAATACACACACCTACGAAAGAGCATCCCCAGGGAGCGGGTTCCTGTCCGAACAGCAGAAGTTGCTGCGTTTAGCTTCAACGTTTAACGTTTAACATCCACTCACCCCACGCTCAGAGCTTATTATAAATGTAGGGATTTATATCTTCTTTCTGCAGAAGAAAATCTTCAGCGGGCAGAGATGGGGAGGGAAAATAAAGGCTACAGCTCCTCTCATGGACCCAAATTCACATGTGCTGGCCAAACCATGTTATGCATAGTATTTACATATAATTTGCATATAATCTAGAATTATATGCCTTATTGCACTGCTGGTGCTGAGCCTGCCTCCGGTAACAGCGGCTCTGAGCAGTGATAGCAGGTTACCTGTGGTTTTACTGCAAGCTGAGCTGCCAGCTCGCTCCTTCCTTTATTCCAAGGCAAGGGCATTTCTTTGCATACGGTCACACAAAATTGACTTCACGTGTGTGCCAGGGTAGAAATTGCACTCCGGAATTGGGGTTGCTCTTGGAGCCACAGGAAAGCCAGGATAAATCACTTCACGCCATTTAAATCATATAGGACCCAAGACGATGACAGCAAACCCAAGGGCTGCAGGAACCCGACCATTTCACGGGAGGTTGTGTTTGAGGTGGTTGCTCAAAGCCAAAACCAAGCGTGAGGATCCGCTGCTATTTTCTAGGTTGGCAAAAAACACATAAACACAAGCTGTAATCATTAGCTGGAGACGGTAAGATACATGTACATTGAGTTAGAGGAAGGGGATGGCTTTCGGCCCTGCTATTTCTCCGCTCATGTTGATTTAGGTGGTAGCATGGGAAGGTTGAAACGCATTGGTGGTGACGTGCGAACACAGCCTGTTAGTTAGCTCCCGGAGTCAGCTGGGAGGTGGCAAAAATCAGAAATTCCTCATTTCTGGAGGAGGTCTGGGCAGTCAGAGGCAGCATGGGGCTCACCTGTGGAGCCCACCCACCGACCCTGGGTACATCAGAGACAAATCACTCAATGAGGCTGTCTCCATCCCCTCTCCACGAACTGGCAATATTTGAACCTAATTTGCCTTGTGATGAGTTTCATGCAATCTCTTTCAGGAACAACAGCAAAACTTGCGATTTCCCGAAGAGAAAATCAAAGATGCTCACAGGGGGTTCCTGTCACTGCTGCGTTTGGGGGCTCTGTCTGCATTATAAGGAGAATGATGATGATTATTGTCGTCATTAGCAGTTCCTCTCCAGCACAATCTAATGAGGATCAATAGCAGTGTTTCTGGACACCTGGTGAGCCCAGTCCAGCCCATCCACTGGGCTGGAAGGACAAGTCGTTGCAGCAGGTCTGGATCTGCTCCTCCCTTCTCCTCCCGGTGAGACGCAGCAGGGGCGAAACACTGCACATGGCTGTGCATTGATTTTGCATTGTTGTGCATTGATTTTGGCAGAGAGAGGAGGACAGGAGTGCTGTATACACCAGATGCTGGAAGGAAGTCCTCATTTTGGGCGAATGCCCTCCTGATCCAGCTGGAGCTGGCTAAGGCAAGGGGGGACACTTCTGCTCAAGTGGAAAACTTCATCTCCATAACCCAGAACCACCAGTTCACATCACCCTGCATGTCCTAGACAGTGGATCTCCAGGAATTTAGGGGCGCATTTCTTTGTTTCCAGCTTTATGAGCTCCGCGGAGCCAGCAGGAACATTCCCCAGGACTCTCTGGTGTGGAAGCAGGTGAAGCCCCATCCGTGAGGATACCCTGGAAGCACCAAGGGCCGGAGGGGACATCTCCATCAGCAACCGCTGCTTGCTATGGAGCTGAGCAGACCATCTCCCTACTAGGCAGGAGAAGAAAAAAAAGACTGTCTCTGTGAAATAGGTGGTCCCCAGAGGAGTTATAATTATAGGCTATCACACGGTGAGGCTGGTGGGAAGGTGGGCAGAGGCTTGTCAGTGAAGAGTGATTCACTGGATAACTGTTTTACAGGAGAACTCGCAGCATTAATCACAACTTCTCAGTTGCTAATGGCTTAAAAAAGTTAAATGAAGAGTGAAAATAGCTTCTTGCCTTCCGAGTCCTCCATGAGCATCACAGTTGCGAGGAAGTTGGCAATTAGGCAAATTAAGAATCTATAGAGGAATCTTCCTTCAACCTCCCCAGTTGACTTTCAGTGCTAGCAGAAACTCAACCTGCCAGTGACTGAACATGAGACTACAGCCCCTCTCCTGGATTAGGAACATCACTGTCTCCTAAATCCTTTCTGATTAAATTCAGAAGCCACAGAACAGGATTAGGATTCATGCCTCAAGTGAAAGTGGCCACTTGGACTCCCCATCTTTGGCTCTTCTTCTTGTACCATTCTTCGCGGTGTGACAAAGCCAAGATAAAGCTGCAGGAGCTAAAGCAGAGTTATGTGCTAAACGTCCTGGATGAGTTCTCATCCTGGGCAGCAGGAGGGAAGGGACCAGCTGTGACAGGACCCCTGCAGCTGTGTTTGTGGAGGGATGATTGGTTGGTGAGGGTGGGATTTGCACACCTGCTCTCTCTATCTGCCGTCCAAAATCTGTTCTGAATCTGAAATATGCAAAATTGTCTCTTAACATAATCCCTTTTAAATCTTGAAGTAAGCATGCATTTGATCAAAATGTTTCTTTTCATACCACTTAGAGCTCAGCCCGAGACATGTCACGCGGCTAACTCAATACCTACAAATGCCCTTTTATTCCAATAAAAGATGAATGGATAAAGAGGTTGCTCATATTGCGACAGGATGTGTATTTTATTTCTCATAAGTCTGCCCTTTTTCAAGCGTATTCTCAAATCTCTTTATATGGCGAACTATCAATTTCTTATTCTACCTGGTCTATTAGGCTCGTAAGCAAATGGGTTCGCATTCTTATCAAGGAAAGCAGACAGCCTGGCAGAGGGCAGGGGCTTATTTCTAAGCTCTTTGGAGGGGCTTCTGGAAAGTGAAGGTCTCCATTAAGGTGTAGATATGAGCAAGTGGGAAGCACTGAGCTTCCTAATGCTTCGGAATGTAAGTCCTCACAAAGATGCCTTTAGGACTCGCTGCTTGCTCAGCTCATTTGCCAGTTGTTCCAGAGGCTCACGAAATGCTGATAGTTCAAGTTGTTTTCTCAGTTGTGATCCACCATTGAAACACCTCAGGGGCCTCTCTTTCTCCAGCGAGACACCCAAATGAGACAAGCTGTTTGGAGACAGCAAATGAAGAACTCCTAAAAATCTTTATTAGTAGCTCCTGACATTTATGGTTAGGTGCCGCACATTATTATACGCCCCAAACACTGGAGAAGCATTTCCAAGCATTTCCAAATTAAACTGTAGAGGTGAAAGAAGGTGTTGTATGGGTACTTCTGCCCTCCAAAATTATAACTTGCGCAAACAAAATGGGCACGGATTCTGCCACTGTGACTTCAGAATGGGTTTTGGATTTTAATTCTTGAATTTCATAGGTTCTGTTTCTCCTCGTTCCTCACCGGCAGAGGAACATTGATCCTTGCACTGAGGTCAAGCCAGTCGTCTTGTCGGCGTAGCTCCAGGAGAGGCAAAGACTGTAAGAGTTTCTCCGCACCATCTCCTTACACAACGTCTGTGCCAAGCTGACCGGCGGCTGCAAAATTTGCTGAAGGATTGGCTGAAGAACCTGAGCAAATTCTGGAGAATCAAATCATTTAGGGAAATCTTTTTGCTAATTGAACTCTGTTCAGCTCTCTGCCAGTTCGTCTCGCAGCTGCTTGTGTGGCAGCTATCATCGTGGTTCCTTCTGCATTTGCCACGTGGTGAAATATGACCTTCTTTGGTGAAATGATCATTACTGAGCAAGAAGGACTCCACCTAATTTTTCTAACCTATTTTGCTTCCCTGTCATCAGTGTGGCCTTGCTGCTGTTTAGCAATTTCTTGTATGAATGCACGCTTCCGCCCAAATCATTTTCTAGACTTTCTCCTCCAGCATTCAGCCCTGGTTCAAGGCTGGGTGGGCAGCTTTTTCTGTTTTGCTGCGAAGTCGTGTACTGCCCTAAAAGAGAAGTGATTTTGGTTTCAATACCCATATACAGGCTTTTCAGTGGTACTAGGCTACGTGAAACCACGGGTTGGATAAGGCTCCTCATGAAGACTCCTTAAATGCTGTAAAATCTAAGCTAGAAGCAAATTATTATTTTAAATGTCCTTTGGTCCAGTAAAGGACTCCTTATTTCAAGCCAAGAGGTGGATTGTCTTCTTCAGAAAGTATTCTAGAAGAGCCTGAGATGAAGCTTGTACCATGGTTTCTTCGCACCATTTGCTACAGGCTTCCACCAGAGAAGCTTCTCCTCATCTCACAGCTACAGCCACGTCCCCTGAGGAGCAAGTGATCAGTTGTAGCAAAGACACTGTGGGACCATCCCTTTGCTTTGCCGTTGGGTTTTGAAAAGATAATTGCAGTTTAGATAGGACAAGCAAAAGGGGGAACTCTCCAGAAGCAAAAAGGAGCACACGCCGCAAGAGCAGACATTGTTTTCTGTAAGAGGCAAAATTCATTTCTCTTTTAACAATGAAACAGTTGGAAATACTTGTCCTTGGAGTGAGAACAGTTTGTGATTTATGAGAAAGTTTAGAAAGATAGTTATTGTCCAGAGAGTTCCCCTTCTCGGTAAACATTTTTCCACAAAATCAACCAAAGATTTATTTCACGCAAGCTGGGCTTTTCTTTCCCCAAAATTTCTTTAGTATCTGCAGTTCCCCAAACAGCTCTGATCAGGCTTACAAAAAAATCTCAGCCGCTGAATGCAACTACAATGCAGCCCCAGTATCACGCCGAAAAGCAGGGAATGAGCTCCCTCTCTAATGCAGGCTGAACTGAATTATCCTCCCTGACCATTTCTTACAGATTTTTTTTTCTTTTTTCATCTCCTGCCTCCTCCGGCTGTTTTCTTACGACTTAATTTAGAGTAGCCCCAGGGCATTGCAGCCTGGGACAGGGGCTGTTCCCCGGGCGTGGGAGCCCTTTCCCTTGGGGTGGCTGCAACAACCACTGAGCCACAACACAAGAAGGAAGAGAAAATCCCCCTCCGGGGACCCTCTGCCCACTCTAAGAGGGTTAAAACTATTTTTGTCATCTCTGGGCCAAGATGCTCCAACTGAGAAAGCATCTGGGTAAGTCTGGCCAAGACGGAGGAAGAAAATTGGCAGCGTTTGAGGTGTGAGGTTGTGTTTTGGGGATGTTAGGCTGGGCCGGCGTGCATGGGGCTGGGAGCCGTGCTGGGGTCTGTGGGACAACCCGGGGAGTGACTTAGGAAAGGAATGGCCCCAGGAGAGTCCATGGAGAAGCATTCCCGCCAGTTCCCTGGCCACAGGGGTGTGAATAAACCCTTCCTCGCAAGCTCACGTTCTCCATCGGAGCAGCAGGTCCTGCAGAAACATTGCAGAGGGAGCAGCAGGACAGAAACGGGACTTTTTCTGTCTGTGCCCAGGCGTCTGCGCAGTGCCTTTGCCTGTACGGGCAGGGATGGAGCTCAGGAGCCTCTGCAGCCTCTCGTTCCTCCTCCTGGTGATGGTCTGGAGGAACCTTCTCACCACTCGCCGAGGCTGCAGACCAGTGTTAGCACCCTCTCCTCGCACAGCCAGAGGGGTGCCAGCGTGGGGTCAGGAGGAGGCAAATCCAGGGTGCTGGGGCTGCGAAAAATGGGAGGATGTGGGCTCTTAAAGGGAAGAATAGCAGGAACGAGCCAGATCGCAGAGTACAAATAATATGTGTTTACAGCAGGTCACAGTGTGCTTTGGAAGACACAAAGTGCCAAGTTTTTAAGTTTGCTGAAGCGGCCCAGAGTGACTGTAAGCCAGTCTAGGGCATCCCAGGAAAATTTCCACTGGGAACCTCTCTGGGGCTGACCCTGCTGCCTCCTGCAGCTCCGCTCTCCCCAGAGTAAGGAAAGGGCTTTCCTGGGTGTAAGGGACCAAGGCAGAGAGGGGTGTCTGGACAAATGTCATGTTGTTGGGTGACATATGCCCAAAGACAAAGCCCTACCAGCCCGTGGTATTTCCAGCATCTGATAAAAAGTCTCACCCTAGGAAAGAGCCAGAAGCACATCCTGTGCTCCACGTGTTTCCTGAAATCCAAGGCATTTAATAAGGACTTGGGAGCATTTCAAAAGTATGGGAAGGCCACTGAGAAAAAAGACAGTAAAGCGTGTTTGGCTGCGGGGCTTTTTACTGTGCTGCGTTTTCATTTGCATTTTAAAATTGCCGGGCACGCTGAAACCTCGAAAAACAACAGGAATTATTTGGGGGCGGGGGGGAAGGGGGGGAGAGGGAGAGAAAAGGGGATTAATCCGTGCCTCCTGAGATTTCCTGAAGAATGTCGGTGGGGCGCAGGGGAGAAGGGCCGGTGCCGAGCCGGGAGCCGGGGCCGGGGCGGGAGGGTGCCCCGGCAGCGCGGGGTGTGCTCCGAGCCGGCACCGCTGCGCGGAGCTCTTGGAAGCGCCGCTGGCAAAAGCCGCTGAGGCTCTGGAGAGCCAGGGCTGCAAAAGCAGATTAAATCCTTCGGGAATCGAGGAAGGGCCCGTCTGCGGGGGCGCTCGGGGGGGTGCGGCAGCGTGGGGCTGCGGGGGAGGCTCCCGGCTGCAGCAAATGCAAGATCTCCCCTTGGACACCCCTGTCCCTTTTCTTTGTGTTTGTTCCTGGAATAAAACGGAGGGTTTCCAAAGGGAAACCCTGTGCACAGTGTGTGAGCACGACAGCCTATGTGTTGAACGCTTATATTGCACATATTGAACACTTACAGGGCACATATGAAGACAAAATGCATTTATCGCCACGAGGAATCTGATTTGGGCTTGTTGCAGTAACAGCTCAGGGGACCCAAAAACTACTTTATCTCTAAACCAAAGCAGCTGCTATCTCCCGTGTGTGTCCAGTTAATCTACCAGCCTCTGTCTGTTTGAGACAAATATGCCAGGCTCTGTCAGCCAGTACATCCGTTAACTTTAACGGAGTTTTGTCAAAGCAAAGGACTGGATTTGACCACGCAGCACACAGAACCTGTGAAAGGTGACCAAATGCCTCATTTCCCAGCTGTCTCCTCTCAGAGACTCATCCTTCTTCAGAGTAACTCCCTTACCGATATCATCATACACATCCTGGTGTGTTCTGCTTTTTGGGTTGCCTTTTTTTATTTATTTATTTTTAAACCCGCCCAGGGACACGGGTGCTGGAGTGTGTGATCATTCCCTGCCTTGGGCATGGTCTGGCCACTTTGCCAGCCCACACGGCAAGTGCTCTGCTGTGAAAACCAGAGGCAAGAAATATCCCGTGCATCAGCTGTTTTGATTTAAAACACTCTCTTGAAATCAGTTCAGCTAAAGGCAGTAAATAACATGCAGCCGTTGGGAATTTTTATTGCTCATCCAAACCAGCAATACTTTATTTTGCAATATGTTGAGTGTAAGAAGGGATGCATCTCCATGCCTGCAAGTAATGATACAGTCAATATTGTCGTCAACAAAGCCGATAAATGTCCCTTTCTCCCTCACTTCCTTGTTTTTCAAGCTCAGCGTCGTTAAAAAAGCCCTGTATACCCCAGGATTTTACTTTTCTAACCCACCTGAGGCACTCCTTACTTTTAGGGAGACCCTGTCTATAGTGAGTCCACTGGGAATTGATTTTAAAGGCTTGAATCAGCCCAGTGTTACCTGACTTGGGAACATCCTCTAACAGGTATTTGGGGCTGGGTGCTCAGACTTCAATGGGATAAAGGCTGATGGTGTCTCTTGGCACCCAGCTCTTGCAGAGCTTTCTCTCTGCTGCTTTCCGTGCCCTTCAGAAAAATCCCACCCGGCGAAATCAGATGGGAACCGGATTAATAGGAAAAATTCCTAGTGGTCCCCAGTTGCGCCTGGAAAAAGCAAAGATGAAAAACACTTGGGTCAACATAGAAGGGGGTGAGGCAACCTGTGGGCCTCGCACCTCGGGCACTGTGGGACCCTCAGCTCAAAGTCCAGGCAGTTTTAATAGAGGAGGTCTTTGGGTGACATTTTCCTGCAAGATTTTAAGTAAATGCCTCGCTGTAACATTTGAGACCAGGCGCCTCTCGGTTTCCATGATTCTTTTCCTTTTTAAGCCACAGACACACACATACAAAATACATTAAAACGAGCCCAGCTTAGCTAAAAGGTCGGCTCGTTCAGAGACAAACAGCAGGGATTTAGGTCGGAGACTTCGGCACGCAAGAAGAGAGCGGTGCATCTCCGGCTCTGCTTTTGCTGGAAGGGGAATATGGATTAAAACCTTGCAGGGAGCAGAAGCGAAGGCGAGAAGAGATACTTTTGTCATTCATTTCATTACCTCACACCAGGAAAGGGAGTTCACACATCCCCCAGGCCACGCGGTAGCAATGGGGAGAGTAAAGGGGTGCTGGGCAGCGAGGCAGGAATGGGGTCCACGTCCTCCTCTGGCAGCGCAGAACCTCCTCCTGCTCCCAGGGTTTGCAGGGGGTGGGCTCTGGGCCAGCAGCGGGTGTCCAGCTCTGTAAAAGAGATGTCGGGACAGAAGGTGGAACCTGCCCGGACAAAAAGCTTTCTAAAAAGAGAGGGGAGAGGTTGACCCCTTCCCATCTGGAGAGAGACGAGACTTTCTTTTATTTTCTCCCTTACAAGAAGTGAGGGGGAATGGGGTCTGCATGGGGAATGGCTCGTCCCGAAAGATGAGCTCTTTGCTCAAACCCAGGTCTATGAGAAAAAGAACAGAGCAGAGCGAGAATGCTCCACGTGCGGCTGAGACAAGCTTGCCAAGGAATTAATGGAATTTATTAAATTAGCTCACAGAAATATGCTGCTGAAGCCTTTAATGATGGGAGCACCCAGCCCATTCGTTGGGCGGCCGGTACCCGCCTAATGCACTGTTATGGAAGGAGAGACTTGGCTGGTACAAGGTGCGCCAGCCTGGTAAAGGTGTGGATTGTAAATCAACAGCCGCATTGATCCCGGGTAGCTGCTATTTCAGGGTGTAAATAGAATTATTTTTTAACTCTGTCTCCTGATATTCCCTGCCAGTACTTGGCGGGGAGGGAAAGCGGAGGAGGCAGCACACGGAGGCCTCGGGAACAGCTGCTGGGACGGAGCAGGGAGGTGCGATACCCTCCCTGTTAGCAGCCGTGCTCGCGCGTCGCCTGTGTGCAGAAACACGCGGCAACAGCAGCCAAAACAGAGCGTTTCTAGAGACAGCTATTGATACAAACGCGCACACCCACACTGCAGAATTAGACCAGCAGATGGGTATCTTGTTTGTGGGATAGCAATTGCTTTCTACAAGGCCAAAATGAAGTTACAGGACCAGGAAGGGACAATAACTCTTCATTATAGACAAGGATCCCAATGGAACTCACTTGCTGCCTCTGTGGGGCAAGTGCTTTAGTCCAGGAGCGTGGGTCTGTGCTTGGACCATGGGGCCATAAGCTCCCCCCAACTTGGGGGCTGCAGAATAGGGACACCAGGCACCCCAGAGAATGCTTCACCCCACCTGCTGCTCTCCTTCAGTAAGTACGACTCACCATTTGTTCCACATTCCACTTCCCTTCTTCAGGATAAATATTCTGGATCCATCCCAAGAACCCGTCCAAGGACCAGGAACCACAGGTGAGACCAGGCTGGGAACATCAACCCTGACCAACTCCTCTCGGCTAATAGAAATTTCCTCACAGAAGCTTTTAAAGGCAAGGAACATTGGTGTTAAGAGATTATTAGTCATTCTTTAAACTAGTGTGGGCTGAGTGCTGGAAAACATTTCTCTCCAAATTTGCATGAATAATATGACTAAATAAATCTGATTTTGGTTAGTCTTCCATGGAGATCCTATTGGATGGATTTAAGAGGAGGAAAGCTTGGGGGAATATTGGCTCTTGGTGAATGGCTTGGTGGAAAGTTCACTGTTTGCACGCAGAGATGATTTGATCAACGTGTTCTTGCATCAAATAGATAAGCAGTTTGCGGGGGCCTCAGCACACACAGAGCCCACTGGCTGTTGGCAACCAGGTAACCAACACCCGCTAATGAATAAATGGGATAAACCACGGCTGTCTTTGGGCAAATCAGTGATTTCCTGAATGAGATTTTCCTAGATCTCCTCTATGCATTTGTAAAGAGGTTTATCATGAAGACAACGGAGTGGACCAACAGCCCGCTGGAGTTTCACAGGGCAGCTCAGCGCCCCGGGGCTGAGAGGGTAACCCCGCCACAGAACGCTCATCCCCGGGGGGCCTTTCATGTGGGCCATCCCCTTGTCACCCTCAGCATCACTGTGCCACCCCCACAGCCCCTGCAACAGGACAGCTGAGAGAGGACCCCAAATCTGAGGCTATGTGCGTAAGAGAAAAGTCACTGGTGGGGACCAAAGCAAAGCAGGTCGCTGCTGTCACTGCTGTGCCATGGTGCCGAGGGGGTCCCAGGCACACCAGGGGGGAGGTAGATGTTTTTAAGTGTTTTTTTTCCCCCTCCTTTAAATGCATTTCTCCTGGCAGCAGCAGGTGGGTGGGTATTTGGGGACCAGCAGGACATACGGACGTCCAAGGGTAATGGAGCATCCCTGGTGCCACTCCTCTCCCCAGGGCAGACCCCCTGCCAGCCCTCTGCGTCTCACTTTGCAAGGGATGGAGACGGGGGTGGGGGGGGGGGAGTCCTAACAGGGAAGCGGGGGGGCTGCAGCCCAGCCGGGGCCGTGCTCCCTCCCTCCACACACCCCCCGGCTCCGCCTTGGGGATCGAGCTGGGGTTGCAACAGCCACCTGGGCGGCGGGGAGTGGGGAGGGGGCCCGAGCCGAGGGGCCGTCCCCGTCCCCCCACCCCGCGGTGCGCAGAGCCGGCGGGGGGTGCGCGGTGGCCGGCGGTGCGGCGTCTGCCGGCGCGGGGGTGCGGGGCGGGTCTGTGTGTGTGTGTGTGCGGGTCTGTGTGTGTGCGGGTCTGTGTGCGAGTGTCTGCGTGCGGGTGCGGCGGTGCGTGCGGGTGCGTGTGTGCAGGTCTCTGTGTGTGTGCGTGTGTGTGTGTGTGTGTGTGTGTGGCGGGGGGTGCGGGTCTGTGTGCGAGTGTCTGTGTGCGAGCGGCTGCGTGTGTGCAGGTCTGTGTGTGTGGGGGGGTGCGGATCGGTGTGCAGGGGGGTGTGTGTGTGTGCGGGTGCGTGTGTGCAGGTCTGTGTGTGTGTGGGGGTGCGGATCGGTGTGCAGGGGGGTGTGTGTTTGTGCGGGTGCGTGTGTGCAGGTCTGTGTGTGTGTGCGGGGGGCTGTGTCTGTGTGCGGAGGGGGGGTGCAGGGAGCCTCCTGCCCCGCCAGGGCACATCTGGGCGCCGGGGAGCTGCAGGGAGGAGAGAGCCGGCGCTGCGGGCTGACAGCCCCGGCTGCTCGTGTGTGTGTGTGTGTGTGTGTGTGCGTGTGTGTGTGTGTCTCGCACACGCTCGGCAGCGGCAGGCGCCTCCTCCCCGCCGCATTAAAACCAGCCAAGTTTCGCGGCCGGCGGCAGCGGCACGTCGGGGCGCGGCGGGGGGTGCTGCGGCCCCGGGATGCACCCCAACGCCACGGCCCCGGCCCTGCCGGGCGGCCCCCTCCACCCCAACGCCTCCAACCGCTCCGACCTGCTCCCCAAAGGGCCCGACGAGGAGGACCTGGACGTCAACACCGACATCTACTCCAAAGTGATGGTGACCGTCATCTACCTGGCTCTTTTCTTGGTGGGCACCGTGGGTAACTCCATCACGGCGTACACGCTGGTGCGCAAGAAGTCGCTGCAGAACCTGCAGAGCACCGTGCACTACCACCTGGCCAGCCTCGCCTTCTCCGACCTCCTCATCTTCCTCCTCTGCATGCCCATCGAGCTCTACAACTTCATCTGGGTCCATCACCCCTGGGCTTTCGGGGGGGCCGTCTGCAAGGGCTACTACTTCCTCCGGGACGCCTGCACCTACGCCACGGCTCTCAACATCGCCAGCCTCAGCGTGGAGCGCTACATGGCCATCTGCCACCCCTTCAAAGCCAAGAGCATCATGTCCCGCAGCCGTACCAAGAAGTTCATCAGCTGCATCTGGATCGCCTCCTTCCTCCTCGCCATCCCCATGATCTTCACCATGGGGGAGATCTACGTCAAGGACCAGGATCCCGACTCCCTCATCTGCACCACCATCGTGGACGCCTCCACCCTGAAGACGGTCATCCAGGTGAGGATCCCGGTGACCGGGACGCCCCGAGCCGCCGGGGCCGGGCAGCCGCCTCCCCCCACCCCGGGCTCGGATGCCCGAACTTTGCGGAGACGGGCGGGGCCGGAGGGGGGGACCGGCTGCGGCAGGGGGGTGTCCCGGGCAGCCCTGACGGGGCGGACGGGCCGGGGTGCGGGCAGGCGGGGTTTGAGGGGGGAGGTCTCGGCTCACGCACCCCCTCCTGCCCCGCAGCGCCGGGCTGAGACCCTGCACCGCGGTTAATCCGGCTCCGGGCCGGTGCAAGCCCCCCCCGCCTCCCCGGAGCTCCCCTCCCGGTGCCCGCAGCCCACGCTGTGGCACCGGGACCCCCGTGTGCCGCAGAGCGGGGCCGGGGATGCTCGGATTCTCCCCAAACGCGGCACTTCATCGCCAGAAACCCCACAAACCTCCACCCTATCTCTGCATCTCTTTCCCTTCTGCCGGAAAGCGGCCAGCAAGATCGCGGGAAATAAAACCTCTCTCCCCCCCTCCTGGGTTGATCCAGAACCCGTTTCCTCTGCGTGGTGACAGGTCCTAATTTCAGAAAGTTTTGGGAACAAGGTGCAGCACAGGCATCCCGAAAAGGAATCGCATCCTCAGAGCCAGAGGCTGGTGTTTTTGCTGGTTTGGGGGGGGAAATGCATAAATGCATAGCTGCTTTAACTAGCAGACCCCTCCTGGCTTCGGAAAGGCTTTGCTGGTCTCCACACACCGCTTCGTCTAGCGCCCATGCGCGGAAAGGGTTTCGGCATCAACACTTGCTGCGCTCCAGTGCTCTGAGGGGTTGAGGCGTTTGTTTACTGGAGCATTAGGCTTGAAAAATGTAAGAGTCATGGAAGGAGAGCCAGAAAGAGCAAGACACCAGTCTCCACAGTCCCTTTGCTGCCAGGCTCGCGTGTGATAGCTTCTCAATCTTTTATTTTGAGCACGCATTTCAGGTGGGTTTAATCAGCGGCCAATTAGAATTTAAAAAGGCATGTGTACTGAAGCCTTTGAGATGTTCCCACAGTTAAAGAGAGGGAAATTAAGTGGAAACAAATCAGAATCGTGTCTTGATACCTAACTTTCATCTTGAGGTGGTGGGGGCTGTATTTCTTCTGTAAGTGCGTGGCAGATTTTGTCAGCGGTAGCCCACTGTACTTAACCCCGATTCTCTACTCTCTGAGGAGACGTGAGCCATCTGATTTGAGAACAATGTGGCTGAAATGCATTATTTCCAGTCATCTTCCTTTTAGGATTAAACTGATGCTCAGTGTTACCATGATAGGGCTAAAAAGAGAGGATTATTTCTTAGCTATGTCTTGGGAGATTACAGTTTAAACACTCTCAACCTATTTTACGGTCTTGCTATTATTCAGGCTATACTTTATCCCGTTAGCCAAGGAAGAAGTAGGCAGGCGTGAATGCACAGTACGTGAAGTCCACCTGCGGGCTCTTCCTCATGTATTTTTTTTTTTATTATTATTTCACTTGTGAATTAATTTAAAAGTAAAAAAGAAAGAGGCAGTTGCTGGGGGGGGGGGGAAAAGCCAAACCCCTACCATACTGTTCCTTCTCAGGGGATGGGGCTACAAAAGTAGATTTTCTAGGAGGGGAAGGTGTTTTTAATGGCTTGGCTGCGTTGCTCCGAGCCCAGGGAAGCAGCGCACAACGTGATGCAGGGCCCTGGACCCGGGAAGGCTCCGGAGTGAATAAGCAAAGCAGCTGCAAGTCAGGTTTGAAGTGCGTTAATGGAAAGCATCGCACAGCGTGTGAGCGGGCATTCTCACGTCGTAAGCTGCGCGGGGGTTTAAAGAAAAAAGACAAATAATGGAAGACCTGTGAAAGAAAGGGCAATGGTAATGTGGGAGAGTGACGCGCGGAGGTCTGGCTGGTTGGAAATCTGGAGCCCTCGTCTGCCGCAGCGGATTCGAGCGGCTTTAGAGCAGGTCTTTGCATCTCTTTGCCTTCATTTTCTGTCTTTAAATTAATCAGAGCGATGATGCACTTGCTGGAGCTGGCAAATCACTTGTAATAAATCACTGAACATATTTCACTCCTCTTCCTGTTTGGCAAACTGTCTAAAGCAAACCGGGGTTTTTTTTGGAAGCCATTAGTTCTCCAAGAGGTTTTATTTGTTGACTGATTGAAAGCCAGTCCCAGAACTGAGCAATTGTAACCATTTATAGACGCCGAGCCCAGCGTGAGCTACGGTTCTGCTGGGACCGTTGCGGGAGAACGCTCTTCCCTGGGCTGGCACAAGCTTCCCGGGATGAATATTTGAGTGTATTAATTTAGCATCTCTCTTTTTGCAGAAGTCCCTCGCTATTTGCTTTGAATATTTAAGTTTTAGTGGGCATTTCCGAGTGAAACTAGGCTGTGTGTGAACAGTCAGGTTTCCTTAGGGAAAAAAAAAAAGTATTCAAACAACACTCGGCGTATTCGCTTCTTGCTCATATTACTTACCTTGGGCCACTTCAGCTCCACAACAACTGTAAGAAGTAATTACTGATATTCTTCTAGTAATTACAGATTGCTCAGCGTGGCACATACTGATAAGCGGGAAGAGCAGTAAGGGAGACGCTCTGCAGGGTGTCCCCAGGTGCCACCGCCATCAGCGCGGCCGGGCACTGCGCGTCTCACCTCCTGCCGTCCAGGCCTGGGCTCTGTGTGGCCGCTGATACTTAATTCTTTAGAACAGTGCAATTTCCCAGCTTTATCACTATCCTCGCGGCTGCTTAAATCCACCTGTGACTCTGGTTTATTACATATTCTTCCTCGCCTGTTGCCTCTGTCAGTCAGGGACGTCTGCTTTGAATATTGGCATCAGCGTGGGATCTGGTAGCAGGAGTAAGACCGTTATAGCCACGTTATTTAGGTCTAGTTAACACTTTAACTGGCAGACATCCTCTAAAACACCCTGCAGCCAATTTTATGGGTTTTTTTCACATATATGAAACATCTCTTAAAGCCATCCCCACATGAGTAAATTCACGTTTTCGTGCCACTTCAGCTGGAGGAGGCTTTAAAAGCTGCTCGTCGTGGCAGCAGCAGAAAAGAGAGCTCCGAGGCGGAATGAGATGTTTCCCCTGTTCACTTGCAGGTCGGTACCTGTGGCTTTGGTGCCTTCACAGCCTTGGTGCCGGCTCTGGGACCAGCTTCCCCGGTCAGGAGCCCCTGAGTGTCCCGTCCCACCTGCGTGCCGCTAGCATCATATACTCTCAGCCCTGATTTTCACAAAGCTCTGGATTTTAATGGCCAGATGCCTGTGCAAAGTGATTTTCCTTTATTGCTTCTTACTTTCTTCCCTTCGTACCTCTTTTCTGGAGAGGTTCCTTAGCGGACTTGGGGAAAGAGGGGAAGTTGAAAGAAATACCTACAATCCTGGTGCACCGTCAGTCCCAGCACACAGAGTCAGGCAACTCCTCAACCTAAAATCCCAGGATTTTAACTGAGCCTGGATGGGGCACACATGCGAGGGGAGCCTGGGTGGGGGTATCTCTCTGGCACCCCGTAAATCATGGGAAAGGAGTGTGTTTTCCCGCTGGCGTGGCACAGTCTGCGCTTGGAGGGCTCTGCCGCAAAATGTCCCCAAAGTTACGGCAAGTGCCTGGGTAGACAGAGTCTGACACATGCTAATGTTTTGTTTGCACGGACAGCTGGTGTGAACCCGTTTATTAAAACACATGGCAGCAGGCCCTGCGCCTCCATAAACTGCCACAGCTCCATCAGCTCCCAGTTGCTCATTTGGCAGAGCAACTCCTTGGGAAGCACACTGGGAAGTTCTCTGGACCTCTGGGTTTGCGTGGCAGCAGTTTGGCCGCAGGTCTGCCCTGCACCAGCCCACCCTCGCGCGGCTGCAGCTCGCCTCTCCCTCCACGTCCCTTCTTTAGTGTGTTTTATCAAGGCCGCCCATAGTTCAGATGATTCGTAAATAACTCTGCGCATGAAACAACGGCTCGCCCACGGAGGTCCTCTGCTTTATTTCTTCTGACATTTCTTCTTGCGATGCCTTCAGAGGAGCGTGCCAAAGAGCCGGGGATGGGAAGGAAGGACCAGGACTTGGAGCTGGGAGACGCAAGGTACAGCCTGGCCTCTCAGCATCCATTACCACGCTCCCTTCCACACACTCTTCCGAGGACATCTGTTCAATTCCCATTTGGCTGAGAGGCCCATAAAGTCCTTCATTCCATGCACGATGTTGCAAACACTCCCTTACACTTTCCTCCGGTGAGGAGCACTTCGGTGGGGTGGTGCGAGGAGCTTTTTCTGCGATGACACGTGGTTGGTGCTGTGGATGGCAGGGCTTTGCCCATCAGCAGGTCCGCAGTGCCATGTTAAACGTCACAAGCATCTCTCCGTAGTACGTGAAAATAGCAACCCATAAAACCAAACGGCTGAATTGTCTCCAGGTTTGCTGGCAAATCGTACCCAGGATTAGTCAGTGGCTTTGGTTCAGGAATCAGGCATTTATAGTGATGTTGACCGGAGGAATTGAAGTTGGTTTCTTTTCCTTAGGTCACAGCCAAATTCCTACTATGGCTTTTCATAACAGCACTGTTTTAAATCGCTGCCTACAGCGATAATCCCACCCATTGGGCCTGGCTGAGAAAACTATTTTGGCTACGCACGCAGGATCTCTGCCCACCGGAGAAGCCCGCGCCTGGGTGCCGCTAACCCCTCCGGCAGCACAGCAAATCCGCACCTTTGTGGCAGGGCTGTGTCCCACGGAAGGCGTCCCACCAGGTCACAGTGCTGCCAGCCCCTGGCAGCCCCCAGGTAGACAAGAAAATGAAGACGTTGGTGTTTAAATGTGTCTGGATCCGTCCCCGCAGGGATGGGGAGAGACACCCGCCCCGGTGGGGATGCCCATCTGTGGCGGCGGGAGCATCCCTAAAAAGCTGGTTTTTTTCCACGGACTACGCAGGGAACCCAGGGCTTTAATTCAGCGTACGCACAACGGCAGCCCCGCCTGCCCAACCCCAGCCCGTTTACACCGCGGTCCATCTTGCAGCTTGATTTAAATTAAATAAGCTCTTGTGTTCATTGCTTTATATAACCACTTGGCCTGCTGTGTTTTGCCAGTTCTTACATAATTTCTTCTTCTTCCCCCCCCCCAATTGATTTTAATTCACTTGATTTCTTTTTCCCTCCCCCTTCCCGAGATGTCAGCTGCAGAATGAGGAAATGTGGCCCATCAATTTAGCTCTTATGTTTTCCTCTTAGCGGTTTGTAAAGGCAGAAGAGACAAAGGTAATCTCTACCCAGAGGAAAAAAAAAAGGCAAAAAAAACCGAACCACAAAAACCCAAAACCCGCAGCTGCCTTTAATCTTCTTCCAGATCCTTTAAAACAGCTATTTAATTGTCTTCTCCCTACCTCCCCCGTCCTTCCCCTCAAAGGCTTTTGCTATCGTCTCTGTGCAGCATCTGCTTGAGACTCGCAGATGGCACTTTCGCTTCCTGATGTTTAGAAACGCTTCTGTGTCCTGCCCGAGGCACGCGTGATGGGCAGCGTCCCACCGCGGGACGCCCGGGGGCCTGGCACGGAGCGGGCTTTGGGCTTCCACGGTGGCACCGTCGCGTTTTCCTTACTGTGAAGCTACCCCTCGCCAAGGGACATGGGCTGGGGGGTGAGCAAAGGTTTCTGGAGAGGCTGGGGAGCGTGGTGGGGTCTGGGGCTGACAAGGTGGGGAAGTCTGAGGGTTGTGGCCATCTCGCCCTAATAGCGTTAGATGCCAGAAGTCCCGGTGCTGGCATCCCCCCTTTCCCTCGCGTTCGGCAGATGAGGCTGGGTTGTTACATCCCCAGTCTGTCTGGTTGCTCTCCAGTACAAACCACTGGCACTGCGTGAACCTGGAGATGCTTCCGAAGCCCATCCTCCCTGTATCTCCATTCCCCACGTCCCTCTCACAGGTGTCAGCACCTTCAGTCTGGCACGGGACAGAAAAGCAGATTATAAATTCTGAGCTTTCCCTGCCTTTTCCCTACTTCTGTGCACACACGAACACCCTGAAGTTGCTCGTCTGGTGTGACCACCTGAGACCAGCCCGGTCCCAGCTGCTGGCCCCCATCACCCCCTGTAAGGACACGTCTGAGCAGGAGACTTGGCCAAGCCAGCCTCCTGGATTCGTGAAGCGCTGCCTTTCTCCAAGTGATAAAATATGCTGCCTTTATTGTGGAATTTGAATTGATATTTTTAAAAGTCCCTTACAAAATGGCAAGTGTCCTGGCTAGTCCCAGACCTCTTTGAAATGCACGTGGCATCACAATTAATGCTGGTCTGGTACGGTGATAGCTGGTGCCCCGGCAGCTCCCCTCCCCACGAGCCGGGCTGGGCATCGCTCCCACCTCGCTTCCCGGGCTGCGGATGGCACCGAGCGCCGGGGCTGCTCTTGGGCAGTGAATGAAGAGCGAGTCCCACAGGGCTGCAGCTGGGAGGTCGGCAGGACGGGCCGTGGAGGGCGAGGGACAGAACAACCGCGCTTGCACGAGCCCTGCCGTGGAAAGGGACCCGAGCGAGACACGGGGCCACACGCTGCTCCACCGCCTGGCTGCGGGCACCGAGCCCCCGTGCCGTCCCCTGCCCAGGCTGGGCTGAATAGCTCCATTCTGTAATTTTGTGTGAAGGTGTGATCCCTTGGAAAGCTTTAGGGTTTTTTTTCCCTTAAATGAAACTCTCGGGGGAGAGGGGCAACGAACTCGTCATGCTCTGGTAACATCAGCCCCCACGTTTTGCCTCCCATGGATGCCGTTTCTTCTATCCAATTTCAAAACATCTTAGGTGTGGGATTAAAAAAAAACCCAAAAAGCTGATGATAAATCAGTTGAGCTGATGAGTTATTCGGGAAACAAGTGCTGGTTTAGAAGAAGTGGTGGTGATGGCGTACTAACCCTGACAGGGCAGCAGAAATTTCTGAGCTGCCGGTTCATTCCCGGTGTTTTCCTGCATGCAAAGTATCGGCCGTTAAGTTTTCCATGGATGGGAGGGAAATAGCAGTGAGACCATTTTATATCCCCGTACCCTGGGGCAGCGGCTTCCTGGTGCATCTGTGCATGGAGATCCATCCTCCTCCTCCCTCCCCGGGGTACCAGAAGCCTGTCACCACCCCAGCTGCTGCCGGGAGGGAGGATGCTGTGGGACAGGGCTGTACCTCGCCGGGGGGGCACGGAGATGAGAGAAGATGCGTCTGACGGGCTGGAGGAGCTGGACACCCGCAGGTGGTTGGAGCTTGTGAGATTTGCTTCTCGTCTCCTGTGGCTTTTTCACTTCTATAATTCTCAGCGCGGAGGGTGCACTGCCGGGCACGGCTTCATGGTGGCTTTTTTTCTCTCACGGAAAAAAAAAAGTAACAGTATGAGCAAGGTCTTTTTAACTGAACTTTTTTTTCCGAGAGAGAAAGTTCAATGAGGTTTCTTTGAAGCTTTTAGGTTCTCGGGGACTAGAGACAATTGTCAGTTGAAGACAGAAATCAAAGAGATGAGATTTTCCTAGTGTAAATGAAAGAAGAAAAAAAAAAAAAAAGGAAAAAATATAAACTTTCACAAAGTCTTCACTATTTGAAAGGGGTGAAAACACACCTCTCTTATGCACAGTGCTCATGAAAAATCTGGGAGTCCCGCTAAACTGTAAAGCCACACACAAAGCGAAAAGCATATTCAGTATCAGTAAATCAGAGAGGCAGCGGAGTGACAGGGGAGCTGGAGGACGTGCCCGGGGTTTGGTGGCATTGCTCCTGGCCCCCCGCAGGTCCTCCCTGCCCGCCGGCTCCCGCCGTGACTTACACCCAGCCTGCGGATCGACGTCTCCCCCGATGCTGAACCCTCCGCCATGAATCTCCCTTTATAAAACCTTCCAGGTGTCTCTTTGCCAAGCGAATTCCTAAATATATAAAAAAAAGAACACTCAGCCTGGACAGGACTGTGTATATAGCCTGATTTCAGCACTTTCCCTTCTCTTTGAATATACCTGCTGGTACTTTCCTGCCAATTATTACTCCCTCTAGGTAATAAAGAATAAGTTTAGGGCCACTGCTGTTACAGACAACTTGCACTCCTGAGGCGGGTGGTTTACCTTGCTTCAAGAGATTAGTTCCTCCTCCAGAGGAAACGAAGATTAGCAAACACTCCCTTCGCATGTGTTTTGCCCATCAAGGGACTCCTGGGATCCTGGAAGCTGTCTGAGGACCTGCATTTCAGGCACTCGGGGTGGATCTGGTTTAATCTTTCCATGCCTTCCCACTTGCTGAATGACCCCAGGAGAGATCACACTACTGTGCGACGCTTCGGATGTGCCAGCAAGCCCTGCCTCCCGCCACCACCAGCTGCGTTTGGAACGCTCAGATGGTAAAATATCACAAGTTGTCCAGGTTCTGTTTCTTTGGGGCCAGTGAAAACCTGCTGTCCCTTCGCCTGGAGCACTTGCCTGACCTTTGGAGCCTGCAGGATGGTTTCCATTGCAAGAGAAAGGGCTAACACAAGGGTGTCTTCTCTGGTAGACCCTGGCTCACAGAGCCAGCGCACGCACCTCTGTTTTCCAAGCAGGTAGTGGGACTCCAGGAGAAAGTTACATCCCTTTTACCCAGCTTTCTGCCATGCAGTGGATGTGCTGGTTGTCTTCTCTTCCAGGGCAGCTCAGCCCTGCTGGTGGGTCCTCTCCTGCCCTCACAGGCTCCTGACCAACATTCACCTTGCCTCTGCTGCTCAAGGCTTTGCGTGGTGTTCAGAGCAGCAGAAGGAGCAATCTCATCCCCTGACCATCTCATTTTCTTCCTCCTTTAAGCTTTAAGAAAGGGATCTACCAATTCATCAGCTTCACCCGGACCAGCAGAGCAAAGTCCGGCTGTGTATCAGCTACGAATGCTTTGAGGCAGGGTGGCATTTAGCTCAGCAGACCCCTATTTTTGATCAGGACTCCAAGCAGCTAATTAATACAGTCATTGCAATGGCACATCTTATTAACTGTAATTAAGGACAGTGCAGGTCTGCAGTGCTGAAACAAATAAATGTGGTCTCAGTACTTGGTAGGATTGTCATTTCACCTTGTCTCCTCAGAGAACTTGTTGAATAAGTCCATAACTATTTGAGTATATTCAACAGCAAATTAACCTGCTTTTCCTTGCTATTCTGTGATTTTTTAAAAACCATCTTATAAAAATGCAACTCACAGCCACTGGGAAAGTTTAGCTCACTGCTCGCATCACTCTATTGATTCCTTCTGCAAAGAACTTACATTTTATCCCCACGGGGACAATTTATACGTTTTAATATACTAATTTCATTCAAAAGAGAAACTCAGAGGATTGAGTTTCCCTCCCCAAAGCCCACGTTTCGCTTTTTAAATCACTGTCAGTCATGGGCTTATGACACTGTCGTACTTACTTGTTCCTTAACTGCACGTGTGCGAAGTGTGATAAAGCACTGCGGGAGGGAGGGGAAATATAGGTTCAGGCTAATAAATAGGTATTTTGCCTGAAGATAGCGTGATGGAGTGGTGTGTATGCCCCAAACACTTAACACACTGCAGTCACTGACCCAAGGGACAAACTCTGCCCTGAGCTTGGTCACCTTCACATCGCTTTGGTGCTTCCCAGCCAGGGCAGGAGAGCTCAGGGTTGGAAAATCCATCAAAAGGGTAAAAAAAGGTATGCAGGAATATGGTGGGGAAGCATATCACAGTGCAGCAGCCCAGCGGAGCAGGGCACACGTCCAGGCTGGCAGCCCTGGTCCAGCCCAGAGACCGAGCTGTGCCGGGAAACAAATCCTGTAATACCCGCGGCTCCGAGAGCAGAGAGGAGCTGCAGCAGGGAAAGACACTGGGAAAAAGCAGCAGTGGAGACAGTAACCAATAAGTTCACTGCCCCCTGGGGACGTGCTTTCTTGTCTCCCCCGAAAGCCCAGTTGAATTCCCTTTGCCCCGTCCCCAGCCGTACAGAGGCGGTACAGGCACAGCCTCCTGCCTGCGGGGTCGTCGGGAAGGGAATCCACAAGTAGAGCCCGGGGAGGGGGAGAGGAAAGCAAAGGGATGGGGGGTTGTGTTTTTGTAGCAGGTTGGCCAAGAATAAGGCCCTGGAAGCTGCGCAGGGGTTTAGAGATGGGTTAGTGGGCAGGGACGCGCCAGGAGGGCACAGAAGCGTGGTGTGACGGTGCATTGATGGTGTGCCTTCCTACAAACGTCTGCGGTCTAACGCCCTGGGGCGGAGGAGGAGGTGGCAGAAGCCGAGCCCCCGTGTCCCCCTGCTTGTGTCCTCCTGCTCCTCGGAGCCCAGCCACAGGCGAGGTATCCCGGGGAGAGAGCGAGAAGCTCGGCCCCAGAGCTCTTCCCCAAAGGGCTCGTGCGGGAGGACTCACCGTCCCTCCACCGCAACACCCTGTGGCTGCTCCAGGGATTTTAACTGTCATAACCAAAAGCTTCAGCTCTTCGGCTTCCATGCAGCTGAACCCCTCTATCACTTCAGACACTCCGAAGAAGCAGTTTTCTTCAGTTATTTGCGTAAAATACGTGATGAATTAATCTCAGTTTAACACAAACTTTTTTTTTCCTTACTGCCAGAAGAGCAAGGCCGACTCTGTTGCTATAAATAAGATGTTTATATATCGGATGAAAAGAACAATGCACTTGAGGTATTTTGCTGAATATCAGCTCCAGCAAACCTGTACTCGTTTCTGCCCAAGTGTCCCCAGGACAGCCAGCACTGCTGGAGTTGGGGCCGACGCCACAAACCCACTGAGGGGTTTAATTGCTCCACAAAACGAGTTTCTCAGGGCACCAGGGATGGAACTTGCCACCGCCATTCCCTCCAGCAAGTCAGGCAGCCGACCAAATCTGTGCCCTCCGCTGCGAACCACTCTCACGCTTGAGCCTGCAGTCAACAGTGCGACAGTGTTTGACTTAAGTGTAACCTTTAATTTATTTATAACTGCACATCCAGCACTCGGTATCATATTTAATGCAAATAACATTCAAGTGAAATCCCCACTGAGAGGCACATTATGAAGATTAACAGCCTGGCTTTTCCATTGCTCCGGTTTATGCGGTGCTGATTTGTGCTTGGTGCTTTATAGGCAAGTGTTACGAATATTTAAATCAAAAAATCTATATCTAAGGCTGCCATATTGCGAAAATCAGTGCCTGAAAGCCTGCTTGTGGCTCTACAGCCAAAGGAAAGGGCTGGAGGCGTAAAAAAATCTGGGAAATGCTGACATCCAGGTAGGCAAGAGCCTCAAAAGGTAATCGCTGGTCATGCCATAGGCCATCTGTGAGGGTTTGTTTCTTTTAATTATATAGTCCTCTTTCCTTTTAAACAAGCTGTCGGGAAAATTAATCTCACTAAGTTTAAGATGACAGTGAACGTATTCTCATGCCGTGCAATTATTTGGAGCTGGTTTATTCCTTTTTGTCTTCGCGTGATGAATTTGTCAGGTGCAATGCCGTGGGCCCCGCACCTCATTATGGACTTTATTAATAGGTTTGGGTCTGATCTTCTGTCTGGGTCCTTCTCCATCCTTCCCGCCCTCTGGAAAACGGAATGCCCTGCCCAGGTCACTGCCCGAGTTCAATTTTCATGGAGGAGAAGGTGCAGTTCTTCTCTAGGGGGTTCCCCACTGCGTGAGGGGAAGGCTGGGGGCAAAGGAGGGGCTGGAGGCAAGAGGGGTGTTTTGGGTCACAGGCGTTAATAGGGCTTTAGGACAGAGTGGCCGAGCTGCGTCAGAGGGAGCTACTCCGCTCCTATGTAGGAAGGAACAGGCATCTGTTTCACTGGTGACATTAATGCTGGGGGCTCTCTCAGGGAGGAGAAGGAAGATGAAGCACGGCAGGAGCTATTTATTTCGAGAATGAGATGCCAGGTGCATCCAGTATAGGGCAACAAAGACGATTGAGGGATTGGAGCATCTCCCTTATGAGGAAAGGCTGAGAGAGCTGGGACTCTCTAGCCTGGAGAAGAGAAGGTTGAGGGGAGACCTTATTAACGTTTACAAGTATCTAAAGGGTGGGTTGAAGGAGGATGGAGCCAGACTCTTTTCAGTGGTTCCCAGTAACAGGACGAGGGGTAACGGGCACAAGCTGGAACATAGGAAGCTCCGATCAAATATGAGAAAAAAACTTCTTTAGGGTGAGGGTGACAGAGCCCCGGAACAGGCTGCCCAGGGAGGGTGTGGAGTCCCCTTCTCTGGAGACTTTCAAGCCCCGCCTGGATGCAGCCCTGAGTGATGTGCTCTGGGCAATCCTGCTCTAGCAGGGGAGTTGGACTAGATGATCTCTAGAGGTCCCTTCCAACTCTGAAATTCCATGATTCCGTGATTACTGCTCGCCAGCTCCATCTCTTCCATCAAATTAGGTCTCCCACCCCTGTCACTCCCCGCCTGAGCTCCTCCAAAAAGGGCCAGAGAGACGTGGTCTGCAGGGAATGGCGGCGGCGCAGGGAGACGATGCAGAAGGTCTTCCACTTTCATGGATGCCTCTCTTTTCCCTCTTCCCACCTGCCCGTTTATCAAAGGAGATGTTTCAGGAAAGACTACCACATATATAGTGATGTTACAGCCAGAAATACAGCTGGCTGGTGTCTTCATTCCTTTGAAAAGAGTGTGTTTGGGAAAGGGAAAATTGCAGGGCATACTCCAGGGGCTTTCTCATATCGTGTGGTGCTGTGCTAAATTCCATCCCTTATTATTGCCCGGGCAAAAGTTGCTTTTAAGGTCCCTCGGGGGCTGCCCCCCTCATTGGGAGGTTGTGTCTCCTTGCTCTTGCACAAAGCAAGTTCAAATAGTGTTTCGGTTTTCTGCTCTGAAGGTTGCTGGTTTCTTCCCCGTGAAATAATGAAAAACTTCGCTAAGTTTTAGGGAGAAACATAATTTACTCAGTTTCAATTAAAACAAAAAAACCCAAAGCGATAAAAAACCCACTGGCAGCCTGCAAAAAGTAGAAGCAAAGAGACAAGGGCAGAAACAGGGCAAGAAATGACAGTTTTATGAACCTCCTGCTGGGTAGTGATAGAAGAGGCCTTTGTGCCTGCAAAACAAAACTGCTTTTCTGCTAAAGCAACTATTGACTCAGACCCTCCAACTGCAGCTGTGGCTTTGCACAGGAGCCGCCCGCCAGCGAACAGACCGACTTCCTCGCATCTGCTGGCCCCCGCTCAGCTGGTGCCCCCCGCACAAAAAAAAATAAAAAAATTAAAAAAAATCAGGTGATTTTTCAGGGGAAGGAGCTGGTTTGGGTGGTTTGCATGACTTTTCTCCTGTTTCCCAGTTTTACGGGGCTGTGGGTGCACCGTGGGTGAGTCCTTCCTGAGCAACCCCCAGGAGGGCAGAGGGTTTTTAAGGCCACGGGTTTCCATACGGCTGTAGGGGTTATTTTGTCTTGCGCCCGGTGGGTACTGCTGATACAAAACTGAAGCCCGGTTGAAAAATCTTATGGTTGGACTCGATGACCTGCAAGGTCCCTTCCAACCTAGGCGATTCTATGATTCGATGATCTTTTGGGCGTTAATTCCTTTTCAGCAGTGGGCTTGCGTTCCTCTCTGGGAGGGCGGTCCACACCCCAGTGCCATACACTACAGGAAGACAATATTTAGCAGATTCCCCTCTATTTCTGTCCTACAAATCTTGTTTGCTAAACCTGCTTGCGCCGCGTGGACACATTGCATCGACCAACTGGCTACTCCTCTTCGGAGCCGGCGTCCCCCGAGGAGCGGTGCTGCTCTTCTGCCAAGAGCCAGCTCGTGTCTGGGGCCTTTCAGGTCAGTGTCTCGGCGGCGGGCAACCACTCAGGTGGAGAATGGGTCCTTCTGCCTGGCTGCCTCCACTTATAAACAGGCACCGGTCCCCAACGCAGGGTTGGTGTTGCAGCGGGGGGAAGCTGGTTTCCATCCTCGGAGCTGGGTGAGCCCAGCGCTCCCAGCGCCAACCCTGTATCAGCCTGCCGAGCTGCTTTTATGGTGCACGTGTGTTAGACCAGCATATCTATTGGCATAAATCACGGTGAATCGACGGGGAGATTCCTGGGAATCCCCCAGGAACGGGGTTGGCAATCAAAGACCTCTCCAGTGGTGGCGGGGGGCAGTGCCCGGTGTCCCGGGAGGCTGATGGGGAGAAAATCCCCCACCCTTTCTGCGAATGAACCTGATGAAAATTATTACCAGCAAACACCAAGGAAGAAGCCATGAAAAATGAAAAATGACTTTCCAGGCTGGGACAGTGGTTGTTTTGACAGAGTTTTCATACCTTCGTTCGATATTCCATTGAAGCTTTGCTGGAGATAAGTGATCTCATAGAAAACAGGGCTTTTGTGTCCAGTCACAAAGAAAGAATTGCAAAGACTGCTGAGGAAAGCAGAGTTATTATCCAGGGAGACAAGAAATTTAGCTGAAAATAAGCGTGGCTTTTTCATTTCCCATTCTAGCTGCAACTCGTCAGAAATCTGGCTCCGGCCAAGGTGATTGGGCTGGACACGGGGCAAAAATCAGCGATGAAATGTGCATTGGTCACCCCTAAGAAACCAGCTTGTTCCAAGACTTACTCGCAAAAGGCTTCCAGCTTCTCCTCCTGCTCACAATGTAGCATTCAACAAAAACGGGATGGTTTTGAGGAGCACATGTTGAAAGCAGTAACGTAGATGCGCCCTGCCAGCCGCTCCCAGCTGCTGGGTGAAGTTCTGGGTTTTCATTGTTTTAAGGTGGATGAGACGAGCTTGCCTGGAGCACCAGCATCAATCCCATCGCAAAAACGGCCTGGTTAAATAAACAGAGATTTCCCTGTTATTAGTGCTGTTTAGATAACTTTGAAATGCTTATTATTCAAAGTAAATGGATCGCATAGCCTTTTTCCCTATTTTTGGCTCGAGGAAGAGTCAGTGAATTTCCTTTTGCAGAGCAGAACATTTGTGCTTTTTACCGTGATTCAGGGAGCGGTTTTGTACTCTGAAGCCGGTGAGCGCGTGATTCACGGTGACGTATTTTTGTGCTGGCAACGGGCCTCGTCTCGAAAGCCTCGATGCTCTGGGCTGGGCCTCTCCAAAATTTGGGCTTGTGGCTGCCTGGGCAAACCGGCCACGAAGGGCTTGATCCCTGGATGACACCAGAGTGCAAGTTAATGTCAGAGCTGACTAGAGCAGTCTTTCCTTACCTTTTTTAGTTAGACTACATCCTTGTATTTGTGAAAACTTTCATGGGTCACGTCACTTCCAGTTTTTCCCTTCTTTTTCTCATTTTTTTTTCCAGCTTCATACATGCAGTAACTTGTTTGCGTAGCCCTGGGCAGTGATGAGGGCGACTGTCTCCGAGCCGTGGGTCCCCACTGCTGCTCTCTCTCCTCCTCCCCATTCCCTGGCCAGGGACACGAGCCACATTGGCAAAGTGACCCGGCTCCTCTTCTCATCACCGTTGGCTCCGTGTCAGGCCGCGTCCCTGCAGATTGGCATCACGGTTTACGTCCTGTAACGCTTTGGGGGCATCCTCTGGTTTGGAGCTGTGGGGCTTTTTTTTTTTTTTTTTTTTCTTCTTTTTTAATGCAAGACGGGTGATGTGTCAGGTAGGGTCAGGGTGTGGGCTGGGCCCGCTCCCCGGAAGGCTGCACTGGAAGGAAAGTCATTTCCCATCCCAGTTGTTCCTGGTTTCTGTCACTCTAGGTGAGAAGAAACAGAGATGTGTTGTGGAAACTGTGCTGTTTAACTCTCCTTTCAGTGCGTTATCTATCAAAGTAATTACACGTGGCTCGGGAACCTGAGACTGCTGCAACAATATCATTCTCCTGTACCTTCTCTATTTCCATCTAATTAAAACGTTATTGTTTCATTCACGTTAGTTTGCATTTTAAAGAAGGAGATAGGGGCAGAGTGTCTGATTGGTAACTTATTCTCTGCGTGGGTAAAGATAAGCATTAATCACCCTGTCATACTCATGCTTTCTCTTTCCTTATGCATCTCAGACATCAAATTGCAAATAAAGGGGAGAGCGAGCCTGGGTCTCGATGACACTGGGTATGTGTCCTGCGTTGGGTCTCAGGGAGGGCCGGGAACGTGGCCGCTGGGGCAGTCGCTGGCTGCACGTGAGCTTCATTTTAAGGAACGAGGGAATTTTCATCCCAAAGTGAAGCTCTGCTTTGTAATTTGATGTGCTTCCATCTCCCGTTCCCTTTAATTTTCGTGACATGTTGTATCACTGCCGTGCACCTGCCTCTTTGGTGTGTCAAGGCAGGGGCGGGAGACTGGGCACGTATGCAAACATCCCTATTGGAAACATAACCTGACATAATCTCCATAAACACTGTCCCTTTCTCCCCTCCTGTGCCACGATTTGCTGCCGACAGGGCAGCAGCGCACATCCGCACCACCCTTGGGAGGCTCGGCAGCCTTCCCCGCTCCCTGGAGGCAAAGCACATCAGCCGCGGTGCAGGCGATGGATGGAGATCTGGGCACGTTAAAGGGGAGCAGAGGGGCCGCGCTCAACGCGGCTGGGTTTTGGGGTGGGGAGCTGGAATCTGAACATTTAAAATCTCCCCTGCGCCAGGTGTTTCTGTAGCCCTGAAGCACGTGTGCTTTTGTAGGGTATTTTTAGCAAACTTAAGTTTACCGAAGGTCGCAGAGAAGTAGAGCATCAGCATCTGGAAGAGCTGTCATCCCACTTCCAGTCTAGCAGGAGTAACACATTGACTTATTTATGAGAGCAGTCAGCTCCCTTCTCTCTGTGTGTAACAATCTGCTTTACTTCTCCCAGCACAGAGAAATAATTTTATTGTCAACATTTCTGTGCCCTTAATAAAATCTTAAAGCAAGTTAAGCAAGATTTGAGGGAAATGGAAATGTCCCCGGATTTTTTATTTTTTTTTTTCATTCTTTCCAAAATATCCCGCTCTTTCACTGTCTAAACCAACGAACAGCAATCACTGCTCTGGCCCAAAGGAGAGGGAGGAAATTATTTTTCAAGGCGTGAAGACTGCTGAATAAACCCTCGTCCCCAGCAATTCCCAGTGGCTGTGCAAGCCTTTGGGTGTTAATTCCACACTCACGTTTGCAGATTTTTTCCTGTTTTGGATCTAGCTCCATCTTCCTCCTCGGGAGAGGGACTGTCAGGAGGGCCAGCAACACCAGCAATTCCCAGTTAGCTTTCCTTCCACCTCTCCTGAGCTGCACCAACAGCAAACTTCAAGCAATTCATTAAATCTTGCAAGACAACATCCATACACTTTGCATCTAGTAGGAGAAGCTTAATTTGTTAGCTGGAAGATGCCCGTGTCAAGAATGACGAATCTCAGGCCAGATGATACCTGGAAAATGAAGATATTTGATGGTCCCTGCGGGGAAAGATCCATCAAAATGGCAAGAGTCATTTTATGTTGGGAGCTACAGGGGCTGCCCATCCAGCTGCAGCACAGACCAGTCCCGACAGCTGGTTTGAGCCTGGTTGGGTGTAGGTGTCTCGCTCTCACCCACTCATTTCTCATGTCCACCAAATCAGATGAAATTCCCCAATAAATTATAATGTAGAAAAGGTTTTGTAATGATCTGTAAAATGTTAATACACCACTGGGAAATGCTAAAGTAACATGATATGAGATCGTTTAAAGTAACACATAGCTGACGTGGCGGCATAATGATCCTTAGTTTTATTCTGTATAAACTACGAGGCTTAATACAGTCCAGGATCCCTCTCCAAGACAGACTGTTTCCTCCTCCTTTGTTTCAGTCCAGAGGAACTTTCTTCCTTTCTTGATCTTCCGTATGATGTTAGGAGCCTGGTGAGATGTTGGATAAGCTCTAGATGTTGGCTCTAGGTGGTTCTAGAATGAGATCAGAGTAGATGGAAGACTCTCGATGGCACGTTGCATAGAAAGAAGGCACGAGAAGCTGGAGGGGAGTGAATGTATGGGCCCGTGAAGACCTGCAACATCCACCCGTAAAGTCCAATGAAGTTCTGAAGTCTGATGGTGGGGTTTCTGCCTGACGTGGGCACTGTGTTTGTGTTTATGGGGATGCCAGCCTGATTTCATTGATTAGATTTTGATGGTACCTCAAACAACTCTTGCCATGAGTATGAATGGTCCAGAGCTGATTAGTCAGGGTAATGTAGTTAGGACTGTCAACATCAAAACGGGTTTGGCTGAAAGCCTGGAGACGCTGAGATACGATGTCCTTGTGCTTCATTGATATAATTATTTTCATGAAAAATGCCAGTTCTTATTAAACAATTGCCTGTCATAATTGTCTCTAAAGCTGTCATTACCAAGGAGTCAGCTGTCACTTGTGTAGATGTGCTCCTGGAGATGTTTCTCTCCAATTCTAATGAAATTGCCCAGCAGAGCATTGCTACAGACACAGAGATAGCCCTGGGGCACAGAGGAGGGTGATACGTCTCTGCCCTGGCTCTCCCCAGACGCTGGTGTGGTCTCTGCGGGATGCTGCGGCAGAAGAAGCTGATCCTCCCTGCTGTTTTTATCGATTCTTTAGTGCTTGTCACAGGAAAACTGAGGTGGAAGATTGTGGAGATACATCTGCCCGTGGCAAGAGCTGCATTCCTGCTTCCAGTGCTCATGGGCTGGAGACACTCTTTCTTCTTCATCCTCTCTTTTCACTGGAGACGTTCCTCCTGCGCTTGGGAGAACACCGGGGCTTGCGTTTTCGTAGTGAAATAATTAATTTTCAAAGAAAAAAGTATGATGGGGTCAAAACAAGAGGAATGAATTAAGAAATTTACCAGGGATGAGGTAAACAAAGCAACTAATTTGGGGCTGACCTACAGCACTTTGTTTGCAAATGAAACGTAGTCTGAGCTGAGGTAAATCACCGTGCTTCACTTTTGGCTTATAAACCATCTTTTTCTTCCTTCTTTTTTAGCTTAGGACAATTCTGAAATAAAACAGAAGTTCCGCATGGTTTTTTTATTTAATAGTTAGAAATGAAATGTGTTGGTGTTTCCAAAGAGAAGACGAGTGTTTATTTGAAAACACTGAAATAGTTCAACATTTCCTGCCCCCCCCCCTTTTTTTTTGTTGATACTGTTTATTGAATTTAACAGGAACCCTCAAGTAGCTTTTGATTTCCTTCCAAAAATTCATTTTTCATCAAACCCACCATTCTCAGAAGAAGATTAGCTGTCTATAACTGCTGTGGACTTAAGCAGGGGCAGGATCCTGTACCTCCGGGCTTGTACCTCCCCGTCCTTTCGTGTCATCCCTTTGCGTTGGTCACAACCTGGGTGGCTTGTGTGAACCAGGGACCTCCAGAAGCAAGAGCAGAGCGTGATACCACCTGCATTAGCGGCTTCATCGTGTAGCAGGGGGCCTTTTGCAGCAAGGCAGCTCCTCCCAGGTAACAACACAGGTAGCGCAGCCCTCAAGGGGCACGAGATTTGCTCTTTCACTTCGCCATGGCAATTAGGACTATTTCATTTATTAGAAACTCCTTACAGGACAAAGACATTTTTTCGGTTGTTTTTATAACTTGTGTTCCTGCATCTCCTCAGTCCCTGTACTTTTCATTACCTTACGTGTGGGTGTAATATATCCTTAAATGCACAAAGCTTTCAGGTTCTCCTAACACATCTTTCAGGTTCTATTTTTCCTACAGCTTTCACCGTCTCTGTGTGATGAGCCAAAACATGCCTGATTTAGCTTTATCAACGCTGACCCAGGTTCCACTTCTTTTAAGCATTTTAATTAATGCACAATAAATAAGTAAACATAGACATGAATTGTCCCCTAAAAGTTAGGCGCAGGCTTCTTGGCATTCTTTCTAGATTCATTTTGTTTAAAATATCTGTCTTTCAGTGTGTCTTTTTTTTTCAGTCTGCTCATGTTCCTTCACTGCTAAAGATCAAATGTTTTTCCGCGCCTGTGGCAGGTATGTGCCAGGGAGATGCTGGAGGAAGAGTATTTAACAAGGTCTCTAATAGGCTCTAAATACAATAATCCAAACAGCACTCAAACGGCTGGTGCCTCTCCCTCTTTGTGTTTGGTTCAGGCTCGTAATTTTTGTTCTCAGCTTGTGAGACTGACTGTATCATTAAAGATCAGACAAATCCCCTTTTTTCATCTACATGATCCCGGCGTTACCAGCGGCTGTGCAGCAGAGCAGAACTTCTGAATGCCTTTTCGACAAGCCCCAGACAGGTCCTCGCCCGTGAAGCGTTTTGACGCACTCGAATTAGGTTTGAACTCGACCTTTAGAATTAAAGCCGGTGCTGGTATCACATGCGTTTATACAAAAAGCCGTTTCTCCGAGCAAAAGGAGAAAAGATCAGGGAAGGTGGTTTCACCATTACCCTGGAAGAAGCTTTTGCGGAGCCGCCGACCTCGGCTGCTTGTGGCAACTGCAGCCGCGGGGACCTGGGTGCTCTGCCCAGGGTTTGGGGTGAGGGAGGGGAGACCTGCGCGTCTCAGCTCCCTCCTGTGAGCCGCGAACCTGACAAAGCGGTCAAAGTTGGCATAACCCTGTCGTGGTGGCTATGCTTTTCCAAATTAAGTAGTGCAGGAAATGGAACGGTTGTTGATTGTAAACAACAGCCCAGCAGGGAGTTGAGTCTTGAGAATGTTTAATTTCTGTCTTAAACAAAATCAAGTGATGCCTCCCTGAGCTGGTAATTCAACACAAGCTAAATGGAGGGAATGACTCACGTTGGTGCTTCCCATTCCCCCCAGCTTTACCTGCAGTGCTGTTCCTTTACCAGCTCCATTTAACTGCAGCAGACACGAAGGAAGCGTTTACATCGTTGCTTACACCTATTTTTGAAGCCATTTAAGAGAGGAGAGAAAAACAAAAGGAAAACGTGCTACCGTGCTTCTTGCTTTGCCCACGATGCCGCCCTTGCTGAGCTCCACTCACCCAAGACATCATGACCCATCGCTTCTCGAGAGAGATCAGAGTTCGGTGTAAAACAAGCCCTCGCTTTCCTTCTTGCACACCCTGCTTTGTTATCTCTCCTCCTCCTCCAGCACTTTCAGTGCCAGTGGAATAATTGAGGACATGGATGTTTTAATTTCCAAGACTTGGTTTCAGGGTTAGCAACATACGGCGATTAAAAGAGTCACTTCTCCAAGGTACCGCAAATTCCTTTAACCAACCATGAACATCATTAGCGGGCCAAATTCTCTCCGCATTGCTGAAGTGGCATGCTTTTTTTCATGAAATCTAAATTTTGCTTTATTCATTTATAATATCCATGCACTCAGTCTGCCAGCCTGGCATTTCAGCTCCCCTGTGGATGTTTTTATTGCCTTTAGTCAAAGCAATATTACACGGGAGTTAGATTGAGGTATGGAAAGTCAGACTTCCCGGGGTCACTTGAAAGCTTCGTTTAAAAATAAACCTTGCTAGGAAACAGAAAGTAATTGTGAAAATGCTTGTGAAGAAGAGGTTTAGATCATGTCTAGTTTTTTTCTGCCTCCGTTTATTTACCTGAAAAACAGGAATAATAAAAATTTTCTTGTACCGAGAAGGGAATGGACAGTTTTGCTTAATGTCTTTGTCTATAAAATGCTGAATAAATTCAATGTATTTCTACCGTTTCAGCGCGATGTATGCTGTCCTCTCTCCCTGAAAAGTCATTGCAGTACCTGAATACTGAGCGCTAATGAGAATTCTCTGCACTTAAAAGGCTGAAATTAAAATATCGCAATTACTGAAGTATCTTCCATTAGGTGGAATTATTTATGAGAACTTGTCACTTAAAAGACTCTCAGTTTTTACTGAATCAGAAATCAAGACGTTTCAGGCTGTTGTCATATTTTTTTTTCTGCCAGAGTGACACAGGAGCGTCTCTTCCTACATTGCAATGAGCAATCTGGGAGAACAGAGTCCGAGATTTCTTACGTGTCTTCTCTAACCATTGTGACTCAAGTGGAGTCTCAAAATAATTCAGAGCTGAAGAGCTTCCTCTTCACCAATTTTGATGCTCATCCTTCTCATGACTGGTCCTCCATGGAAAGTGGGTCTGGAAGGATTATCAATTTGTTGTCCTGGCATTCAATTTAGTCCTAGGTGTTGACCATAGAGAACATCACCCCACCAGAATATTACATTTTTAAGTCTTTTTGGCAGAGTAGGGGCTTATGCTTAAAATACATTCCTTGGTTTAAGGGTAGGAGGGGTCACTGTGAATCTTGGGGTTTTATTAGCCTTTTGAAAATAGAAATGTTTTGAGAAGTGAATAGTAATACAGCTGGTTTTGCATCCATGCCTTATTGCTGAAGGGAGAAAAAAAGCTGGAGAAATTAATTGCATTTGAAAGGTGTCCAATGTAAAAAAAATGAAGAAGTCATCAGTCACTGAAATGAGGAGACCGTTCCACTGGAAAGCCGGTTTGCCCTTTATTGAGACTGACGTGGGCAGGTACTTGCCTGGCAGGATCCATCGGCTTCGGGCGGCGAGGCTCTGAGCAGAGCCAGCCCTCTGCTCGGTATATGGGCTGGTCCTGTCCCTCTTCCCACCCCACATCCACCCGCATTCTCAGGAGATCCTGGAGGAAAAATGGAGTATCTTTAAAACATTTTGAGATGGAAATCGGCCGCCGGGGAGACCCACGCCAGCAAGGGCTGGAGCATCTCACCTCTCCTCCTTCCCACCTGGGCTTCTGCCAGCAGCCAAACCTCTGTGCAGGGAGGATGGATGGGGTTTGGCACATCACCCCTGGGAGGCTGCCAGGCCCCCCGTGAACCAACACGGCTTTCCCCTTGGTCACGGAAATGGTGCCAGAGAGACTGAGTGAATGGGGTGGCTGGAGAAGAGCGGCAAGAGCACACCTCGCTGTGACTGCCGGGGGGTAGGGGGCTCCTTCCTTACCCCCCAGCCTGAACGGTTTAACTGGGGTATCTGTGAGCAACACACTTTGGCTGACAGATTGTCACCCCGAGCACAAGCTTGGGGCGGGGAAGGGTCGGTACATACAAGTGAGCTCACAGGCTCACCAAAAAACACCACCAAAACTGGAAAAAAACCAAACAAAACCAAACAAAAAGGAGAGCTCAAAAAAAAAACCAAACCAACCCAACTCCAAACATGATTGGAAAATCCTTGGAAGAACCATTGCATTTTGTTGGAGAGAGGTCAAGAAAAAAAAATGGAGGGGATGAAGGGGTGGAGTAAAAAAAAAACTAAAAAATCAAGAGGCCTTTCTTTCCTTATGTGGCGACAAGCAAGTGCGAGAAAGCGTTCGTTGGGGTTTTGTTCAGTTTTTGGTCTTTTGCACATCTGCGTCTGGCCAAGACAAGGGGCTTTGAGGTTTTTCTGCAGCACGTGAGCATCTGCGGGCTCTGTCCTCTTGTAGTAGCTTTTCTTCATCTCACTGATCTCTCCATGCACAGGCTAAAAGCCAGAAAGTACCAAAAAGGCATTTTTTCACAAATCCCCGGGCATCTTTTTCCAGCAGGCATCTCGCCCGTGCCCAGCTGGGGTTTGTGTGCAGAGGGACGGCAGTCGGGGCACGTCAAGCATCTCCTGTTTGTGTAACTGCGGAAGCCTAAATGCTCTGCCCGCCCCAGGGGAGAGACCAGGCACGGCGATGCCCGGAGATCTGCTCTCCCGGTTTGCGCTGACCGTGCCTCGTTTCATGCAGTAACAGACATGACATACGCAAAAACAACGGCAGCGCTCTCCAGTAACTTCTACGTAAAAGTAGCTTTTCGCAAATAGAAGTAAAGAAAACGGTCAAAGGATGATGTCACCCTCGCATTTTTTGGTGTATGGGATGTTCAACAGCAGCGTCAAACGGGAACGTAATGTGTCGGTTGAGTGTTGGGGTAGCAAAGCCAGAGGCTCCCAGGGCTCCATAGAAAAGGTGCTTCATTTCTCTGCGCCTGTTCTGAAGCCAGCTTTCAGTAGTGAATTAAAAATTAAAAAAATTAAAGACTAAATACTCAATTCTTGGCCATGAATATTTATGACAATATTGGACTTGCAAATCTAAGGTAATTTAAATGTCAAAACTGGTGTAAAGTCTTTCCTTTAGAGGATAAGTCAGAGAAAATTAATCTTGATTACAAGTCATAACATTGGGAAATTAGCATCTTAGGGCATCAGTGATAAACACTTCTGTACTATCCCCTTTTTAAGCCATGTATTTTACAAGATGAGAATTAATTTTAATAAAAAAATGGCCCCTTAATTAACCAGTTAGGTAATTAACAGGGAAATCCTGGTTGCATTCGTGACACTGTGATTATTTCATCTTGCTAAATCACCTCCTCTTCTGCAAGGACTCTGCCTCCATAACTGTTTGGAGAGGAATGGTTTCCATCTGAGACTGACTCTTGTGTCCGGGAAGCCTGCCTTAGGCATCAAAGCAGTGATTTTTGCACTGAAATTCTCGTGCTTGAGAAGGAAATTATTTTAGTTAACGCATGGCAAAGGCCAGCGTAAGCAAGTGCCGGCAACATCAGCTGCAACTTCTCTGTGAGCAGAGGATGATGTTGCCAGCAACCACACTCAGATCCTTGAGCAGGACCAAGAGTTGCTGGGTATCTGCAGAGATTTAGCTCCCGATGCTTGCATTGCAGAAGCCAGGACACTGGAAGCCGATTTCTGCTCCAGCTTCTAGGTCAATGTTTTCAGCCGTTCTTCCACAGACCCTTGTGGTTTTGAGAAAGGTAAATCTGAAAAACAACCATACTGTTAACAGGCTGCAGATTGCTATACAGGAGTGTGAACTGCCATGAAGAAATAGCTAGAGATTTTTCTAAACCTGCAATCAGAATCTTAATTTAAGGAACAGCAATTTATATCTTTGCAGGCAGCCCTGGCTCCATATGGTATCCAAGGAGTTAATTAACCCAGCACCTCAGACTTGCTTCATCCATCGGAGTTTTAGCCAATCTCAAGTGCTGGCTACAGCCAGATGCTTTGGGGAAAGGTCCAAAGAAATTTATAACAGAAAAGAAACCAACTCACAGGCAAAGCATCTTCCTCGTGCCAGTCTTCTGGTTGCTGCATTATGCCTTAAAACCATGTGGGTTGCAAAAAGACTGTACTCAGTAATGGCTCCTCAGCAGCGACACCAGAAACAAATCTGACGCTTGGCCTATCAGTCTCATTTGCAGTCTTATCCCATAGCGTTTGGCCCCACATGTTCATTTTGCACTTTACTTTCAAAAAAAAAGAAAATCCGTTTTGAGAAACGGAAATGCAGTCAAGACTTGTCTTTGCTATGGTTTGCAGTAGAGACCCATAACCTTCTTGATATGTTTTACCTTGGGATCATTTTCTAAAAGACTGTGCAGGTTTGGGGTTACAGTGGCCCTCCAGCTGTCCAATTAGGCTTTGGACCTGCAGCTCATTGGGACCTGACCTGTTCAGTGTGATGGGTTTTAATTAGCCAACAGAGACGTTGTCACCAGGAAAGGGCAGCTCTCATACCGTCTTTCCTCTCTAGCTACGCCAGATTTAGGATTTCTCTCTCTGCTACCACCTTTCCTTGCTCACCACTTGAGCCGACACACACTTCCATACTCTCCCTCCCGTATGTGCATTTACCTGCTCGTTTACCTTCATGGTTTTGTGAGGCGGCAGGTCAGCGCTCTGAAACCTGTAGCTCCTCTGTGCTCCTTGGAGAGGCCAGGTCTCTCTGCAGACCCTCTGTTTGTCTCATCTCCCTGGCAAAATGACTTTTCTCCAAAAACATGCTCCCCCCCTACACCTCCTCAGGTTGACACCTGTAATTCTACAGTAAGAGCAGCAGAGTGCATAGTATTACTGTAAAAATAATAAATAGGCCCTTTTAAGTAGTCTGGAAGTCTGTGCATGAGTAACCACCCCGGTTTCTCTTAGGGAGCTCATGGTTTCCCATGCAATAATGTTTGGAGACCCAAGGTGATGTCTCCACAGCATCCCGGAGCACCCATCACAGCACGGGTAGACCCATCTCAGCCAGCTTTAATAGCCCTACTTGTGAAAGCTGGTGTTGGCTGTGGATGGAGATGTCCAGGATGACCGTGTCCACCTGGGAACCTCTTGCAGCAGATGTTGTTTTCCCGAGAGCCCCACTGTTGCAGCGCTGAGCCAGCCAAGCCAACGCTCACCGTTGTCTCTCATGCCCCACTACAGCTCCAGTTCCCGGCTGGTTCGACCCTTGCATCCACCTGGCACGGAGAGCAGCCTATCTCAAAGCTCTAGGCATGGAAATTGCTCACTCAAAAGTAAATGCACAATCGCACCCAGCTCTCGAGCTTCCTTTGAAAAAAAAATAGCTCCGAGCATCTCCAGCTATCATGCTTTCATTTTTATCCCTTTCTGCATTTATCCGAGCCATTTGTATTTCATCCTTACAACAGAGAAAAGAAAAAAAAAAAGTGATAGACATATCGACTGAGCGTGAATGGGCTTTTTTTTCCACCCTCTGGACACATTTCTTCCCTTTCCTCCTCCAGCACTTCACATCCTCAGCTCTCCGTCTCTCTCTTGCTGTAAATATCCTTAGCAATGCATGGGCTCAGCAAATGTACTGGGGAACACACGGAGCTGCGGAGAAACAACAGCCACAGTCAGGTTGCGCAGGCTGGGCTGAGAAAGCACCGAAAAATTATGCAGATTATTAAAGGGCCTTTCCAAAATGAGAAGCTGTGGAGGATGGAGGCTGGTTTGCACGCGGCGACGATGTCCTTTGCCGCTGATGCTGGGGCAGGAGGAGGAGCAAGCAGCAGCCACCGTCCTGGGTAGGAGCTCTGGGAGGCGAAGGGGACACGGCTTCCTTCTGACCTCCCAGCTCTCCCCCAGGAACCGCCCCTGGGTTTGAAGACGGTGACTACGATGTGACTACGATTCAATAACCCTAGAGGAAAAGGACCTTATTTCAGCTGCTCCCAAAGTCGGCAGGGACAGACCTGAAAAACCGGACTGTAACATAACAATATAACGACATGTCTGGCAATTAAAGCTGCCCAACAAAGGCAGACGTACCAACGCGCTCCCATTCACGCCAGGAGCGCGGGAGGCCCAAGTCGCTCCCAATCGACACTGTATTCCTATTTTTGTCCCGCTGGCATTCAGATTATGAATCAGGGGATGAAATGTAATTAATGGAGGACACGCAGCTAGCGTGTGATAAAGGGAGAAAGACAAATCTGGTTTTGTGTTAGATTTATGCCTTGCCCACAGCAAGAGTGAAAAAAAAACCAAAAGGATTTGGCCAGCATAAAAGAGGTGCTCTGTGAAAATACAAATGCGCTTTCCTCCTTCGAAAATAGAAGACTGCAGGGAAGTGACTGAAATTTTCTCGGGTTTAGTAAGATCATAAAGAACCCGAGACCTTCACGAAGAGTCCCATGATGATAAATCAGTGAAACAAGTCCATAAACAAAAATGTGCTTCTTGGTTTGCCTTGGTCTCACCGCTGAAGCGCAGCAGAGGGAGATAATTTTAGTCTTCCTCAAGACACTCCCTGGTCGAGACTTCTCCTTGGTAGCTCATCCAGTCACCCTGATGAAGAGATGCGTAGCCGGGTCTCTCAGAGCAGCAGGAGGGGGGTGCAGGGGAGCGGAGCGCACGCTCAGCCCTACTTGACCTTGCTTGTTGTCAAGAGGTCAGCTCCATTTCCGAAGCAGGAGAACATCTTGAAGGAGAGATGGAGATCTCTCCAGCCCACTTCAAAGCCTGATGAGAAGAGGGACAGGTACCACCTCCTGGGAAGGACCGTCATGGAAATAGGGACTTCAAGAGGGTCTTTCAGCATTAACTCACTCGAGAGAAAGCTAAAACCTCACACCGCTAAATGTCCGAGGTTTTTGTGTCGATCAGATGTTAGACCGGGATGGGTGCTGGTGGCCGCCCCTGGCCATGAGGCACTGCTCTAGGCTCCAATGGATTTGGGGAAACTGGAAAAAAAAATAAAGACAAAAGATCCGCACTGCCACAGCTTAATAATGCAACTCGGGGAGGAAGTGTAGCGTTTTCTCTGTCAATTGAGGAGTGTTCCAAACTTCAGCTTTAAAGTTCAGACCCCCAGAGAGATTGTTAGATTTTAATTGCTACCTTAATCAACATTTATTAGTGCTAACCAAAGCTCCTCATGGATTTAAAATTCAGCCCGTTTGTCAACTACTAATTATTTTAAGCAGACAAGCTGTTATTTTACCAGCTATATTAATGTGACTTTTCAGCATATGTGAAATATTACAAATAGCTTCAGAAAATTTGATCCTGAAACATAATTTGGCAGATAAATCATTCTTTGCCGTGATCTCACTTGTCTCTCGGACACCTGTAGCACCTCTTACCCTGATCCACCTCCACCTCTCCACCTGGAGAACGTGCAAAACCGGGTCCAGGACCAATGTGGTTTTCAGTAGGAGAATGATTTGTTCTTTCCCTTTGTTGGTTTGTTGTTTTTTTTTCTAAATTAACTCTCCTCTAAATACTTCTGTAGTGTGAGTGCTGCGTGCATCAGGCTGAAAGCTTCGGTGGCTGGCTTGGTTTATAGCGAAGTCTCTAAAATGTTCAGCATCGTCCTGGGGGTTGGAGCTGATTTATTAATTAGCCTGCGCTCTCGCTCTAATGAGTGTGTGCTTGCCTGTCATCCAGCTGCTGGCTGCATCCCGCTTTGTCCCCCACGGAGGGCAGGAGAGGGGGGTCAGGGCTGCCCTGCACACCCAGGCTCTGGCCCCGGCGTGGGACCCCCTGCCCGACCCAGAGGGGACCCCGTCACCCGGCTCCTCGCGGCTGCGGAGCTGCCACGAGCCGAGCATAAAGCTGAATTTTAACAGTCGCTGTGTGAGCAGAGCAGACCCACATCTTTCTCTGTCATGAGCTGTCTACCAAGGGAGTGTGGGAAGAAAGAAAGCAAACACCGCTGGATTTAACTCTTTACTGCTCTTCGCAGTTAGAAATCTTTGCTTATTAGACTTCCATGCTTACACCTTTTGCTTTATTTTACTCACAAAACACCGAGTAGAAATCCCCAGGCTGGCCTGCTCCCTGCAAGTGACTTCATGCCCACGTAGGCACAAGCCGTCCGTTTTGATTATCAGGCCTGAAATGACTCAATATTCCCAGAACAAGAAAAGTTGGGGGAATAATTGACTGTCTCCGTGGTTTGATTCTTTTTTTGAGATGCTCTGTGAGAGAACATCCATGCAGAATGGAATCACAGAATCACAGAATCACAGAATGGTTCGGGCTGGAAGGGACCTTAAAGATCATCTAGTCCACCCCCTGCCCTGGGCAGGGACACCTCCCACCAGCCCAGGAATAGTCTCAGTCGTATGAGGAGAGGCTGAGGGAGCTGGGCATGTTTAGCTTGGAGAAGAGGAGGCTGAGGGGAGACCTCATCGCCCTCTACAACTCCCTGAAAGGAGGGTGTAGAGTGGTGGGTGTTGGCCTCTTCTCCCAGGGGAATAATGACAGGACCAGAGGAAATGGTCTGAACTTGCGGCGGGGGAGGTTTAGGTTAGATATTAGGAAGAATGACTTTACTGAAAGAGTGGTCAGGCACTGAACAGCCTGCCCAGGGAGGGGGTTTAGTCACCATCCCTAGAGGTGTTTAAGAAACGTCTAGATTTGGCACTTCAGGCCATGCACTAGTGGTAGAGATTGTAGGTTGGTTGTGTTTGTTTGGGGTTTTTGGTTGGTTTTTTTTTGTTTTTTTGTTTTGGTTTGGGTTTGGGGTTTTTTTTGGTATGTGTATGGTTGGACTCGATGATCTCAAAGGTCCCTTCCAACCCTGAAGACTCTATGATTCTATGACAACAACTACCCCAAGCATGAACTGACGAAGTATGGAATAACAAGCAGATGTTAGAGACGCGAGGATCCGGGTATCGGCTCGCGAAATCAGCTGCTGTGATGTGTTTGCACATGGGGATACAGCCCTAAGACACACGTGTAGTCTTGCCCTCTCGTTAAGGCTGCGGTGGCTGCCACCCCTCACCCGTCCCAGGCTGCAAAACCCACCCATCAGGAGCATCAATGTGCTGAGCGCTTGCAGTTGTGGCTAACGGGATAGGAAAGAGGATGATTTTCTTGGTTTTAACAAGGACAGCATTAGCTACCCCCAACAGACAGCATCGGCCCGCACCAGGGGAAGCACCAAGCCATGGAGGCACTTTCTTTGGATGAACATCCACCACGTGAGCCCCCACGGCTTGTGCAGTGCCCTGTGGAAAAGGAGATAGACACAAAATAACTGCGAAATCTGGATTAGGATTACTCAGATGTCAGGAGCTTTAGGCACTGTATGAGCATTTATTAAATTATTTAGAGGGCTGACAAGCAGCAGAACTGGAGAAAAATGAAATATTTTGTGATAGGCGATGGGCAATATCCCTTTGGCAAAAACAAGTAGGAACCAAAATACCAGCAGATAGCGAGAAATGAAATCCAACTGCACTGGTAAATTATTTAAAGCATATTTCCAACCTGTCATTTGAAGCTGAAATATTATTTCCCCTTCAGTAGAATATAGCTGCTGGGGAGGGTGAGGGGGAAATGGTAACAAAGACCTGCCTGTTCAAAAGGGAAAATCAGGAATATTATTCAGTGAGTTTTTGTTCAGCCAAAAATATTGCCCTAAATAGCGTTATGGATAACTAGGTCTGAGGAACAAAGCTCAGGCCAGTCAACTGACAGCACATAAATTGACTTTATTCTTTTTTGCAAGCAAAATTGGGTAAATTTAATTAATTTACCTTGTAGTTCAATGTACCCAGTCTCAGGAAATTAAGGAGGAGGATTTCCTAAAGGAGGAAGGAGGGAAGAGTTGAAGCTTTCAGGTTAATGATGACATGATGGAGGACCATCACTGTTGCTCTGTCACTTCTTCCTCCCTCCCTCACCAGGTATGGGGACTCAACAGCCATCCTGGGCCAGAACCCTTCCATTTAACCTTCCAGATATCCCTCTTAAATCAGTGGGAGGAGGCCTAGATTAACTGAAGTGAGATGTACAAGTCCCCCAAACCCATCTTCACCATCTTCATGAAGCGTAATCCTAGTGAGGATTTGGGGTTTTCTTGTTTGGGGTTGGGATTTTTATTTTTTTTACATTTTGTTTTACATTTTTCTAAATAAACATTCTTTTATCCTTTAGTTTTATCGAGTGATAAAGCTGGATATCCATGATGTACAACAAGGCATTCTGCAACACACAGTGGCAAGCCTTAAAACCTTCCTATTTGCCCATTCTCCAGTCCATTATTTCCAGGATTTCCTGAATTTCACAGCTTTTCTCTCTCTTTGGGAGCTGGAACCAGAAGAACCATTCAGGTTTGAGACCGGTGTCCCAAAGACCAGGAGAGGAGGATGTTTTCTCTTATGAATAGTTATAATGAAGGTGGTTTTCTGGCATTTAGCAAGGTAATGAAGAGCTCTGGGATCCCCAGGGAGTTTGATACTTAGGTATTACCCTTGTGTACAATTAGGAATGATAAGCTTTATATCAAACGCTTATATATGAATCATACCTTTTTGCTATTACTTATGAGAAATCTGGAAATACTTTAGGGCAGAGGATTGTAACTATGCATAGAAATGAGGTTAAATGATCTCTTCGGGTACCCAGTCGGGCTCAGGAATGCCACCATCACTCAGTGCTCTGACATCTTTGCCAACCCATCAAGAGCAAGAGACCCATTTAAGTTGTTCTGCATCAGATATTGTTTTTTATGAACAAATGATTTCTCCATGGAGGGAGATTTATGAATGGGAAAGCTGGTGGAATGTTTTTGCCATAGAGATATGATGGATTTTTTTTGTCAGTATGCAATTTATTTCCATCTGTTCTGTATCTGATTAACTCCTGCAGAGTATGTGATTAACTTAACTTCTCAAGATCATTAGCGGCTCTGCATATCCATTATAGTTCATCAGTGTGGGACCGCACACAGGATTGAAAATGCTGCACGTTGGTTATTCTTAATATCTTAATCCCTGCTGACTGGTCAGTCTCTCGTGATGGCCATGGATCTAAAGAGAGAAAGCATGTTACCAGGAGAACATCGCAACTCTGGAGCAAACACAAAACACTAATGAAAACGGATTTTAAGCAGATCCTCCTCCTAATCGCAATGCTAGAGCTAAATTAAGCCCTTTGGAAGGGTTCGTGTCTGGTGCCAGCCAGTTGGAGACAACACGGGAGGCAGCCAGCCAGCACGGAGAGAGGAGGACCGTTAGCCTGCCAGTGGTTCCTGTGCATCACCATGTTGTACCAAACGAGTCCTGTTTTGCAGTAGGTTGCAGGTACTTGCACCTTGCAGATCCCAAAGCACAGCGCAGACTGCAAGCAGTGCGTGTTGTCACCGTAAGCCTTGTAGCAACACGCATTTTCTTCTGATATAAATGTCTACCGAATACAAAACCTGAAATGTCTTAATAGAAGCAAGCAGCCAGGGCTCACGCACAGGTCTTTTGCGTTGTCCTCTGAGTTGTCTTTCGATGGGTTTTCCTGTAGTGAGTAAGGATAAATGTAAACGGATGTGTCAGCAGCAGAGACTCACATGTCCTTGCTATGCAATTAATTATCAGTCTTATTAACTCTAATGGGGGCAGGGCAGTAGCATGATGGGGACAGGACCTGGTCCGGTGTCTTGGGACCATCCATCAGATCCATCTGATAGTTTATCTTCAGACCTATGTGCTCTCTTTCTTCACCTGAGCAACAGCACTGCAGTCCCCTATTCCCAGACCCCGTCCAAAACACGTAGAAAATTCCTGTCGGGCTCTAAAATACAGGGTTTGGCCAATTCAAGCTCCTGTGGGTGATGCCGCTGTCACAGCTGAGTTATTGAATCAGAGGTGGATTGGGCAAGATGCGCCTGCGTTTGAGGCTCTTCTTTTTTTCTTTTTCCCCAAATGACACACCTTTGATGTCCCGCTCCTCTCTGTGTTTAGGTGGGGCTCACACCTGCGTCACTGCCCCGACTCCCAGAGGTTTAGCTGCTTGTGACTGCCGTCCGTCGTCCCCTGTGTCCTAGCTTCAAGGTTTGCTTCTGTAATTCGTAGCTGATCGTAACATTTTGACATCAGATACCTGTGCCTGTGAGCGATGTTCCACATCACCGTAACCTTTATGTGAAATGTCTGGGTTTGATATTTAACGCTTTTGAGAAGGCCTGGCTGGGGCAGGGGCAAGGTGCTCCTCAATCTCTCCTCTGCACTTCCTGCTCCCGGGGACGGACAGGGGAGCTCCTGGGGAGGAGGTGAGAGCAATTCACGCCACCACCCTCGGTTACCTTGGAGAAGATGTATGGCATCCATACTCACCTATAGCTGGGTAGAAGAGGTACAGGGTTTATGGTATGATAACAACCAGAGGCTTTTGTGGCCATTTCTCAGAATGTTTTACAAAGAAAATAGTAGTTGGATTTTGGTATCTTGTCTTTGGCCATTCAAGTTAATGATGGGATATAATGTCCCATCCCCTGGATCTCTATCAGATATTCACATGTTGTTCCTGGTGACAAGGCAAGAGGAGGGACATTTCTCCCAAGGCAGCGTGGTTTGTGTCGCGCTGTCGGGCGGTTGCGAGGGGACCTGGCAGGGATGCAGGATCCGACCATACGCGCGTGCAGCCACCAAGCGAGCCTGCACAGGGCGCCCAGCGCTACCCGTCCGGGTCACCGGACAGCCTCTGCCCGAGGGTGACGGCCACGTCACACCGCGTCGTGCTGTCAGGGCTGCTTGGGACAGCAGCCACAGAAATAAAACGTGACAGGCAAACCTGCCGGAGTTAAAACCGGCAATGTGTAAAGACCGAGCTCCTGCTCAAGTACGCTGTTAGAGCTCCAGCTCGACGCACAGGCTTCAGCGCCTGGCCCTATTCCTACTTATCCAGGATTTGTGCTCCCACACCAGGTTGCCCTTACCCGAGATAAGGCCTGGCACCCCTATCCTGCAGTACAGGTGCCCCGTAGTGCTGGATACCCACTCCAGCATTTCACATTCCTCAGTTTATTCTCTCACTTACATACTCTTTTTAAGCCTCCTCCTTGAATCTGCAAATTTAGATATTTACTAAATAAATGATCAGAGAGGGGAAAGATTAGACAGATTTTCTTCTAAAATCTAATTCTAATACACTCTGAAATTAATAAAATTCCTCAAAAATTTCCACAAGAGCTGAATTTCCTTCCTAGGCTGCAGTTTTTTGGCTTCCACATTCCTCCCCGTACCAGGTACTGGCTACAAAAGCCGTTGTTGTTTTCTTCCATCGCTCACAAACGCAGACCTCTCCTGCCCTGTTGCATCTCAGGAATGGCATTCAGCGGATAACCGCGAGATACTTGGCATGGAAATTTGGAAAGCTATGCAAAGATGGGGTTTAATTAGATGGTAAATTTTTTTTTACGGGGGAAAAAAACCTTTGGATTTTTCGTCAGATGCATCCTGTGAACATCAAACACGAGTGCCATTGCCAAATGCTCCTTTTGGCATGCCAACGCCATGTGCCTTTCCCCTTGCTGCTTTGTCTTCCACAGGTTGCCGTGTCCAGGAATGCGGCACTGTGCATATTAAAGGCTGAAATTATCCACCGGGTGGTTAAAAAAAAGCTAATTCCGGCCACTGAGTGAGATAACTGGTAATTTTGTAAAGTACATTTAGTCAAATAAGATTTTTTGGCAGCCGAATGTTGATGTAGCAGAATGTGCTTTTCTGATTGACATATGCTAACAATACTGCCTCCACAGTCAGGGGGAGGATAATTTACTTTTCATTTCCATTGGAAATGAGGTGAAGCAGAATGTGGTAGATTGTTAAATCCCAGCTATGTGGTTTAATTGATTTGCTCAAAGCCACGAATCAAACGATACCCTGCATCCCCGGTCCTCTCCATCGTCGCTTCCAGGGAACCAGCAGAGACAAATCTCCTCCTGAGATAGTTTACAGCCCCTTTTGGGTTTCTCAGCCATCTCCCCAGGCATGCCCTCAAGGGGTGGCTGGACCGGAGGAGGGTCTCTGCGGTGAGAAATCCTCCCCAGCAGCAAACGGGGAGGCTGACAGCCGTTTCATAGCATCTCCCAGCCGGCAGGCAGGCGTGCCGCGGGGAAATGAAGTATGAGAGAAGCTTAGTCACTCCAGGTGAGGATTTACCAGCTCACCATCATCCACATTTCTCCTCTCCATTTTAATTGTCCTTCTCACACCCCCAAAGCAGAAGTGGGGAGAATGGCTCTGAGCATCCCAGCCCACTGCTGGAAGGGGCCGTGACTCCAGAGACATGGCACTGACAGAGACCAAGAACTTGGCTCTGCTGTCACCTCATTTATCAGGCAACGAAGGGACATCTCTGGTCTCTGCCACAAAACCGATGTCATAACCCAGAGCTAAAACTGTCCCTAAATCTCAGCTGCCCCCCACCTCCGCCCCGGGGGTCTTGCTCCTGCTGGCGGGGGATCCCGGCTGCTGCTGCGCGGGATGCACCACGCCGTGCTGCCGCGGCCACCGGCTCCTCACCCGCCGTTGGCTTCATGGGACTTTATTTACTTACTTAGAAAAAAGGCTGGCTTGTGGGAAAACACAAGGCAGAAATTCAAAAAGCTTGTACAATGTCAGTAAAGAAACGCTTTCTCATCAAAACTCTGTCAATGAAAGTATTACGAATAGTTCTGGTTCTCGGCTTTTTTTATGATAAATAACTTTCAGTGGAGGTGTTTAACTTGCTGCTGTATCTCCAGGAAGAGCCTTTAGCCTGTTTTTTTACTTTTAACCACTGAGGTGCTCCAAGACCTTGTAAAGCATCTACAAGCACTTATTAGCAGGCCCCTCCAAAGCCACACGCTGACGGACTGTGGGAGCAGTCAGCTGTAGGTGGCTCAGGTAATTGGTTTTACTGGGAGCGAAGGTGACCTGTAAATGCCTGTAACATGTAATATTCCCCCTCCTCCCCTTCAGATACATGCAAGACAAAAGTCTGGGCTTGTAGGAGGGACGGAAAAATCATCTTCTTCCAAAGTGGCCTCTGAGTCCCTGTTCCTCCAGAAGTCACTTTAGAGGACAAAAGAATAAACCTTTGCAAAACTTCTGATTTACGGGACTCGTTTAAGCCCTCTGGGGAGTCCCTCCACAAAGTTACATGCTCATCTTCTCCATCACCATTGCGAGCGAGCTGATGTCTGCTTTTAGTGGTAACCCGGGGAAACCACAGCAGCCAAATAATTTGCCGTACGACTTGGCAAAAGGAAATCACGTCAGCATGGAGCTCAGCAGAGCCGGGGGAGCAGTTTTCCATACAAAAGATTCAGGAAGAGTCACAAACCCAAGAACAGGCTTCTGCTTTTGTGCCACTTGATTTTTCTGGTCCCTTCCCCTGTGTCTCTCCCACACTCCTGTTTGGAAGGAAGAAGAAAACTCACGTCATGCTGAATTCTCCAGTGTCACGCAAAGACTGATTTTTGTTGAGCTGACCGAGAGAGGCTGATAACTGCATTTTTTGCCTTCCAGAAGTGTGACTTAATTTCCGTAAATTTCCACTTGTCTTCTCATGAGCTTATGAAGCCTCACCCCCAGATTTGCTCTGTCTCTGTGTCCAGCAAAACCCTGCGTAATTCTAATGCTTCGTGTTTCAGCTGGAATTAAAATCACCTTTGGCAACAGAGGGCTAAGAAAATCATAGAGAATCGGAGAATCATAGAACGGTTTAGATTGGAAAGGACCTTGAAGATCATCCAGTTCCAGCCCCCCTGCCCTGGGCAGGGACACCTCCCACCAGCCCAGGTTGCTCCAAGCCCCGTCCAACCTGGCCTTGAACCCCTCCAGGGATGGGGCAGCCACAGCTTCTCTGGGCAACCTGGGCCAGGGGCTCACCACCCTCACAGCAAACAATTTCTGCCTCATATTTCATCTAAATCTCCCCTCTTTCAGTTTAAAACCTTTACCCCTCGTCCTGTCACTACATGCCCTTGTAAAAAGTCCCTCCCCAGCTTCCCTGGAGCCCCTTTAGGGACTGGAAGGGGCTCTAAGGTCTCCCCGGAGCCTTCTCTTCTCCAGGCTGGACCCCCCCAGCTCTCCCAGCCTGTCCCCACAGCAGAGGGGCTCCAGCCCTCCCAGCATCTCCGTGGCCTCCTCTGGCCCCGCTCCGACAGCTCCATGTCCTTCTTGTGCTGAGGACTCCAGAGCTGGACGCAGTACCCGGAAAGCTGGGATGAAAAGCGCGTCATTGTTAGAGAGTCAGGAAGGCTCGGCACCCGGGCAGGGCAGGACCCCCGCAGCCACCAAGATGGGGCTGGGAAGGTCAGCGTCACTGCCGTGGGGGACGTGCAGGTGTTCCACCTCTGGGGACAGTCTGAGTCAGAGCGGGTGTCACCGCCATGCCTTCGCATCCCCCGAGCGATCAGGTGTCTCAGGCGTGCCTTCCTGGGGACAGGGGCTCAGCAGGGACTGCTGCTGGGAGCTCACCCTCATCCACATCGTCACTGTCCCGACAAGACAGACGATGAGTGATTCGGGTCTCCGGGTGTCACTGCTCAGGCGGTGCTGGAAGGGAAGGGTGCTCTTCTCTACGAGACAAAACACGATTTGGTCCCGAGGACTAATCCCATCCCACGAATGCTGCGCCAGCCTGGTGTCTGAATGGCTTTCAGGGCTGCGCTGATTACAGGAGCGACAGCAGCACAGAAGTGGGTTAGTGTTTCATTCACTCCTGCCAGTGGCAAACATTGTAGTATTGCATTTTCTTTTTTTTTTTTTTTTTTTTTTTTTTTTAACTGAGGATTTAGCACACGGTCACAGGGCTTGTGGTGTTGGTTTTTTTACGCTAGAAAGCAGGCAGTGCTAAGCCTTTCCATGCACAGCTTTGTGCTTCTGCACTGCGCTCATGCTGCCCGTCACGGCGCTGAGCAGAAACCTCGGATCTGGTGGATTTGCACTGATGCAAACACATCCGTTTTAATGGCGAGGAGAATCAGACTGAACCACACTTGGTGACAGCAGAGACACGGCCGGACCATTCTGCCTGTGCATCCAAACAAGCCTGAATACAGAATTCACTTAGAGCCGGCGTCACATAAGCTGTCCTTTCCATGGTAAGCCAACATAAAGCCTGAGACTTTCAGGTCAAAAATGAACCTGGACACGGTCTAGATCCTCCTTCCTGGAGCAAGAGTGATCTGTAAAGATATATTAGGACTCAAAGCCTCCCATGAGTGTTCACCGATGGCCATAGCCACTTTAGTCCCACTGATGTTAGGAGTTTCAGTGCTGTAAAAAATCCCATTAAACACCTCTACGAGTTGCCCTCCCCCTGAAGACCTTTGAATGTGTAGCCCTGGGATCTTCCTGGAGCAGGTGGGAAACGTTCCACTGGCTTTGAAGAGGCGTTGGAGGCACCAGCTCCAGCAGCGTGCAGAGTCACCTGGGAATGAAGTGTCACAGCACTGACACGCACAGTGCGCCAGGGTCCGGACTGGCGCAACCCAGCACGCAGCTCGCCACAAAAAAAACCCCACTGAATGCAGAGGGTTTGCAGGAGGGGAAACCGCTTTTCTAGCCGTTACTGTCCTCGGGAGTTTGTGTTTGCAAATAATTCTTTCCAGAAATGAAACCCTTCCGCCTCAGGGAAAATATTGATTATTTTTTTTTACCTGTATGAGAGTTTTGGTAGAAATCAAGACACGGAAAAAATTCTTCAAATATAGCCTTTCATAGAAAGCATGCAGTTTTCACACTTTTACCATAACAATTCACAAAAGGGAAAGTCAGTGCTATTCTAGACAATTTCCCAAGGTCTTTAAAGACTTCACAATACAATTATGGAATGAATCAAGCCTTTGAAGAAAGCTCAGAAAAGACTTTTTGAGTTCCGCGTAATACTATTAGGCAAGACTATTTTATAGCTGGGGCAAAGTTATATGTAGGAACTTTCTCAGTCCGCAGAGGAGCTCTATGGTTATCACCCAGCAGAAACGAGTGATGATGTTCTCCCCATGTGGGTTGCGAGAGACGAAACCCAGCTGGTCCTTCTGCGAAACGCATTGAGCTCTGGAGCTCAAAGCTGTATGGAGACTCCATCCATCTGAAGAAAACTTTGGCAACAGCAACACCGCCTGTCTCCACCAAAAGAGGAGTTGCATCTTTCCCAAATTTAGGAACAAAGAAACTTGAGTGCTTCTGATTGCCAGTGCACCTGCTCCCCATATGCTTATGTTCTTTCTTTTATGGATGCCCTGTAGCATCCTGGGGGTGTGGTTGGATTCTTCCTCCAGCTTTGCGTTCATCTCCGGCACCTTTTGAACCCCTCCAGAGCAAAGAGCCCACACATCTGCGCTGGGCACTGGGTGTACGGCAAATGCTTGTGTGCTGCGGTGGTGGTGCTGTGGGCGGGCGGAGAAGAGACATCTCCACCCGAGCAGATGGAGCACCCCTTTGTAGATGAGGCTTTCTGGGTTTTTCGGGCTGCAGAGGGACGTGGCGTTGGCTTGGAGAGCAGGATTGCTCCTGTGTTTTAGAGCACCGACGTGCAAGATACGCGGCTCTCTGGGGAAGAAGTTAGCGCGCCTTGTAACCCTGCCAGGGGGCAAAGTGCCCTACTGGTTTTAGTAGTTTTATCTTCTTGTCATTTTATCACTTTTTATAAAATTGCTTCCGCAGCGATTTGCAGCACACAGCTTAATTCTTGTTAATATTTTGACGTTTTCAAGAATTGAGGGGGTTTTGTTTTGTCCCGCTCTCATCTCAGTGATGCGCTGAGCCCCGTCCTGAGCCGGGGAGCGGAGAGGAGGAGCCCCATGGGCCCCCGGCCCCTCCATGCAGCGGGGGGTGAGCAGGGCACCCCACCATCCCACCATGCCATAGGCAAACCCTGCGCCTCCCCGGGCTGCCGTTCCCTAAGCTCAGCTCCAGCCGGGTTCCTCGACAGCCCACAAGGCCCTCACAAAGCCTTCCTGCTTTTATTTGACACGAACAGTGACTTCCACTTGATTCAATCGCTGCTTAATTTGATCCTCCATTTAATTTTATCAAAACTGTAGTAATCAAATAATTTGTACTAAAAACATTACAACTTCCGCTTGTTTATTCCGATCAATTTTAATCCCTTAGGGCACAAAGTTTATTGGATAATTTAATTATGAGATAACAAAATGCTGTCATTAAATGTACAAGGAAAGGACAGAACACAAAAAAAGAAAGTTAAAAAGATCTCAAGGAGCGCTCATAATAAAAAAAAAAATATTCAACATACCGTTATTTAGAAGTCATGCTACGCACAATGAAAGCTAAGCGGCATCCTGCTGTTCACAAGATGAAAAGATCAATGGCGTGTTTCGGTCGAGACATTTCTGGCAATGAACTGCAGTGGGAAGGGGAAAACAACATAATTGGATGCGAATGAATTTGCCTGTTTTGAGTGTTGACCCACGTGAATGAATGGATGTCAGTGGCGGTTGAGTTTTCCCTCTGTGCAATAAGCCTTCAAAAGCCAAAAGCAGCACAGTAAGAGGAGGGAAGAGATTTCCACTGCAGGCTGTTTCTCTGTCGCTGTGAGAAATAAAACACAATCTCCTGCCTCACCGATCCTTCTCATCCCTTGACCGCGCCACATCTTTTCCCCACAGGTCAACACTTTCGTCTCCTTCGTGTTCCCCATGGTCGTCATTTCTGTGCTCAACACCATCATCGCCAACCAGCTCATGGTCATGTTCAAACAGGCGGCCCAGGAGAACCAGGTCTGCACCATCGGCGGGCAGCAGACGATGCTCAGCATGTCCATGGAGCCCAGCCGCGTCCAAGCCTTGAAGCATGGCGTGAGGGTCCTACGTAAGTATTCGCATATTTTGGCACGGAACTGGATAGAGGTGTCTAAGTAAATACGATTTGAAGTGTAATAGGTTGAAATTGGTAAATGCTTTCACCCCAAACCTATTTTAAATGAAAATTTGCTCTTTTTGGAAATCCAAATTGCCTCCAAATGCTTTGACATTTGCCAAAATTGTCCAATTCTTGCCTCAAAGCCCCAGACTTTGGAAAATAGCCAAGAACCAAGAGTTCTCTAGGGAGTTTTACCATCCATTTTCCACTATTTTCTTTTTCTCCCAGAGACATTTTTCTGAGTCCTAATCTTACTTTAAAGGATTAAAAAAAAAAAACCATACAGAGAAAGGAATCTAAAGAGATATTTGAGTATTATTTAATTGTGCTCAGCGGGGGAGAAGCTGATAAATGAAAAATTCAAATTTAAGCAAAAAAATATATTTCAAGTTCTGCGAAATAGAAACAACTTGATAATATCAAGCTTTCCTGTTTCTATTTCTGGCCAGCTCCAGCCTGAGCACCTCTCTTTCGGCGGGTGCTGGTTTTAGGCTCTGATTGTGACCCGGGGACTGATGTAGTTTTAAACCCCAACTTGTTTTGTGGGACTGGGTTTGAGCAGATCAGCTGGGGTGGGCACAGCACAGGGTACGCAGCCCCACTGGCATTGCCCATGGTAAATTAGATCTGCAAATTCCTCTCAGCTGTTAGAAGCAGAGACGTTGGAAACCCGGTGCTGGTGGTTTTCATTCCCCTCCTCCCAAGGGAAAAGCAGGAGCTGCGCTGAAGGTGTCTTTTGCTTCATTAGAGGTGTGTGGAAAATCATTTTCCCCCTGAAGATACACACACGGGAGAAAAGAGTTTCTCGCAATCAATCACAGCTTTAATTCAGATTTCAATTTTCCTCTCTCTGTTAGAAAAAAAAAAAATGGCCCAATGACTCAGATTAAAAAAATATATATTTTTGATCAAATCAGACTCTTCCTAGTATTTCTCCTCTTCAAAACTCTGATGAGAGCAACACTGATTCGATAGCAAAACATTGCTCGTGTAATCCCTTACACCTGATTTTTTATAACCCAGAAATAACTCCACTGCGCACTTGCAAACCTGAGGCCAGACAGTGGCAGGGGCGATCGCGGTGTTGTCTGAGGTGACAGAATTCCCCCGTTCCTGTCCTGCACGTGACGCCTGCCCAGGCCAAGCGTTGGGCTCTGGGTTAAGGTGACTCTGATCTATTTCCTTCCCTGGGGGCCAGATCTCTCGCTGTGAACTCAGCAGAGTTCCCAAGGGACCCGTGTGCAGCTTTCTGTGAGTTGCACTTCACCTTCTCCCACCAGATATTGCACCCAATATTTTACAGACTCTGACCCAGCTGATCACCATATATTTAAAAAAGACATTTTTTTTGCCCCAAGCCAAATTAGTATGCAGTACAATTTTATTTTATTTTTTAAGGCTGCTGTTTATATGATTTAACTAAATTTTGCGGCCCTTTGGGGGCCGGCAAATACCGTCATCCATATTTCACGTGCAATAAAGGGTTCCCGTTGGCACACGCGACGTCTCAAACAGCACCGACAGCTGTGAGCAGAAGTGCCCGTTTCTGAACTGCTCGGGCGGGCGTTCATAACTTCATGGAGAAACTAGACAGAACTCTGATCTCCATGGATGAAGACAGAAAGAGATTCAATTTTTTTTTTTTTATTCTTCCAAACGACCACATTTAGGGTAATCACACATCGTCCTTTTCTTTTGCCTTTGCTTGGTGCTATGTAAAGCTAAAGAATAGACCTGCTCACACACAGAGACTCTGAAAAAGCAAAACTAGCCCAGCATTTTAACGATTAAGTCAACGGCAACTTAAACCTTGCATATATCGCTTTATTCCCTTTCTTTTTCTGCAAAACTTTGGTTCAGACAAAGGTTAAATAAAATATCCTGCACCCAGGAAACTCAGCTGTACAGCAAAATTCTGGATGGCTTAATTAAATAAGCTGAGGAAAAGAACAAAGAATCTGGTGGCTTAAACTGACAAATGGTAAAGCAAAAGCTGGTCAAAAATAGCACCCAAAAAAATCTAATAAAGTGTGCCGGTGTGGTGATAAAGTGTGAGAGTCCTCGTGCACATTAGATGGGGAGGGGTCGACAGCAGAAAGCTTTCATGGCAAAGCTCTTGGTAACTCAAGCGCTTTGGCCAAGGCCACATTTTCAACAAGGAAAGAAATCCCTCGAGAAGGCACCAAGAACCTCCAGGAGCTTTTCCCAGCGGTTTTTCACGCGGGATGCTTCCTACGCAGCGCGCTGTGGCCGTGCCGTAGGTGACCCACCGAGTGCACCCCATCTCCGAACACCGCGCTGGGAAATGCCCCTGAGGAAAAGGAGAGAAAAACCCAGAAGGCATTAAATTCCCCGTAATTATCTTGTTGGGCTGTGGTTATTTACTCTCCCTGTGTCCCGGTTAACTGTCACCCACCCAGGGATAAGACAGGAGCCCCACTTCGGCTCCAAGCCTGCCAGGACGGGGCCGTGCAAGCCCCTGGGCTCCCTGCTATCTTTTTCTGTTTCTTATCGCTTCTGCCTTCTGCCATTAAGTGAGAAGCTGCCTTTTCTCGCTTGCGCTACAACATCTCACACCTCCCTCTCTCCTTTTAGCATTGTACACTCCTTTAACATCACAAGGAGAGAGCTCTTCATGAATAATAGCAGAGAGACCTAAATCTGCACCCGCCGCTCCGTGGGCATTGCTGGGAGGTGGTGGAAGAGCATCCCTCACCAACAGGTCCACGTTTCCTCCGAGGCACTGAAAAACAGCCCTTTTCTCTCCGAACAATAAGCTTAATTTTTATCTTCTTCTTCTCCAGGCAAATTTTTGCTTTTGTTATGTACTTCAAAAGCTGAGAAAAGTTAGCAAAAGCAAGAGGCTGGAGGCTGAAATGGTGCAGAAGCGGGTCAGACACGGCCCCCGGGTACCACGTGCATCTCCCCACTGTCACCCCCCGCAGGACCGAGCTCCTGCCCTGCCGGGGAAGGCAATGAGAGAGCGGCCGCTTGCTCCTTGTCTGGGCTGAGGACGATCCAGCAAATGAAAAACCCACCATCAGTTTTGTCTGTGAGTCACCATGGCAGGCAGAAAAGGCTTTTTTTGTGGAGCAAGTGTGAGTGAAATCCTGCTTCATTTCATTTTTCAGATGATTAGTGGAGGGGCTTGATTCACATTTACTTTTGTCACCTGTTCCTCTCAACTTTTTTTTTTTTCCTTAATAAACTGGGCCTCTGAGCTGCCTGAAAAGCAGGAAAAAAAAAACAAGGATGCGCATGATTTATCCTGGGATCCACGGCAGCCAAAACCATGTGCACAGTCTCGGCTGGTTTATGGAAGAGGATGGGAAAAGTGAAAGGACGTTTGTCTACACTAATAAAACTGTTGGCACAAAATCAGAGCTTCATGGGGGTCAAAGTATTTTCCATTTCCAAAAGAGAACTTTGGCCTGAAGTACAAGAGAGCTTGATTTTGTTTTAAGGGTGAAGTGTCTCAGAACCTGTAAAACTAGTGCTCAGAAAAGAGTTTTTTGCGGTTCCTGGTGTGCAGAGCTGTTGGATGAGACCAGAGCAGCAAACACCTTTCTTCCTTCCTCCAGATCTACTGAGATTATGTATTTCTTTACACTGAAATAGGAGCTAAAAGTGGTCGGGCTAAGAGCTTCATTCAGAACATCCACAACACCGTTTTCCTCCTCTTTGCCAGCATTTATGTGGTTTCTTGGCTCTGTCTGACTTTGGTCATGTACAAAATAATTAGGGAGATCAGGATCAAGGGACGTGTCAGCCCTGCTGCCTGGGAGCCAGCTCGTTAATTCATTAAGCGTGTGATTTCTGATTCTAATTCCCTCCCTGCTGTCGGTGTTCACCAGGTGTGAGGATCCGGATTCCGAGAGCTCAAGGCGCTGGCAGCTTCCCAGCTCTTTTGCGAGGATCACAGGGCAATGTCTGCACCACTGCTGCCGCTCAAAGTACCTCCCTCCTCCATCCATCCCATATTCCTGCCATTTCTCCGGTTATAAACCACCGCCAATTTACTGTTATTATTCCTTGGCTGTATTTAGTGCTGGGAAGCTGAGTCTCTTGGGCGCTATGTGATGCTTCATGGAAGGGTGAAGCTTCTCTGATGGCATCGCCTGATACGTCAACCATCCAATCGCATCCTAAAAAAATCTGAAACACACACATGCACACACGCACCCTCCAGGATAAGCCTCCAGCGGGTAAAACATCGCATACGCTGCCCAGACCGTGGCAGACTGTATCCAGACAGAGAGGCAATATAAATCTTCCCCGTCTCAGTCCCACATTTCCAAACACCTGCTCAAAAATCGGGGCTTGGTTCAAGCCGAAAGCACTATGGCCAACATATCTTCTTGAAAGGGGACGGTTTTGTGATGTGGGCTAATTGTCCCCATCAGTACACCGGCCTGCAGCCCGTTCTCCTCCCAGTGGCCTCCAGCACCTCCCCGACCGCCTGTCGGGTGGTTCCCGCTGTGGATGGAAGGAAGGAGTTGTTGAACGGCGTAGCTGAGCTCTGATAACCGTGTTGAGACGAGTTGATGGCCATCGGGGGAGGCTTTGCGCATCCCTGGGTGGACATTGGCTAAGCCTATTAAGATGCGATCAGCTCCAGGTAGCGTTTGCTCCGTTACAGAAGCCGCTTAGCGAAAGCAATTATAAAGCACTTGGAGAGGTTTAACCAATTAAAAGAATATCCTTCAGTCTCCCACAGCGGGCTGGGTGATGCCTCCGTAAGGTGGTTTTTAGGACATGAAGTCAAACCACCTTTCTTTCTGAGCGTCTAAGAATTTTAAAATGATGATTTTGAGGTCTCCGCATTTCTTTGGTACTCAACAAATGCCAAGTATTAATGAACTATCCATGCAGCCTACATCAATTTCTGCATTAATAAGTTCCCTTCGGAACAAATGTTTTGAAGAGTTCATCCATTTCTCTGCAGTGATGTTCCAAATCGGAGCCGTTTGAGGAGGAGAATATTGCTGTGAGATTTAGTGTAACAACCCCGTTAACAAGAATAACAAATAGCAAATACTTTGCCGCCACAAAACACAAAAGAGCACCAGTCTGAAAATCTCCTCCTTAAACAGCTGTATTTTTAAATTCCTGTATTCTAAGGAAATCAGATTTGTCCATGAATCATTTCTTTTGCAAGAAAGGAGCTAAATTCGTGGCAGTTTGTATCCATAATACGAAGTCTGGGCAACTCCAAGTGGAGTTCAGCCAAACCCCTGTGACATTACGCGTGAGTAGAAGCCGAGTTTAACAGCTGAAGTGTCACACTGAAATTCGGGAGGATAAATTAGCTATACAACAGTTGTATATATTTCCCGGAGACGTTTGTACGCGCGGGTTTACTTTACAGCCTGCCAAGACACACGAAGAGAGCGGTGTCGGAGCGCTCTATAAACACCCGCCGAGGGGCCGAGGGGGACCATGGCCGCACCTCTCGGGACAGGGAGATGCTTTTCTCTCCTCTCCCAAGACGTGTCCCTTGGCTGGCGCCGGGCGTTTCGACCGGGATTCAGGCTCTCGTGGCTGCACCTCTGATGACAACGCGAGGGCCGGTCACGCCCCACAAGCAGATTTTCCAGGTGTTAAACCCTGGCCACATGAGTGTTTAAAAAGCTAACTGATGTGTTTTTAAACATAAAGGCTGGCCAGGGTCTTAGTCACCGCAGAAGCATGCGGTAAATACAGCCCAGGGTCCCTCTGCAGCAGAAACCGTTCGGGGAGGAACAAAGGACACGTGAAACTCAGAACTGGAGAGGAAAGAAGAAAGGAGCCGCAGAGGATGCCCGGGGTATACCCCATCTGACCGAATAAAAAGAGCCTTGAACCCGGTGAGGAGCACACGGGAGCCCTTTTCTGTCCTTCAAAGCTTAAATTTTCTTTCTCCTTCCTTCTCCAAACACCCGGACATCCCTTGGGGGAAATGGCACAAATGAAGCTGAAATGTAATCGAGCAACTTCTTTCTCTTCCCAAAAATTAATAATCTTGGAAGGAAACTGGAGAAGACACCCCCATTTGCACTCTGTCGTCAGGGACGCGCTGCTTGGACCCTGTTCGTGGAATAGCTTTTATCCTTCATTTTCTGCCCTGTTCCTTATGGATGAAACCGGTGCCAGTGGACGATTTAATCACCAGCATGAGCAGGGGCAGGAATTCTCATCCATTTTCAAATCTGTCAGCTGAAGCCATTGAAAATCAGGACTGGAAAATATAATCTGAGCAAAAGACATCGGGTTTGCATGCCAATTTTTTTTCTATTCACTTTGCTGTCTCGCTGCCATTAACAAAGAAGTATTTAGGGGAACATGGCTCCTTTCAAGGAAGATAGCATCTTCTACCCCTTAATCCAAAAAAGAGACTGCAGCAGGAAAAAAAGAAGGAAAATGGTACAGAAAGATAAAAAGCAGATTGCTGGCTGCTGGGAATGGAAATTGAGGAGTCAAATCTAATGTTTACACAGCTCAGTAGCACGTGCGAGAGCGCAGGGGAATTGTATCCAGCAAATGCTGTGTGTTTTCAGTGGTGTCTGAAGGAGCTGGGGGCTCTCCAGGCCCATTGCTATTCCCAGTTTCTCCTTCTTCGCTCTCAGACTGGTGGCCCCAGTCTCTGCTGGTTGTTATCGACTTTTATGGAAATCCTTTCTTCTGCAGCCTTGTGACCCAAATACCAACATAAGCAGTTATAATTTTACTAGGCTCATACCCACCCTTGCAGCTCCCGTAATCCCTAGTTTGGGGCTCGCTGGTATAAATATTGCCTACGACCTGTCAGGTGGTGCATCGTGTTAATATAAACAGCTCCTCGAGGTTTAACTAGGCAGAGCCAGCTACAGCTACACTTGGCCCAGCTCTTTCCGTCTCTCACATCAAACCGCACGGTGACACTTGCTCCCCTTTGTGAGACTCTCTTGTAATGGCATCAACTAAATAAGTGTATAAAACCCAGGAGCTTTGAATACACACGGTCTGTTTCTCCAGAAATCAGCATTAATGCAAATCCCTGACATGAGCCCCATAACAGTGTCAGATGTGTTATTCTGCCCCATCCCTGGAGGGGTTCAAGGCCAGGTTGGACGGGGCTTGGAGCAACCTGGGCTGGTGGGAGGTGTCCCTGCCCAGGGCAGGGGATGGAACTAGATGATCTTTAAGATCCCTTCCAAACCCAACCATTCTATGAATGTATGGAGCGTGCATTCCTTGGGCAGTGTTGGAGACACACGGCGCTGATGAGCTGAAATGCAGGAAAAGGCTGAGAGCTGATGTTCAGATGGGTCGGTACTTACCCAAAGAGCTCCTGCCTTTGCTTAGAAATCATAGCATGCTGTTCCCCAGCTGTATGCGTTTCAGCTCCCCTTGAAATGCAGAGAAAAAGAAAGAAATTGGCCAAAATGATCTGAGCAAAACTATCAAGGAAGGATGGTTCTGAGCTTCTCTGGAGGTCTAAGCAACAGCCAAGGTGGTTAAAAGAGGGAGCAGCATCTCTTCTCTCCCTCTCCTGGAGTGAAAGGAGGAGAGGATGGAGGGATGCCCTCACCGAGGGCTACTCCAGAGCCACAGGGCTGTGACTCAGCACAGTTCCAGAGAGGACAGAAGAGTTGAATTGAGGGGGAAAACACCAGCCAAGTGCTTTGCACTGCAGCAGATCCCTGGGGTCCCGCGTGAGTCGGCAGTGGTGGCACGTTACCCATCGCCATCCCGGTGCTCCAAGTCACGCTGAGCCTCAGATGGTCCCAAATAGGGATGGGGGGCTGAAAACCCCTCCCAAGCATGGCTCCCGTGCTCAGTCAATCCACCCACCGAGCAGCCGCCGTGGTCTTTTTACACACATGGATCTGTTGCTCCGTGCTCACGCTAACCCAACATGAGCTTTTCGAGACGTTGGCCCTGGAGAAGGGCTGTCTCCCAGCCTCAGCCACAGGATACGCACAAGGTAAAATAAAATACACAGTGCAATCTAATATAATTTAACTTCCAGGATTGCTTCCACATCCAGTTTAGTTTGAAAATCAAGACTGGCACAGTTTAAATCTTCTTTTGCACAATGAAAAAGCTGTCATTCAAAATTCATGTTTCCCTCTGCAGGATTTCCCGTGCGATAAACAAACAAGGGCTCGTCCTGCACCGCTCCTCCTTCCTCTCTCCCCTTCTCCCTTGGGATGCGCTTCAAACAGGCAGAGAATACAGCCATTGTATAGAAATACAAATAGAAAGGCACAGGATGGAATAATTCAGGTTTTAATACACATTTAAATTTGGAGTTTGATTTAGAAGGGAAAAGAAGATGCAGCCCGGTGGAAGGACCATTCCCCAGCACACGAGGGTCGGGGTCCCCTCTCCGCTCCCCAGCCCTGGGCTGCTCCGCAGGTTTGATGCCTTATTTGCTCAAATGGGGGAAATATGAGAATTTTGTGGAGCGGCCCTGCTGCTATTAAAACTGCCTTGAATTAATTAGAAGTGAGGGATGGGTCTGGTTTGTTTATAGTTCAAAAAATAGAGGCGGGAAATCTCCAACCTCACAAACACCATCCTGGACAGTCGCCCCCATCACACGTTGGGTCGAATCCTTCCTCTGCGGTGCTCAGCTCCAGCAGGCCGACCTTGACCCACCAAAGAAACCCCTGCGTCAAGCCTTTGATAATGGAGAACACCTCCTAGGAGCTGATAAAAATTGTAAAAACTCATTGCAGCAGCCACTTTTCCCAGCATTTGTTTGACAGCTCATCCCTTTTGATAAGCATGTGCTCGGGGAGGCACAAGACAGCAGCTAACGGCACCGGGTGTCTTGGCAAAAAGGACGCTTTTTGTTCTGTATTAGGCGAAAGTTAACACGTTCCCGCGGTTCATATTCATCCCTGGGGAGGGGACCCAACAGGGCAGGATGCCCACCCTAAATCTGCTTGATCCCTTGCATGATAAAGTTGAAACATACGGATTAAGGGTGACAAATGCAGGTCAGGGTCTCCTAATCTGCGTGGCAGAGGCTGGTGGCATAGACCCGCACAGCGTGGTACCCAGCTGGGACTTCCAAATCAGACCGTCAGTGTCTCCAGTGCACTCAGCTATGTGTTTAATAGAGTTTTAATTGCAGAGTGATTGCATGTGATATGGCAGAATTACCACAGATTACTTAATTGACTGTTCGTTTGCTGAAGTCAAGCAGATTCTTCTCTCAATATGTGTTTTTGCTGCTCTAGATCCCTGCCTCCGTGGTATTTGGCATGGCATTGTCTGAGCAACAGAAGCAGAGATCCTTTACAGGGAGAAAACCACTTCCATTTAACGTGTTGGTAAATTTAACAGGCAGATGTGCGGGACTCCTGCAATTGGCTGTAGAAAGAATCCCGATCCTGCTGTTCTTAAAGAGCGGCATGCAGGGTAACAGCTGGGAAGTGCCAGTGCACGGACCGTTTCCGCAAAAATTATGATGTGCACAAATGAAGTTGTGTTGGGAGCCATTTGAGAAGCTGCTTTCACAGCCTGAAAATCCAGCAAATCCTGTACAGGCACTGGGAAAGCAGATGGAGTGGAGCTGTGATCTTGGCCCGTTCCCTCTGGCCCGATGCTGATGGATGGAGGGGGAGAGGCTGGAGAGCATCGCTTCTCCTCCGGCCCCTGGGAGGGATCTCCTGGGGAGCCGCGGGTGGAGGGCTCCATGCCGGGCAAACCAAAGGTCCATCTGACAGACAAATTCATTTCTGGAGGTGGCCAAAAGCAGGTGCCCAGGAATGTGAACGAGCAAGGCAGGCATCCAGCGCTCCCGCCGAGCTTCCCGGTGGACCTCCCCACTTCTCCTGTGCCACGTGTCATTCAGGGGCTGTCCCCACCGACGTCCCAGCAAAGCTCCTCGGGGCAGGATCAGACACAGGTCAAACTCATTCACTTGATGGCGCCTGAAGAGCTGCAGGCCGTCGAGTGATGTATTACCTCTGCAATTACAATGGCCATATAGCAGCCAAAAATATTCAGATTGAAATAATGAATTCGCTTGTCCAAGCGAATAAAAACAGAGCCTCCAGCCTTCTTTCCAAAACACGTCCCTTCAGTTGCCTAAAACTTTATTGAATAAATGGCTTTTGCAGCATTCCTGGAAGACGCTCTCATACACCGTGCAGGCTGATGCAAAAAGAATATAACCGTCTCCCTCGTTAGTTATGTGTTTAATAAGAGAGATCGCACATGGAGTTGAAGTAAGGCAGTATGGAGCTGGACACCAGGAATTATTTAATTTCTGTACAAATCAGGCAGTGACGCTGCTAGTGATGACACCCACAAAAATAGGGCACACTTCACTCGCCACTCGGCTGCTGAAGCCTCCTCCGTGCCTCTTGGCTGAGTAACGGTGATGGGGAGATGCCACCACAGCCAGACTTGCTCCTGCTGGACCGCGTTTTTCAAGGGAAACACATCTCCTGCACATCTCCTCCATGAGCTACGGCATAGTCCCCATGGGATGACAGCATCTGGGTTTGGGTCATATCCACATAAATATTCCCAGGCCCAAGGCAGAAGGAAAAGCAGCCTTTGCCTCCACGTGCCGAATCCGCATTGCACTGGCCGCGCGTGGCTCCGTAAGAGAGCTTTGCTGCTTCCGAGCCCTTTGCAGGTCACATAAAGGACAAGAGTGATGCGGCCCTTATTCTCTGTAGAGCGAATTTGGGATAAAAAATTAACATAATTATTTTATTTAGCCTTGATTTTCTTTTTGTCTTTTATTGTGTTATGTTTTAACTGAGATTTCTTTATTTCCTGCTAGGATTCTGCCAGAATCCCATCATTTCATACAGAGGTTGAAATGCATATCACAAAAGGAAACAAATCTTTCCCTCGATTGCCTGATATATCTACTTTTTAATCAAGATTGACAAAAGTACTCTACCAGCAGCATTTTTATCCTTCAGAGTTGTTGCATTTTATTTTCCATTGTTTGACGTCCCTGGGCTAGAATCTGGAAAGGAAAAAAAAAAACATATCGTCTTTCTCTCCTTACCCTTTAATTAGTCGTTTTTGTTATGGCAATGTCCGGACCCAAACCTCCTGTAATCACTGTCTCAGGTATTGCACAAGCGCCGAACCAAAGGCCAAGCCTGGCTCCTGGGGCTGTTTAATGACCCCAGCTCCGTGGGGACTGCGGCCAGTGGCTCCGCGTAACAAACTAATGGGATTAGCGTGTTCCTGGCTCCCTGTCTACCTGGATGAAAAACACACGCTGACCGTCTCTGCCAGTGCTTCGGACAAAACACCCGGTGCCACAAGGGCATGAAACACAAGGACAGATGCCAATACAGTTTTATTTAAGCCAGCGTCTGAACGAGGCACCAGCGCTCCTTCATCCGTGTCGTACCGTCTCTTGTTCGTAGTCTCCCTGCCCCCCTGCTTATTGCTATTTTCCATTACTTCTGTTATGCTTGTTTTTACCGACATTTGCAGGCTGGTAGTCCCTCAGGGTTATTAATTTTGCACAACGGCAATAAAAGAACAAAGTGGGGCGTTCGGAAAAGAGTTTGTAGCCATAAACACCGCACAGACAGGTGCCTTTTTCACCCCCGATGAAGGATTGCTCACGAAAATAACGGGCTTTTTTCATGCCTTGCAGGTGCTGTGGTGATTGCCTTCGTGGTCTGCTGGCTCCCTTATCACATTCGGCGTCTCATGTTCTGCTACGTCCCCTCCAGTCACTGGACAGAGTGAGTCACGAGGCGGGGGACGAGGTCCCCCCCTGCCAGGACGGGGCTGTCAGGGCACCCACTGGGGGATGGAGGTGGGGATCTGGGCAGGGATCTGGGAGCAAAGGTGTTCTCCACGCGAGGGGTTAAAGCCTCAGCCTCCTAATTGTTGTTTTGATCTTTTCTTTTGGATTTGTTACCGTGTTTGCCAGACAAATTAAGAATCCTAGTTGTATCATCTCGTTATGGTTTGAGGAACCCACAACAACTTATTGGCGTTTAGACAATTACTCTGTCGCCTGATGACCACTCCCAGCACAGGAAGGGGAATCAGGAAAAAACAAGGAAACCCAGGGGTTGAAATATAAATAGATTTAGTAGATTAAGACTAAGTAATTAATATTAATAGTACTAAAGAATGAGTATGTAAGATATACAAGGACTATCCCCAGCCCATTCCCCAGCAGAAGCCGTGCGCTCCCCGCAGGGACAGCCAACGTGGGACCCTGCAAGCGCTGCGGCTGCGGGAGGGAGGGAAGGGCTCAGGGCTCCGGCACCGGGGCGAGGAGCGCTCTGGACCGCAGCCGTCATAGGGTAGGGAGAAATCCTCATCAAACCTTCTAATTTACATTGAATGTGACGTTCACGGTATGAAACAATCCTGTTGGCATTTTGGGTCAAGTGCCCGGGTCTCGCTCCTCCTCATCCCCACACCCGGTGAGCTCCAACACCGAGACCTTGAAACCCGCATCCCATAGCTGGCCATAAAGTAAATATTTTCACAAATTCAGACACTAGAGTCTTCTAAAAATGCACTTTTCCCTAGCATTAGAAGAGACCTTATTGAAAAGCGAAAGTACTGAAAGGGGAATGAATCCTGTGTCGCCCAAACTCCCGAGGACACACCGAACTCCCCCAGATGTGGGTGGAGGCAGCATTAGCTTGAGCCGAGACGCAGCAGCGTGGCCTTCCGTCTCCTGTGGCTGCCACCACAGCCTCCCCCCCGTTAACAGCGGCGATGGATATTCGCCCCTGACGGTCCTTGATGAAATGGCGTTGGGACAGGGGGGTTTGATACATCCGAAGTGGATTGCTGTCTCCGTGGCGGAGATATCGATCACCGGCCCAAAGACGGAGCAGCTCCCGTCAACACACAATTTAGCTCCCCGATGGCACGTTTCCTTAGTGACAGCAGAGATTACACAGGTGGGGAAATAGCTGTGCTGCCTACTGAGTCTGGGGCAGGTTATTTACTGGGGTTTGCAGGGAGTGGATCAACATTAAATACCAGCAGTTGCCGCTGATGAGAAAAACGTCCAGATTCTCAGAGAATGCAGGGATAATTGCGCGCCGACGCTGAACGCACGTGCGCCGTTCACAGATGTGCAAGGGCACACAAAATGCTCCGTGCAGCCTTTCTGCCGCGTCGGGCCAGGTTGCTCTGCAGAGCAGCCACAGAACTCATTGTTCATTTTAAACAGGAGGCAATTAAGCATTAATGCTGTCTGGGGATATACACCCAGGTAGCCTGAGACGCCGGGAGATGTTCTCAGTGAAAAACACGTCTTTCCTCCCCATGGTGTTCCATCCCTCTTCTCTCTGGGACCGGCTGTTTTTCCTGCAATGAACAGGAAAAGAAAAAATCTACAGTACCAGAGCAACTATGAGACATTAAAATTTCATAACCTCCAAGCACAAAAAGAAATAGTAATTTACAATATAGCAGTCTACTGAATGGAATTGTACATCCATCCGTAGTAAAACCCAAAACCTCTCTTCAATGGGGAAAACAGAGCTCTAGGCGCACGCTGGGACAAACTGTTGTTTGCTTTCCTGTATGAAAAGCACTTAAAGCAGCAATCATTTATGTAACGACTGCGTTTGCTTTGAGCAAGAGGGGTAGAGAAGTCTGTCTGCAGTTAGTGTGAATTTATGCATGGTGGTTGCATTCGCATTTAATTTATTTTTTTCTTCTTTTAAAAGCCATGAGCGATTTTAGGAAAACACTGAGTTCACAGGCATATTGTGAATGGTGAGCTATCAGTATGGTAGCTAATCAAGAGCTCGCAGCACCTTGACGTGTTCATTTATAAATGCATGTGCCTGCCCCTGAAGAAGAGAAATTTTTGCTATATTAATTCCTCACAACTCTATAGAGAAACTCTCTTTGTAAGAGCTGGATGGGCCATGGGGTACTTGGCAGTGCGGAGGGGCTGTGGAGGGATTGGTGATGTACTCCAGCACACGTCTATTCATCTTCTGCTAGACAGTGCTCAGACTAACGAAAAGGTCTGCAATTTCCACTGAGATAAATAATCCTGGGGAACATCTTCCTGAAAATGAGACCCGTGTTGTTTATAAACCCTTTATCAGCTCGGAGCTGTTGATCTCCGTTGTCCCAAGGAAAGATACTTCCATAAGAAAAAAAAAAATGAAAAAAATTAATAAGAATTTTCAACAAATTCTAGTTGAAAACATCACATTGTGATGGTCGGGATATGTTTCGAATGCATGCTATCACCAACTTGCCGCAGAATAGCGAGTGCTATCCCAGATTACAGACAAATCCCAAGGCAGGGACCCACCAAATGAGCTGATGCAGCTCTCGCTGCCGGGGGGAGGAGGGACCTGCATCTGTTACCGGATCTTGGCTCTTCTGCAGGCTTTGTAGACCAGAACTGCAGCCAGAAAAGTCAAGCTAATGTATATGCATGACACGGAAACAAATTTCCATCTGGCTTCTCATTTTCAAGCATGTCTATTTTCAAAAGATAAAATGAACGTACGAGGTAAATATCACATCCAGACCCAGGGCATAAATAAGTTTTTAACTGTTAGTGATTGGGGTAGACCTTTGTAGAGACACTTGACCTGCTCTTGGCCAGTCCCAGTTGAAAACAGAGATGTTTTCTGGTGGCTCACGCACCATTGGTCAGCTCATGTCCCGAGAAAGGTTAGCTCATGTTTTTCTCACCCTTGTGGCTTTGAATTATTTCAGCTCTCCACACTCTATTTAGATTTTTATCTTTCATCTGTCCTTGCAGTTTCCTTTTCAACTTCTACCACTACTTCTACATGCTGACAAACGTCCTCTTCTACGTCAGTTCGGCAATCAACCCCATCCTCTACAACCTGGTGTCTGCAAACTTCCGACAGATCTTCCTCTCCACACTCACACTCCTGTGCCTGCCATGGAGGAAGAAGAAGAAGCGACTGGCCTTCACCAGGAAATCCAACAGCATCTCCAGCAACCACACATTTTCCAGCCAGGTCACAAGGGAAACTACATACTGAAGCCAAAGGAGGAAGGGAAGCGCGTTTCATGGTGGAGTCAAAACTTGAGAGAGGCCTCTGTGACTTTCGTGCATGGTCTCCAAACTCACGTAACACAAGTGTGTTTAGCAAAGTCATTTTTGTTGGAAAAATAGGCTTTGTGTTGCCAGTAACTTTGAGGTTATTTTAAAGCATTGGCCTTGCCTCTTGTGAGTAATGTCTACACGTTTTGTAACTTCAGTCTGGCATAAATCCAGCTGCGGTGTTAACTGGGAAGCCAAAATATGTTAAACTTAGGCAAAACCATACTGCATTTCATCCTTTTCTCAGTGCAGAGATGCCATGTTCCCATCCAGGGGTTCGAGATCACGTCTCTTGGTGGCACCGAGCAGAGAGTCTGATGGGGAGAAAGCAGTTTTGAACAGAAAGGGCTGTTTTCTGTTTTTGGAGAATGGACATGCTCATCTATGGGATGTTCAATGAGTGAAAACTCAGGGAGCCAGATGGTTGTTTTAGAAATATGTCTAAATCATGATTAATGTGACCTAGGTGCTCAAGAGAGCCACTCTGGCTCCTTGAAATTAAATAACAACAGATGATGCCTTACCTAGATAGGGGTGGCTGTGGCCTGGGAAATGGGAGTCATCTTTTACCTTAGGGCATGTCTAGTGCCTGGCACAGCGAAGCCCCTCTCTCGCTGGTATTGGTACTGCAACACCAATACATTATAAAGTCTCTAGCAAAGAATGCAGAAACTGTGCCCAGCTGGAGCGCTGAAAATGAACAGAAACGGAAAATCTTACTGTTGCCGTACAGCCAAATGCTATTTTTTACCAGGGAGAACAGTTAGCTGCCCTGCATTGAGGTGAGAAAACTCCAGGCTGATGAGGGCTCCGGGCTGCTGAGATAAGAGCAACCTGCCCCAATTCTGTGGGACCTTCAGATTTTTCCCATTCTTATTCCCGTTTTACTTGTTTCCTCACCATTTTCACAAGGCTGATGTCTCAGAGGTTATATAAGTTGCAGGCAGCAGGGCCTCTTGTTTTACCTTTTGTTTTATTTCTTTTTGCTACCAGACCTGTTGTCACACTGAGCTGCACACACAAATCTTCAGATAGTGTGGATGAAGAACACAAGAAGGTTTAAACTGGGGAGCCTTAGCTCTTAAACACCTCTTTTAAGGAGGCAGAGGAACAGAAACAAGACCTGAAAATTCTCTTTGAAATTTCTCAGCTGGCCAGGACAGGTAGCGTGAACTTTTCTCCCATATAGTTCCACCTCTTACAGCCCGCTATACGATGCAGCAAATTGCTCTAGAGCCTTTAGCGCCAGAAATCACAGGCTTCTGGGACAAGCTAAAGGGCTTTCCCTGCTGTCACATCACCAGGTGGTGACCTGCATGGAGCTGGAACCAACCAATCATCCTGTGCAACCTCTGCTGTGGTTTTGCTGGTGGTGACCTTGCGTCCCCTTTCCCACCACGCTTGACTGGGAGAGCAGGGCTTGCCTCTTTATGATGACAAACTAGAAGAGTCACTTGGCTCAATTCAGCTTTCTGGGCTTTGCCTGTACCCTCTCACTCTTCAGCTGATGAGCACACTTGGTACGTAACAGAAGTCTTGATGCTGGAGATGTGGATCTGGCCCCAGTCAACCCTCACACAATGATGGAGACCCGTTACTGACCCACTGGGTACCGCTGACTTCTGCTAGAGGTGTGGTATCCCATGGGTTAGGCCCTGTGGGGCTCAGGGTGTAGAGAAAACACTTGTGGGGCGTTTGCTGTGAGTTTTGAGTGTTAGCTATCTACTTCCAAGGCACTTATAACCTGGCAGTTGTACAGAGCTAGGTACCATGCTAGAGCGGGCTACCATCAGCCATGACCTCCAACCGCATCTACCAGGGATGGGAGATTATTTTAATGCCTAGTACAGAACCACTCCAAAAGAAAGGGCTCAAAATATTAGTGGGGGCTTTAGCTTCTTCTGATTCCGCCAAACTGCAAGCTCTGTCCTGTCATGCCTTCTTTTAATTTCTTGCCCTGGTTGTATCAAACAGAGGGCAGAGATTGTATTTGACAAAGCGCTTTTGTCGCTCATGCACAGTTGACTCCTCTTTGGCAAGAAAAACAGGTAATGGCACACACACCAACAAAAAAAATATCAAAAAGGAGACTGGTCTCTTTGGAAGGAAATCTGTGAGGAAGCAGCGATTGTTATCTATGTGCATGTTAGAAATGGCTTGGGCAGGTTGGAAGAAGAAGGTCTAGAAGACTTGTACATACTGCCCTGTTGAAAAGTCCAGGTATGATGAGCAGAGGAAGAGGAGTCTTAATGTCACACACTTAACATTGGCCTTCCAGGCAAGGGACTCTCAACGTTTCTGGAGAGGACCCAAATTTTTTAACTTCGCCTCTAAATCGAGTTAACAGCTGGGAGGCAGTTCCTGAAACCTCCCACGGAAGCTGTAACTGTGCGTTGCTTTGACTTTCGGTAGGATTCAACATCCTGCGTGTCTCAGTTGCTTTGGAAATGTTAAACATTATTAATATACTTGTTCAACACCAACCTGCTGAAATGTGCTTGATTATCTTAGAAAACACTGTACAAAAACTGTTGTTTCACGTAAAATGCTTGGCTTAGATTTTCCTTACTGAGATACACTGGCAGCTTGCAGAATATTTGATCGCAGCTCAGAGAAAGCGGTCGGTTTGGTTTTGATTTGACATGAAAATGGGAACAAGCTGGAGTAAAAATGAACTTATCATAAGCTCTTTCTGCAATGTTTATTGGGTCGAGTCCTGAAGAGCTGACTACGTGGGGGGATTTATCCAAGCGGTTCGCTGGCTTCTACACCTCCGTCCCTGCAGTTTCGCGCAGGAGCAGACCTGAGTCTATGGCCTTAATCTGAGATTGCAGCTCAAAGCTACCTCTTCCACGGGCCAAATCTGACTACGTTGAGCTGAAAAGTGTAGGTCACAGCTGATTTCATCCTCTTTCCCCTCCTCGCGTAGTTTTGCTATATTTGACCCAGAAATTTAGTTCCCTTGAGCACAAAGAATTGCGGATAACTCACTGCAAGACCCCATGGTTTTGCAAAGGAAAGCATGATCCCGTAGAGAAGAAAAAGGTACAAACTGCCCAGTCTATACCAGAAAAATGGTTCTTTCCATGCCTTTTAATGACTACTAACCCAACAAGGTTTAGCTTTAAACCTAATCAAGGGAAAGTGGCTTCTGCCATTAGAAAAAACGCGTACTCCCATCCTTTGTATTCCCGTCTTGTCTGAACTCCCCGCTGGGGCAGAGAGGTGAGCGTTGGTGCGGCACGATGTTAATCTATGCAAATTTCCAGTAAGTGTTCTGAACTGTTTTGTTTTAACTAAAAAAAAAATCTGTTGAACCCACGGAGGTGAAGTGCTGCCGGAAGGATCCTGGGAAGTTCCCATCCGAAGAGAGTCTATCTAGTGACCTCTTCAAATATCATTTTGAGGTTTCGTTTCTCTTCAAAGCGTTCTCGTCAGGGCCGTCCATTTGGCAGCGCGTGCAATCAGATTTACACGGTCTATTTGGAAATTTCCCCCCAGACAGGACTTCCTCACTTTTCTCTTTTTTTGCAAAGCGCGCGAGACCTCGCTTCAAAAACTGAATGGCGGAGTGGTGTGAGGAGGGTCAGCGGGACACGTGCCGTACGCGTGACGATAGCAGGACCTTTTGCATTTATAGCATCGAACGTTTAGCGAAAGGCAGCTCCCAGGTGCGCTGTTGCTGCCGGCAGCTCCTGCTGCAGGTTTGAGCCCATCCTCTGCGTGGCTCCGTCAGTACCTGCCCTCGGGGAGGGCACGAGAGCCCTGGACCTTTCCCGTGCAACGCCGCGAGTCTCAGTCCGGTACCTACCTGGTGGTGACGTTTGGTGGCTGCTTTAAACAACGCTGTATCTGCTTGAGCTCCGTCCGGTTGTTGACATTACAGCTCAACGAGTCCTTCTGCTCTCAGTCTGGATTCGTTTCGTAGGAAAACAGAAATCGCTAACCCAAAATTTCATGATGCTGTGTCCTGGCTGTGTGATCAAGAGCCCTTCCCCAGCCGTGCCACCTGATAGTCCCGCACATATTGTATTTATGGCAGATATTTTTTTAAAGCGCACCTTTTTTTTTTTTTTTTTTTCCTCGGAAATACAAAACGTTGATGTGCTTTATTTTCTGTGGCCTGTTGCGCAATGGGGAAAAAAAAAATGAATGTTAAAAATGTGTCAGCGTCTCCTTTGTAATATTTTCTGTGACAAAGGGAAGGAAGAGGGTGTGAAATCCTTTTGTGTAGCAATGGGAAACTCTCTTTCAATGTAACGTGCTATTATTGATACTGTATTTACTGAACAAACTGTCATGAAATGGTTACTTCCCATTATAGCCTTTGTACTGTATGGTATTTTATTTTATTTTATTTTGACATTTATGGATCCTAAGAAATAAATATCCGAATTTAAGGCTTGGGCTGGTTATGCTTGAAATGGCAGCACAGGCTCTCTGGTTGTGGTCTGAACTGGTGAAATCCCATTGACCCCCTGAAAGGGGGTTGTAGCAGGGCGGGGGCTGGTCTCCTCTCCCAAGGAACAAGCAACAGTTTTCACAAATTCAGACACTAGAGCCCTCTAAAAACGCAGTTTTCCCTAGAATTGGAAGAGACCTTACTGAAAAGAAAATCACTGGAAGAGAAATGAATCCTGTGTCGCTCAAACCAGGACACTTGTCTTGCCTGCCTGCTTTCCCCCTGTTGCCGGCCAAATGATAAAGACGACGTATCTTGGCCATGATTCCTGCAGCGGCTTTGCCCAGAAAACTGAGCAGATCAGGGCTTTATTGCACTGGGAGCTGTAGGGCCAGAGCGAAGGAGACGGCCCTCGCCCCGGAGAATTTGCTGCTCAAAACAAAGCAGGTTTACTGCGCCTTAACGGGGAGATTTCCCTCCCCACCTTCCCCTCTTCTACGTGACCCGCTTCCTCCCCGGCATCCGTTTTTCTAACACAGATGTAATTATCTGGGAACAGAACACTTGGGTATCACCCACTACATTAAAGTGTCTTTACACTTAATGAGCCAAAATCAGTCACCTCCATAGTCCCTGCTGCTCCCTGTTAAAGTTCTGTTGTGAAACAGCTCAGCCAAGCGCTAGGAAAATACGCAAAATCTTCCTAGTTTGTAGCCATTCAATTGTTTTGATGTCTGGCGGAGAGAAAGGTTGCTCGGAAAGCAGCAACAAAATAAAATTTAAATATTTGGAATCATTCATGCCTGGAAAATTCATCTTCTAAAACCTAGCTGAAATGCACCGCCTCTCCAAAAGCATGTCGGTGCTGCTTCCAGATGAGCAGAGCAGGAGCCTCTATTGTCCCTACACCATCTATTATTAAAGAATCAAATCATTTATTTTACGGATCCTTTTATTTGGTATTCAGCCCTACTCTGTAAAAAGGTGTCTTTTCAGTCCACTGCCAAAGGAGCTGCAGCAGCTCGTCTCTTCAGCAGTGAAAACCCACAACATGCGGCCATGCCCTTGTTTTCTGGCTGCAGGAGGATTTTGTGCAGGGCAGGATGCTCCCAGCGGAGCCGCCACTGACGGTGCAGAAACCCGGACCGCGTTCAAGCTGGGGTGAAAAACGTTGCCCTCTGCTCGTGGCTTCTCTAGCTCCGGGTGACTCCTTGAAAACGCAAAACTCCCGGGATCCAGGAGCTCCTCGCTCCTCCCACCCCGTGTCACGCAGTCGGGCACCGCATCCCGCCCCACCATTGCGAAGGAAAACAAAAAGGCTGCGGAGAATCAAGGAATTTCTTTTTTCTTCTAGAAAGGCACAAGGGCTGCGCCTCGAGCAATGAGGAATGCTTTCAATTTGGCCCGTATTTCTCATTTCAATTATAAAAGTAATTTCCATAGTTCACAGGAGGAAAATTTCAGGCGCCTTTTGAAACAAACGTTACATTTTAGTAAATGGCTTCATAAAACTTAATAAACATCCATCCAGAAGTTAATTTATTTAAAATGTCTTTAAATCCTCCGCTGCCTTATTGAATTTGTTCGAACTGTAGATCGGGTTGGAGTATATTCATGAGGGTGTTTAAGCAATAAGGCGGCGCATCCTGGTTATTGTTACGGGTCTCTGGTGGGCTGTGAGGCACGAAGCAGAGCGTGAAGCGACTTTGGGCACTCAAGTGCAAAACCCCTCCAGAAGTACAGGAGCACGGAGACAGCCCCGAGGACAGGTCAACTGCGCCCACCAGGGACCATGGCTACTAGAGAGAGAGAAAACACAATTGGTTCGCTCTTGAAGACAGACTTACTGAGAGCAAATTAAGTGGGAAGAGTCAAAAAAACTTAAATGAAAATTAAACATCTCAGACATGGCCAGAGTATGATAGAATCATAGAATGGTTCGGGTTGGAAGGGACCATAAAGATCATCTAGTTCCACCCCCCTGCCCTGGGCAGGGACACCTCCCACCAGCCCAGGTTGCTCCAAGCCCCGTCCAACCTGGCCTTGAACCCCTCCAGGGATGGGGCAGCCACAGCTTCTCTGGGCAACCTGGGCCAGGGGCTCACCGCCCTCAGAGTGAAAAATTTCTCCCTAATATCCAATCTAAATCTCTTTCAGTTTAAAACCGTTCCCTCTCGTCCTATCACTCTACTCCCTGATAAAAGATTCCCTCCCCAGCTTTCCTGGAGCCCCTTTAGGGACTGGAAGGGGCTGGAAGGTCTCCCCGGAGCCTTCTCTTCTCCAGGCTGGACCCCCCCAGCTCTCTCAGCCTGTCCCCACAGCAGAGGGGCTCCAGCCCTCCCAGCATCTCCATGGTCTCCGCGGGACCCATTCCAACAGGTCCATGTCCTTCTTGTGCTGAGGACTCCAGAGCTGGACGCAGTACTGCAGGTGGGTGAGCACAACAGCCACGCACTTACCCATCCACTCCCTCACTATAGATTTTTGGTCTTTCCAGTGGGGATCTCTTCCTTTTGCTTGAAAGTACTGGCTTGGCTGGTTTGTACCACCAGTGACATGACATTTGATTACACTTGGCTCCTTCTCTATGAAATCCTGAAGAAACGGGAAGCAAAATCCTTTACCCTTTTAACACAAAAATGTAAAACCATCTTGTAAAGCACGAACAGTCCGCTCTGCGTCCACACTGCTGCTGCTCCGCTGTGCACTGCTGAGATGTCTCGGCTTCGCTGTAAACTGAAGGTACATGAAGGAGCGATTATGGACGCACAGCCTGGAAGATCTGCTTCGAGATCTGCAAAGGTACAGAGAGAGTAAAGAACTCCTCTCTTGGGAGTAACATTAATATCTTGGATGGACCATTTCATTCTCCCTCGTCTTGATGAAATGCAGCATGAAGAGGAAAGGACAGACACACCATATTTCGCCATTGCATCAGTTTCAGTCGCATTAAGGGCTGAACCAGTTAGCCCGGCATTTCTTTGTTCCTTTCTTCTGCTTCTCCTTTCTCCTGTCTTTGGAAGCTGCTCAGGAGGAAGGGTATGTCCAACACTTCTGCAATGCAGCTTTCAGCCTCGGGCACCACTAAAACACATCATAATTAATCAGGATGTCTGATTGCTCTGCATCTCATCACTACTCCTTAACTGTGTCGTCTCCAGTGAAAACTTTCACGCACCATTTTTTCTTTACAAATGTCTCGGGGCTGAGCAGGTGTCAGCCTGGGTCACACAGGCCTGTGGTTCATCTCCTGCCGAAGCCAAGCGTGCAAGGGAAGGGGTCAGGGGCCAGAGCTCTTCGTAACTGGAGTGTGGGTTGCACAACGTGATACTCGCTCTTCTGAAATCCCATTTGTTGTGGAATAACCCCTCTGGGCTCACCCTGAGAGCAGATACTCAGCCACTTCTGCCATCCTGTGCCTACGTGCTGGACACAGTCACTTGCAGATTCCAACACCCCAACGTTGGGACCAGCACCCCAACATTTCATGAACGTAATCGAGATGTAATAGCCATCGTTAATGAGATGTAATAGTATTAGTGCACTGCTAACAACCCAGCACACTCCATACCTTCGTCGCCGCAAGGGTGCTCATGTTTTCTGGTGTCGTTTTCAGGCACGGAGAACATAAGGGATTCATTCAAGATCTCTAATGAAATCTTCTTGCAGACCAGAGATTCAAACCCCAGTGTTTCCGGCACAGTCAGCTCTGATTCATCTTTCCCTTCATTCAGCATAAGCAGGTAGTCCAGGAGCTATTTTAAGCCTCCATTCCAAGACGTGTATTAGCAAAACACGCCACCATTCAAAAGTTTAAAAGCAACTTCTCGCTGGTTGTCAGCAACGGCAACAACCTTGGCGTAGCACTTGGCACCTTTCAAAGTGTTCGTGACGGTGCTGTTACCCTTGGTGTCTGCTTCCGTTTGGAAACATACAGCTTGCAGGAGGTGAAGCATTCTGTTCTGAATTGAAAAAATACCCAAACAGGAACAAACTCCATTAAATGGGAGTGACCTTGGTGGTGCCATGGAGAACTATAACGGAGTCTGTGACACCTGACATTCTCAGTGTTCTACTTCTTCTGTCCACTTGAAAAGCAGCTACGGCTGTCAACAGCGTTTTCAGTACAGCTCCCACACAGAGTGTGCGTTCTCACAAAGTTCCACGTTACTGCGGTAAATCCTTTTTTGTCTTCCCTCAGACTGGCAATTGGGATAAGATCCATTGCTCTTTACCATCATCACAAGCATGAAACTAGATTTTTCGTGACCATCCCAGAATACCGCCTTATGCAGCCAGTAGTGCTTCCTGACTCAGAACTTGAGACTTACCCCTCTCCCTCCTCTGGCCTTCATCTGGACTAGGACAAGGAAAAGATACAGGGCTTTTCAGGCTGGTCGCCAATGACACCACAGCCAGGCACACGGACTGGGGAATTTTCTTGCCCAGGGAAGTGAGCATCCTTCCCGGGGAGGCTGGTTTAGCAAGAGAGGTAAACATAAGCCTATAGGCTTTAGAAATGAAAGGAAATCCAGATTTGTGGAACGTTTGTGATCCTAGGTGTAGACCCACATGCACAGCTGGTATAAATCAGTTTGCATCTGCTCAGAAACCCAGTCTGTGTTTTTAAATGGCCCAGTCTAGATGTTTGTTTCTCTTTTCTGAGGCTTTTTTTTTTTTTTTAAATATCATTTAGCAGGGGAAAAATGAAGCTGTTCATTAGGTGAGCAGCGCCACAACCAATCATAAATGCCAGAGGCGCTGATCAGATTAAAACAGAACTCACGGTTTGTAGCTTGTGTCTGGAAGGAACAAAGACGCTGGTGCTGATTTTGATTGAATGCAGGACGGTATCTCTCGCTTACTGTATGTATTACAGCGGCAAGGAGGGAGAGTGTTTATCACAGCTTGCCTCAGTGCTTTTTAATACACTGTTTGTCATACGGGGCTCACTGGCATTCACAAAACACCTTTGCAGATTTCACGTTGTGTCTTAATAAGTTTTCATGGACTTCAGGAGACAGAGAAAAATACATACTCCCATGCTGCCACTCTCATTCCATTCATACACCCATAAAACCAGCTCCGCGTCGAAGAGCGACGTCCTTGGTTTAGCACGGCTAATTGGGTGGTATGGCCCCTGCCAGATCAGCCACGCTGTTATAAACCGATTCCTGCGGAAGAAGCGGTGGGAAAACCTTTCCTCAATAAGCTTGAGGAAGAACAGGAGTGAATGTGAGTGGCAGCTTTGTACCTGTGGTGAACAGGAAAAGCCAAGGCCACCCACAGATGAACACCTCAATAGAAATCGGGGGGGGGCTATCTCTGCTCCACTCGTCAGTCTGGAAGGCAAATGCAAAATTAATGAACCTCTGTACAGTGAGATAAAGGCAGAAAAGGTTTCTGCGGGGAGGAGATCTCGCTTTTTTTTGGCCCCCCGTTGAAATGCGTGCCAACCCAAAAGCTACTGACTTTTCAGTGCTCAGCGTTGAGGAGGATTGTTCCATACCAGCTTAAGCTTTAGGTACAAAGGACTCCAAGTATGTCCAGAAAGTGTGGGAGAAATAAGTGCACAATGATAATTCTATTTGCTTTCTGTCTTTCTATATACACCATGGCATCAAAAGGATTTGCAGGCTTTTTCCAGAGAGAGGACAGTTGTGTTAGCAACATCAGCATGTAACAAAAAACACTGGAAAAAGAAAAAAAAAGAAAACCTTCTGCTCCTGTCTGATTTTCGCATCTTCACAAATCAGTCAAAAGCTTTTCTCTTCAACCAAAATCTCCCTTCCACTTGTTTACGGCAATTCATCCCCCTGTGCTATTCATTTTCCATGCAGAGTGCCTCCGGGGCTCAGGGTCTGCCTATTTTTCAAATCCGTCTCTCCAGGAGGCACCATAGGGTTTGAAGATTGGTTGTCTTGATCAACGTGAAAAGGCTGTTTTATGTAAGAAGGGGCTGTGAGTCACAGCAAGACTTTGACGAGCCCAATAGACTTCCTTAGCGGTTGGCACCGGAGAAATGGAGAATTAAGAGCTATAGGACTGAAATGAGATAGTGAATCAGATGACAGGATGGGAAAGATGTTTTGTTGGGGCGACAATTGATAAAGCTGAGGATATTGCACATTTATTTGACATTGAGCCTACTTCTTGTGAGGCAGCAAATGGAGTTTCCCAGGAAGCTGTTTAATTGTGCAGAAACAGAGAACAGGACCACGGTCGAAACGAACTGGAGGGGAAAGAGTGCTGGTCAGACACTGCACCCGAGGCGGTGGGATGAAGGAAGGGCTTGGGCACAACCCCACTAACCTGCTCGGCAGCGCATCCCCTCGCCGAGCATCACAGTAAAGCAGAGAAGCGAAGAGTTAAGTTCGCTCACGTCTCCCAGCAAATGCCTGTTCCCACAGTTGCTGTCTCTTTTTGGCCAGAGTTCTGTATTTTTCAACTGTTCTCAACTCTCTCTTAGAGCAATTATTCCAAAGTGCAACTGAGGACATTTTCCCTTCTGCTGAGATGAAATTCACGTCTATTCAGTTTGGTAATAGCTCCTCGGACCACCTAAAGGCATCTCCTTTCTTTAGTTTCTAATCTGTACATACCCAAATACAGGGAGAGCTGCTAAAACACGTGGACAGTCGGTGGGAGAAGAGAAGCTGAAGGGGAAAAAGAGGATCTGAGCTGATGCTGCAAAGGCTGAGGAATGGGGCACTCACCCGGCTTACAGGAGAAGGAGAGGGGGACAGCAAGGAAGGAGCTAAACATTCAAATCTGGGCAGGTTTGCAGGATTATCTGCTGCCAAATACACCTCCAGAGCACGTCAAGCTGCAGCTTCGCCAGCACCCCTCTTCCCACATCCACCTTTTCGATCACGGATGTTTTCACAGCCATCCCTGTCCTCCACATTTGGAAAAAATGGTCACCCCCAGACCCTTAAAACGAGTGCGTGTTTGGCTTGATTTGTTTCATCTCCACCGCAAATGCTCACATCTTTCCAACCAGCTCCTTTTATTTAGGATTAACGAGTAGAAGTTTCGTTTGAGCAGTTGTGAATGTTTAAGGACGTTTCAGGATAATTTGCGTTTCTGTTCGTATCAAATTATCTGGTCTATAAAATGGTTTGAGTCAATTCTACATTTTTACTGTTTGTGAGCAGAAATATTTCTGCCTTATTGGCATCGTGGACAGATTTATTCCTAGCTTTGTTTTCTTTAATAAGACTGTTACTTTAATAAGATTTAAATACTGAGACTTACAGTATACAAATTTCAGATAAATTTGCTCCCTGGTCAAGGCACAAAAGAGAAAATATTTCAATTAAATTGAATGTTAGCTTCTATCCACTATTCTACCAGCAATAATGAATTGCAATATAAAATACAATTCAACTCTAACCATAAATATTGGTAGTTAAAAGTCCTTATTTTTCCTTAAACTGTTCTGTGCTACTAGAAAATGTAGTGTTTCAAAAGTCAAACACTGAGACCTCATCATAACCAGATGTACCCAGAAAAGCTGCGATGCAGAGAAGTGGATTTCATCTCGAATAAATCACGAAGTGTGGTGGGAGCAATGCTATACGCTGAGAGTGACATTTGCATAGATACACAGAAAGCAAGTCCAAGACCCGCAAAACTGGGGTTGCACAACCAGGATGAGGTGAAGACACCGAGATATCGCAGACACATATTCCAGCCCCATCAGGGGGATCATGAGCAGCCACGTGGTGCGGATCTCACTTTGGCAGCTCATCTGAAGGACCGCACTTCTGTAGGTAGAGATCAGTTTCTTTTTAAGCATTATTTCGAAAGAGGAGCTCACGTTTCAGGTGAAAAGGTTGCCGTCTCGAACATCCTCAACGGCCTCTAATCCTGGTTTCTCGGCCAAGAGCTGACTCTGGCAGACCCCACTTAGTTTCAGAAATGTCACAACCTCCTCCTCAAAGATAATGGTAACAGAGAACGTAACACCCATAAAAAGCAAGGGAAGACGCATCAGACATTTCTGATAAGCAAAAGAGAAGCTGAAAGTTAATGTTCTCACACCTCTATGTCAGCAGTCCAGATGTACTGTGCCAAAAGAGTTTCAGCACTGTCGACAAACGTACACCTCCTCAAGGGCCAACCTTGCAAACACTATGTTTACCACCAGCTCCTTTGCAGAAAAGGGGATTAAGTTGCCAACAGCCAGGTTCTTCAGCTGAACCAGACCTCCATCACTAGAAACCGTAGAACTGGAGAATCACAGAACGGTTTGGGTGGGAAGGGACCCTTAAAGGCCATCTAGTTCAACCCCCCTGCCATTGGCAGGGACATCTTCACCTAGACCAGGTCACTCAGAGCCCCGTCCAACCTGACCTTGAATGTTTCCAGGGATGGGGCAGCCACCACCTCTCTGGGCAACCTTGGCCAGGGTCTCACCACCCTCAGCATAAAAAATTTCCTCCTTATATCTAGTCTAAATCTTCCCTCTTTAGTTTAAAGCCATTACCCCTTGTCCTATCACAACAGGCCCTGCTAAAAAGTTTGTCCCCATCTTTCTTATAATCCCCCTTTAAGTACTGAAAGGCCACAACAAGGTCTCCCCGGAGCCTTCTCTTCTCCAAGAGCTGTTACTGCCTGTGTTGAACATCCGTGGCCGAGGGCAGCACGGTGGCATCCCTGGGCCATCCGTGCTCACTTAACACTGTCTGAGGGTGGTGCCAAGCAGGAGTGCCACCCCTGACTGTGTGGGGCACGAGTGATGGAAAAATAACTGGACGGGGCCAAGTCCAGCTCTGCGTCTCGGTCTCATCAAACTTCAAGAGGTGACCTAGGACCCTGGTGCAGCAACCTTGTACTTTCTCCTCTCTGCTCGCATCCCCTTGGCTGGCAGCTCACTGTCCCTTTACAACCGCAGCAGGAGTTCGCAGTTTGGCATCCCCAGGAGGCAGGCAGCTGGGGACCGAGACGTCTCCAACCAACGCTCCCGTCCTTAGAGGCAGAGACAGAGGCACATTAGGCTGTTTGCTAAGAGTGTTCGTGCGCACAACGGGGAGGGGGGAAAGGAAGAAAGGGTGTCTTATAAAACCCCACGACAAATGGCAAGACAAAGGTAATTCAATTACTCCGCACAACGATGTTACGAAAAAGGATGAAGAACTTAAGTAGATAATTGTTTATCCTTTGTTTTCATTGCCGATTCAAAACTAATACAATTATTTGTGCAGGTGATGTCTCCGTTCCGATTCACATGGGGGAACAGTACTTCTTGTGCCTTATCAATTGTTAATTCAACATGACAGGTTTGACCTGAGAACACTAATAACATTGTCATCTCAGTTGTCTGTTGGCACGGCGCTGGACCGATACATTCTGTCTCACTAGTTCAGGCAATTTTGTGAATTTTGTGGAAGCAGAGATCTCAGATCTCTTGGGTGACAGGTGTGTACAAGGGGACAAGGGGAATTTCTTTCCTTTTTCTTTTTTTTTTTTTTTTTTTTTTTTTACAAAATCACTTTTCCCGTCACTTATAGTTGTGGTCCTCTTTCACTTTGGTTTCACTACCTAAGTCTTTCTTATAGAATAGCTCCAGTAAGGGAAGAAATATGAGCGGGGAAGTCATCTGCAGAGTGGACTTCTGAGTACGGTTAGACAACGTGGCTGTGGCTGGGTTGTTCACTCCTCTGCCTCTCTCTTCTGCTGTCAGCAGGAGAGAATTCTTTCCTTTCTCCCCTAATTAGCCCTGACACTTAAATGGCAAAATCCCCAAATCCCCACTCACACATGTTTTCCATTTGTGCCTTCCCATGAGAAGATGCAAGGCTTGTGCCAGGAACCCTCTTCTTTGAGCAGTCCCGCTTTAAGTTTCCAAATACTCCCACACAGCCCCGGCCAGGTGGTCCCCTTGTACGTAAGCTGCAGTCCAACCACAGCCACCTGTGCTCCATGCTTTTGTGGTCCAGAAAGTACAAGAAGAACTTTCCTGCAGCCTGCATGACCTTGAAGATATGATCCCTCAGGGAGGGGGAGGCTCAGCTCCTCCTTTCCTGTGTCCTCCTGTGATTTGATTTGATTTTACCCTGCCATGAAAAGTTTCCCTCTTGCCTGCTATATCCTTCCACCAGAGAGAGATCTGCAGTGAAAAGGGATGATTGTTAACACAGCTGCTGCAGGATGCAGTGTTGAACTCGCTGAGATTCTCATGGTGTCACCTTCGGCCTCCTCCAGAAACGCAGCATTGCTCTAGGGGCCTCGTTCAAACACTTGGAGCTGACAAGATGGGTCTCTGAGGGAAGGCTGGAGGTCATAGAATCATAGAATCATAGAATGGTTTGGGTGGGAAGGGACTTTTAAAGGCCATCTAGTCCAACCCCCTGCCATCAGCAGGGACACCTTCACCTAGACCAGGTCACTCAGAGCCCCGTCCAGCCTGGCCTGGAACATTTCCAGGGATGGGGCATCCACCACCTCTCTGGGCAACCTGGGCCAGGGGCTCACTACCCTCAGGGTAAAAAATTTCTTCCCTATATCTAGTCTAAATCTTCCCACTTTAGTTTAAAGCCATTACCCCTTGTCCTATCGCAACAGGCCCTGCTAAAAAGTTTGTCCGCATCTCTCTTATAATTCCCCTTTAAGTACTGAAAGGCCACAATAAGGTCTTCTCCTCTTCTCCAGGCTGAATGAGGTAACAAATGCTGCGTCTTATCAATCGCTGGGTGTCTTCAGAAAACAACTCCTTTGCCTTATTCATCTTTATGGATCCATCTCAGTATCTTCTCTTTTCTTTCTGGGCTGAACAGACCCATTAGCGCTACAGGCTTTTTTAAACGCATGTTCCTTTCAATGAAGGAAAACAGATAGGGAAGAGAGAATCCTTTTTACTTTCACACCTTTGTCTTGAAACCTTTGCTTGGTAATCCTACTCACAAGTAGAGATGAGCATACACTCTCTTCTGGGGTCCCGAGGAGAGGACAAACGCTGTGTGCTACAACTTCTGCCTCATGATCTTCACTGCTGGGAGCAGCTTCGGTTATTGCATCAGATTTCTCATTTCCCCTTGTTGCCCCTAGCTGAATTCATTATCATGTCATTGGATGAAATGGATAAAAAGCAAAAAATACGTATACACACAATGGGTATTCATTATTGCAGGAAGCACCTTGGCTGGTCCTCATTTCTAGCTGATGACTATCCCTCACAGACCAATATCGTGGTACCTGGGACTTTCTGAAGATGGACAGATCATCCCCATCACCTCACCCTGCCCGTGCAGACCCGTTGTTAACGCACTGGCACATCTCAGAAGCTCCTTGAGCCGAGAGGCTGGGGCACGGATCACAACAGGTTCTCAACAGCGCCCAAAGGAAATGATTCCCAAACGCCGATCAGACACAAAATATCCGCTAAGGACCAGAGCCGTGGGATGCCTCTTCTCACACACTCCTCCACTCCCGCTGACGGCGGATGCCGAAATAAACTTGCTCAGATGTCACAGCGGAGCCCGGCGAGGGGCCAGCGGGAAGGGAGGAGGTGTGGGGGTGGGTGAGGGGGAAGGATTTTGTTCTCTGTGCAAACAGCCAGTTTCACCACTGACAAGTCTGACAGGTGGAATCCAATTAAAAAAAAAGAAAATCCAATTAAAAAAAAAAAAAACAACTCACGGGTGCCCAGCTTCTTTGGAGAAGCTCCTCCGTTCTCCCCGCTCCTTTGTAGCAGCCGTTGGGTGCTGACTCGGGGCAAGCGAGCCCAGGCGGCCCTGTCCCCTGGCGTCAGGGCTCTCTTAAACAGGGACTGTGCTGGGGGCTTTGTCAGCTGACGGGGTAACGGGGCCACAGTCCCTCCGTTTGCACCTCGTGGGACAAAGCATCAACCGCTCTGCTGCCCGCACCGTTGGGAACACCGCTGCAGAAAGGTCGGTTGGAGTCTTTTGCTCCCGTTTTTCCCATGGGATGCCAACAAAGTGTCTCAGAGACACATAAGCTGTTTCGGTTTGATGATTAGCAGAGCAAGGACAAGGACCAGCCTATTAAGATGGGTCATTTGGCTTCAAAATTTCATTTTCTATCACATAACAAAAAGGATCTCCGTGAAAATATCTAAGTCAGAAAGGCAGGTCCTGCCAATTCATCATCAGACAGGCTTGAAACAAGAGCAGAAGACGGGTTTTTCCTCTCACAGGGTCAAGTTTGAATTTAAACACACATTCCTGGGAATCTGCATCAAAGATCCTAAACAGCTCATAACACAGAGCAAGATGGGCAAACGATGTTATTATTCAGCTACATTTACAAAATCCCCATGCAAAATAAACGTGCATTAAACTACTGCTGCAGCGTCTATGAATGACAGGGACCTTAATGTTTTAAAATTCCCTGATGAGCTTTGCTCTGCAAGATACTAAGCAATTTTCCCCCTGCGCCCTGAAGCTGGTAAGGGCGCAGAGCTGCTAATGCTTTGTAGGATGAAGTTTTTTCCGAGACAGGAAAGCTTTTCCAGAAAAGCAACTTGGTTTTTGTCACTTGCGCTTCAAAAAAAAAAAAAAAAAAAAAAAAATGTCCCGTGAGATCTGAACCTGCAGACCCAGGTAGAAGCAGTCTGGGTTTATCTTCCCCGTGTAGAGCAGACACCGAGAGTCTCAGCTCCCCTCCAGCCCTGCAGCTCTGGGAGGCGTATCACCGCTGGCGCTCTGGTTATGCTGGATTCCTGTGCTGCTCCCAGGACAGGCTGCACACGGCGATGCAACAACCACTCGCGCCTTTCCCAGGGACTCTTCTCACAAGCGGGGTAAAGCCTGACAAGCAGCAGCTGGCTAACATCAGCAAACACCGTCAGCTGGCCACGTGGGTGCCAAAGGGTTTGGTTTCTCATGGACCCAAATCTCTGCTCAGCCAAACGCTTCCTTTGATGGCAGGAGAAACCGAGTCACTATTTTAATTTCTCCCAACTTTAGGACACGAAGGATGATCGTACTTACGGGTGTGACAGCAGCAATGACACTGTGAGTTGTTCCCCCTTAGGAAAGTATCGACGTGAGCTATGGAGGCCCTGCTGACAGCAACAACAGAAAGAAGCCATGGCTTTCCTTGGCCCACAACGGAGATCTCACCTCAGCGAAGAAGTCTCAACTCGAGCAAAGGACGCCCTTTCTATCCATCCAATGGTCTTGTCCGAGGTTCTTTTTTACTTAGTGCTTGTTCGGGGATGCTCACCAGGGCCTCTGAGGATGCTGCCCACTCATCCTTGCTCACACGTGAATCCATGAGAGATCTTACGCTACGAAGCCTTTCAAAAGGTTTCCCCCTTGATGAGAGCCGCCACTTCTCTGCAAGGAGCCACCGCGGCCTGGTGATCAAAGCCAACATCCCTCATCAGGCAGAGCTGCACTGCTGTTATAACCCAACTTGCTGCAGTGCAAAGCTCATTAATACAACTCGCATTCATCACCGGCCATTACGCGAAGGGCTGACATTTTGAAATACTTGGCAAATCACACAGCAAGGTCCCCTAGCCCCAGCGTACACGTTCCCTCCCTAAAAAAAGGATCTGTGGAGTAATGACTGACAGAAGGTCTTATTCACCAATGTCTTTTAGTCTGCACTCATGAATTTTCATCCCCATGCCTTCCTCATAGGACTTTCAGAAAGCCAAACTGATTTTATTGAATGTGACAGGAGATAACGGTGCTTTATAATAATTGCACTTTTTTTTTCCATCATGAAGACTATATAACTTAGCAACCTCCAGCTCGCTGATGAGCAAAGGGATGCTTTGCCAAGTCACAGGCTATAATGTAAGCATCTAGAGCTCTACTTACCCTCATTATATCCCCCATAAAGAGGATGGCCCAGGAGGTTCGCAGCGATGTCCAAAGCATCTTGTGATTCAATTTGCCTCCTTATGGACAACAAAGGAGAAATTAGGGCAGGAGTAGAAACATACTGGAGTGCATCTCCCTTCTGAGGGACATCATGCTAAGATGGAATATGAACAAAATGGCTTGCTCTACCTTGTTATTCTGATTTATTCCCCGAGATGGGGCACTAACTATTGGTTAAGGCCAGAAAGGGCCTTCATTTGTGAGACTTAAAGTAACCAGTTGCTGGAAAGTTGCCCACAGCCAAAGGGAAGACTTGTGCCTACAACGTCTGCCCCTCTGAGGTGGGCGTCACTCCCCATGTGTCAAAGGGACAGGAGATGTAGACGGTTGGAACACGCCAGGCTGGAGATCAGAGGAATGGGTTCCACACGTGCTTGAGTTGTGTGTCCAGTTGCAAGTGTTGACCAGGTGCTTGGCTGCACAGCGGCTCCCAGGAGTGTCTGCAATTCCTGCCGCAAGCACAGAAAAGAAGGGCTGCGCATTTTGCTAGAGGAAAATCAGGCAGTTCGGTGAAGATTAGAGCCAGAGCAGGAAGCAATATCACTCCCAAGTTCTGATTTTGGCACAAAACCACCGGTGCAGAGCTATCAGTATCCTAAAAGAATGCTCACATACTTCATTTCTTCCTTTCAGCCCCATCATTCGGCAGTGACTCTTGGTTTGCTCCACTCGTAATATTTTTCCTCCAACAATAACAAAGTTTAGCCTATTTTCATTATCATTCATTTGCTGCACATTCTAAATAGCAGGGAGCGTGCCGCTGTCATCGGAAAGCAAGAAATGATTACGGGTCCCGCAGCCAGTCCTCAGATTCTGGGGGACAACGGGAGGACATGGGACAACGGAAGGATTGCATTTGTGATGGCACTAAGCTCCAAGGAGACCGTCAGACGCTGCCACAGGTGCGCACACTGGAACACGCCCCGTGTTGTATACGCATACATAAAAAACACGCATGGATTCTTGCAAGTGGAGGCGGCAGATTGGCTTTCTGACTTGCCACCCACGCCAGAGCCTCGGTCTCTTCGCGTTGCCCGCTTTGCCGTTCTTTGCTTGAGATGGGGGAATTTCCCCTCGACCTCAGCCAGGGCTGGTGAGCGGCGATGCTTTCCCCTCACAACAGCACTCTCTGCATCAGGCTGACACCAATGAGGCAGAGCACAGGGGATGTAAAAAGTTCCTGAAAGCGCAGCTGATTTTGGGTGCACTCATTCAGCAAAACATTTTATGATGCCGCGTGTGAAGGACATTGTGTGAAATTAATTGTGCTACATTTAATTAGCTCTCTGTCTCTTTTTCAGGTCTGCTACATGCGTATTTCCTTTCTTCCTGTTCAATTATTCTACATTACTCTCTTTCAACTCCTTTTTCCATTTAGCACTGTAGCTAATTCTGTAGCTGGTTGTTTACTTAGGGAAGTGGAACTGAGGCAATTTGTACAGGGGAAAAAAAACCCTCCTGTGCTACAATATGCATTTCTAGTGGCAGTCAACAGAAACAGACCGTTTCTGCCTCCCCCTGTAGACGCTCAACAGCCAAAATTACCCCCGCCTGCACTGCATGAAGCAGGGCTGCAGCCTCGCTCACGTCTATGCAAGTCCTACCTCCTCGGCAGCATTTTAAAACCAGGAGGAGGAGATGCCGATGGCCTTCTGTCAAAGCAACAGAAGTACATCGAAGTCTACACCTTTGGATAGAGAATACGTCTGATTAATTCTCCGCTAAATGCCACGCGCAGCGGAGCTGTGTTAATCCGACTGTTTGGGCACCCGATCCTGGTTTGGATTAGTAGAAGTTCATGTTCCCGTGCTGGAGTGATTCCTACTCTCATACTCATTTTTCAGGTGTACTGCGGTGTCTTTCACCAGAAAGATACCTTGGCAGAAGCAGGAGAAACAGGAGAAGCGATAGCATTAACTCGAACACACCGCAGCCACAAACCGATGCAGAAACTACCGGCAGCAGCAGGAGCAGAGGAGGAATAATCCAGCGAGCACTCGCTGATGGAGGGGTTGGGGTGGCCAAGCTCTAGGAAGGTGGCTGATGAGATGATGTGTACTGTGCAATCAAGGGCAATAATACATTAACTTCTGCCATCATGGGCATAAATACTGGTTAGCAAACACATCCCAGAGTCTATTGTCATACCCCTAGAAGCAGCCCAACCCGCAGCCGCCACCACTGGGTGATGGTGACATTGAAGACACACAGCAACATGGTGTCTAACGAACTGATGGCAGCAAAACCTGGGCAGCTTCGTTTTGCATCCCCAGTGGAAGAGGTCTGCCCCCCTCCCAGCTCTCACTCTGAAAAATTAACTTTGATGGGATCTTGCATATTTCCCCCTTCTCTCGGTTGTGCTAGAATTTCTCTGAGATGTAGATATGTTATGGCATCTCTGAGATGCCATAACAACCGGCTGACGAGACCGTCCCTCAGCTCAGATGTAAAGCCAGGCTTCCAAAGTTAGCATTTATGCAGAAGGCGAACTGGTATTTTGAATTTTGCCAGAACCTTAACCCTGACGTGCGCAAATCCACAAGTGTATTTGTTGGTGAAGAAGAGAAGTGAGTCAAGGCAGCAGTACATGAAACTGCATTAACACACTCTGTTCTTTGCCAATAAGAATCCAGGCTTCAGGGCAAAGGTCTGTTCTTCACCCGATTTTATTACGTGGCCTGGATTTAATTGTGAGCATCCTTTATCAGCTCTTTCGTTCTCTTTGTCAGACTCCAGATGCACGCGTAAGAACTCACGTTAGTCTTCCCCCGCTCTTTCAGCTGTCCCTGAAATACTGAAGCACCACTTTTCAGGCAGCATCAGTGGTTCCTGGGCTGCCAGAGGGCAGCTGAAATGGAGCTGGATGTTTTTGTTAGAAAACCGCCACGTTATAGCCACATTAAATAAATGTTGACGTGGCTGGAAGAGGAGCAAGTCCCCACATTAGGGTGTAGTGCAGTGAGGATTTAAAACCATGAGGAAAGGATCTGTGACTGAAAAAGTCAGCCTGGGGAAATGATCATCTATTTTATTTTATTTAGCCAGTTTTGCCTACGGATCTGCTTTTTCTTTGCTTATTTCTCACTCGGCTCCATTACGTGTTTCCTTAGTCTTGCTGCCTATACACTATCCAATATTTGTGGGGTTTTTTTTCTCTCTCTGTGCCCTTACAACCCACTTCCTGAATTTCCCACCACAGGCTGGGACCACTCTACTGACAACGTGATTTTGTAACGTGAAATTTCAGAATGAGCTGCTTTTTCCCCCACCATTTCAAGGATATTCATTCAGAAGCGGAAGCCTCAAAATAGCACTTGTGCCACAAGTTCACACTGAAAACTGGGGCCAAATACAGGAGGAGTCTTTATTTATGAGTTTGGGTAAGCGTCAGCAGCCCTAAACAGCCTAACACAGCCTAAACCTCGAATCCAGAGTGTGAGGAGAGAATTTGCAACAAATACTCGTGGTCAGTGACACTGAATGTGGTAGGAACGGAACTGTGAGAGGCCAGCTTGTAATTCTGGGTCAGAGCCAACTGAATTCAAGGGATGATTTCCTATCATCTCTGATAGGCTTTGGGATCAGGCCCAATTTGCCTTAAATCAGGCATCTGACACTTAAATAAAGGAAAAGGCTTCTGAAGTTGTGTTTCCAGTCAGGCCAGCGGCAATGAGCTTGCGCAACGAGAAAGCTCTCGTGTAATATTCCTTCCTGGCTATAGCTTTGTCCCAAGATGACAAATTGCTTTCAAATAGACCCACATGATATAATTCTATTATAGATGCTCTGTGCACGTTTCATGATGAGTCTTTCTACTTCTTTAAAGTCCTTCAGGAAGTATATTTTCTATTAAGTGCATTGATTTATATAGAGATAAAGCCATGTGTTATACAGGAAAAGGACAAAGTAACTTCACCCTTTTTTTAAGGTGAAAAAAAAAGGAAAAAGAAGTAGAAAATAACAGAAAATGACATAACTTGTATTCTGTCAGAGTAATTATCTGGTGAAGGAAGAAATAAAAGCTGTTCCAAAGCAAGCTTAGGTAGGTGGGAACGGATCACCCCAATGTGAAATTAGCCCTTCTTTTATTTACAGAAGTGTCCTGTCGGAGATTTGTTTGTTCAATTGAAATCTGGTTTCTGCTCAACCCTTGGAAAACTGACTCACAGATGAGCTGTTCGTCTCGGCCAGGCGAGAGGAGGTTGTCGACTGTGCTGCAACACACGTGGCCTTGGCTGACTTGATAATCGGAGACTCCGACAGGTTGAAAGGATCTTGACGAGCCCCTCCTGACGCTGCTCGTCCATCCGGCTCTGCCAGCTTCAGGGGCTGGTTATTGCAGTTCTTCTGCACATTGGACATCCAAACAGCTCCTCGGCTGCTGCTGTTTCACTAGGAACAAAACGGCCCCGTGTTGGTACAGGAGGGATCAAGCCCTCACCTGCCAAGAGGCTACAGTTTGTGTCTCACTAATCCGCACTTGCCCCTTTTCATGCTGGCATGATCCTGCACAGAAATAAATGTGTGCATAAAACCCCTGGCACTCAATACAGAGGATCTGGTTTTGGCCAAGAATATCGTGCAAGGAATTTCATGTGTTAAATTCTCTGGATCCTCCTTAGAAAAGGCAGTCCCTGGTATTTGCTCTGTTTCATGTATGTCTTTGGCTTTCACAGCCTCTTCATTCTCAATGACCCAAATAGTTTCTGTCATGTCTTGTTGATAATCCGACTGTCTTAAAACCTCTCTTAGTGTTATTAATATCTCATGCGGAACCATGTGAGCCCTCAGACTCACCAAAGCCCGTACTGAGAGCCTTTGGAAGCGATTCTCCCATTGCATCTGTCCCATAGACCAGGCTACAAATATGAGAGCAAAACGTCAAGTCCATGTTCACATGCGTGGAGACTTACTGCAAATCATACATACCAATGTTAGATATGTGATTACCAACTATTACTACATCAAAGGCACCAGTAACTATTTCACCTTTAATTATATTGATTAAACAACACAGGTGCGAAGCAAAAGGAGTTAATCGATTGCAGAGCACAGTGAAAGGCTCTTCCTTTCATCTCAGGAAGGTCCCTGGATGTAATTACAAAGACGCAGGTTGGCCCAGAGTGCCCAGACTGTGTTAGGGCGACGGGCTGCCCTTTGCAATTTCTGTCACCTCTCCGGCTTGTCTCCCCGGGTTCTTGCCTCTCCCGGATTTGTAGCGACATCCACAGCGGGAGCCGCGGAACCCTTGAGCTTTCTGCCATCCATTTGCTTCTCCTGACGTGAATTGGATGCACTGGGCAACCCTGGGGGAGGGTGGAGGGCAGGGAAGCGATTAGCAATCGACCCGCTCCCAAGATGAAACCATTTAATCTCAAGCAGCTGTGTGGAGGCAGCTGGAAGGGGCGATTTCTTGAATGAGGCTCCTTGTTATTGCTCTCTTTTGGAAGGAGGACTGGAGGGTAAGGGTGAATTGGGGTATTTCTGGGTTTGTTTTTTTTTTGTTGTTCTGCTGTCTTTTCAGCCTCTCTTTTCAACAATGACAGGATGTTTGATATACAGCTAAGGGCAGAAATGTGTGAAATTACATAAATGGGAAAAGAGGTCAAGCCAAAGCATTCTTTGGGAGAAATGAAATCTCTCTGAGCTGTCGTATCTTTTCTCAGCATATTTCTTTGCTTGAATCTTTTTTGGCTAAATGGCCAGGTCTGCTGTCACTGTTTCTCCCGCCCCGCTCCTTCAGAGGGTGGTTTTTCCAGCAGTGGGCTGTTTTCTGGGGTTGGTATTGGTTCATAACTTAGAATCATAGAATCATAGAATCTTCATGGTTGGAAGGGACCTTTGAGATCATCGAGTCCAACCATACACATACACAAAAAAACCCCTACAATCTCTGTCACTAGAGCATGCCCTGAAGTGCCAAATCTAGACGTTTCTTAAATACCTCTAGCGATGGCGACTCAGCCACCTCCCTGGGCAGGCTGTTCAGTGCCTGACCACTCTTTCAGTAAAGTAATTCTTCCCAATATCTAACCTAAACCTCCCCCACCGCAACTTCAGACCATTTCCTCTGGTCCTGTCATTATTCCCCTGGGAGAAGAGCCCAACACCCACCGCTCTACACCCTCCTTTCAGGGAGTTGTAGAGGGCAATGAGGTCTCCCCTCAGCCTCCTCTTCTCCAAGCTAAACATGCCCAGCTCCCTCAGCCTCTCCTTGGCTCTGTTCAGCGTAAAACCAATGTCTGTGGAGACATGAAATGCGTATGAGCCATGGACATATGATGTCTCTATCCTGGCACACCCACTTAATAAGAAAAGCTGGGGAAAACGTTGATGCTATGGACATCTGCCTGCTGGTGGAAGCTATTCCTCATAAGTGTTATTTAGTTTACTATAGCACCTAGAGACAACAGCAAAGCCAGAGTGCCTCTAGGTTTGACGTTGCTCTAATTTGGACAGTCCCTTGCCTACATCTGGGTTTCATTGTCCCCAAGATCTAGAGGTCCAGGAGCATCAGGTCAAAATTTTCATTTTGGGCTCATTGCTATGGCAGACAGGTGAGTTTTCTCCTTCTGTGGTCTGAAGATAAGTCATTTTTTTTTTTCTCAAGTGCCAGCACAGCTTCTATTGAGTCTTCACAATAAAGATTCTATTGTTTAGTCATTGTTATTATTTCTAGAAAAGGAATGATTGTCAGTGCTGCTGTGGGCTGATATTTTCTGCGGATTGGAATTGAATGAAAAGTCTAAATTAACAGTCTGCTATAAAAATGAAGAGATGGCAGCAGCTGTCATAAATCTGTCTCTCTGTGGAAAGAAAAGTGGAGTTTGCTGCTGATTTGCAGATGGTAGATCTGGGTCTCAGACCACCGCACAGTATGCCAAATGGAGTTACACTGAGGGCCAATGAATTAAACAGCTGTAACCGCATTGGCGAGAGGATACAAATCCTCTATTAGAATCAGAAAATAACCAGACAAATTATTTCCATCTTGCTGTTTCTTCTGGCTCGTGGTATGGCCTTTTTCTTAGGCGAAAGAACAGGGTGAAAGACGACAGTCTGTATGGCTCTAGGAGAACGCTTGGAACAAGTTCCCAGACACAGCGCATCGTTTTGTACTGGTTTCTCTGTCAGCAGGTCCAAGGCAGATGCGGGAAATTCCCCCATCGTAGAGGGATGTGATGGTGCCATAGTAGTAATGACCTGCAAGATGGGGAGCAGAAAGTTGCCAAAACCTAGGGATCTTTCACCGTGAGCACCCTGTGGGGACTGCAAATGGATGAGCAATCCGGACTCTGTAACTGTAAATTCTGTGGGACGTGTGGGGATGGAAGACAGAGGCGAGGCCAATGTAGCACTCAAATTTTCCAGGTAGAGTTCTCCCCCCACCTAAACTTTATCTCTAGAGAAAAAGGGAATATGGGATTGAAAGAATCATCGACAGAACTTGGGATCCAGAAGAGCTACGTCATGTGTCAGTGTTTTCTACCACAAATGGAACATTAAAAGTTCATCTTCCTCTCCTTGCCTGCAAGGCAAGTTTGTCGTTTCTTCTGCTTAGGAAAGAAAAAAGAAAAAAAAGACAGAAAGACAGAAATGCTTTTGTAGCCCATCTCCTAAAACATCACATCTGATGTGATAACTGGGAGGGAAAGTGGGTCACTCTGCTACAGCAAGTGACTTTAATTAAACTTCTTGGCAGGATCCACGAAGCCACTGTGTTCACACCTCTAATTTAATCTTTTTTGGGTGGTTGCGTACGGCCGCACCATCACCCTTTCCCCCTCTCCTCTGCTGGCATCCCTGTGCCCTCTGCTCTCTCTGACCCAGACAGCCTATTTTCACAGAAAAGCTGTAAAAAGTAAAGCTTGAGCTGTGTGGCAGGGGGCTGGACTGGTGGCATTTTGGGGATTCCCTTCTGACAGCCCTTCCTCCCTCGCTGCTCTTCTCGGAGATGGTGAAGAGAGGACAGGGTGGCACGGACGCAGCAGGTGCCTGTATCACACCTGCAGGCAACAGACGGCCTCTATACCTTGGGAGATTTTGGTGGAGAACAAGAGCTTTTAAATAAGCTCTCTGCAAAATTTTGCAAGATAATGCATCCCGGTATAAAATACCGAGTTGTGTCATGGTGCCTCCTCCATCACATAGTATTAGATTAAGCGCAGCAGCAGGACAGGGTATTACACAGCATCACGGTGTATTAACTTGAATTTGTGCTCAGTGCGTGTGCATCATATGATAATGGTTTGCTGTCAGCAAAGGTTGTTCGGAAAAGGAAGACTATTAATACAGACATAATGAAAACAGAGGGAGTGGAAATAATTACGTTTCCTAGCTCTTGTTAGAGGAGGACTGGGGCTCGGGGAGCGCCATGCACAGCCTGAGCATGGCAAGAGAGGAGCAATTAAGGGCATTTAGAATGGGGGGAAAAATGAAGTATTGCCACAGAAGCTGAGACCAGACGGACAACTTTTCTTCCTTTTAAATTACAAAGGATTCTACCTTTTTCTTTTTTTTTTTTTTTTGAAAGTCCATGCCACCAAGTAAATAACTATTCATGGCGATGCGCTTTGGAAATAGCCTCATTCAGAAGCTCAGAAGCTCTGTCCCTGATAACAGACAAGCTTTTACTGGGTTTATAGGAAGAACAAGGTATTTCTTGGGAAAGATCTAAAGTTTCAGCCACCTTATTTCTGTCTTCCAGGCTTCTCATCAAAGGAACGAAACTTGATTTAGCACTGGATCGCTGTCTGTGAGTCACCTGTAATTTAGCCATCACTGATTTAGAGAGGCATCAAGCATAAATGGACATGGAGTAAAAACCAATGGACAATTGATATTTTTCTGTCAGAGATAATAATTTATAATACCGAAAACAGGACACAGCTGAATTTAAAGTGATCTCACTCTTGGAGAAGCAGTGAAAAACTTGTAAAACTATAACTTCTGCAGATATATTTTCAACATGTATATATTCAGAGACCCTGGAGGAAGAGATTAAATAGAACAGGTTTTTAGGATGACACCTGACACCTGAGTTTTGTGGTCAAGATATTAGAGTGCGAGTTAGAAGACTATGCTTTACTTCCTGGCTCTGCAAGAAATGCTCCCTGTGACCTTTAACGTCTCATTTATTCTCCTGCTGTCTCCAAAATAAATAAAATCAGAAAAATCTTAATATTGCTGCCCAGCCTCCGAAGGGCACTACAGTGATAAATGCATTCATGCCTCCAAGGCACCCAAGGAATGGCATTACTACAGCCTTATTAGAACCAAGACAGACGCTTCGTGCTTTGGCCCATCACTCACCGATGGGTCACCAACTCAACCCATACCCTATAAATGGAAGTGACAGTCACACGACAAATTGCAGGGCTGTGGGAAAGATGGATCTGTCCTGCGCTTCTGACCCCAGCACCTGCCCTCTGCCCACAAATGCATTTATTCCATCCTTCCCCATCTTTGCAAGCTCCAGTCTGCCAGCGTTTGACAACTGAATCTCAGCTTTGACGAGAAATATTTAGGGAAGTGGTTTGTGATAGCTGCAAGATGAGCAATATTCTAATTCAAGAGTGCTCAGATAACAGCGTAGCAAGGTGGAAAGTGTCTCCCATCTTCTCTTTATCTAAATTATCACTTTGCGTTTAAAGACTATTCAAATGAAACCCCTGCAGTCACCAACAACCAATTTCATTTCCAGTGTCATGGAATAAGTTACCATATATTATCAATAAATAGAGGGAGAATAATAGTTCCAGAGAGAAACGTTGTTCAAAAGGAACTCAAGTGGACTCGAATGGAATAATACAGCACAAAAAGATCACTGTGTCTAGCTTCATCACCAGCTATTTGTAGCAAGCACAGCATCAGCCATATTACCCCAAGGCAGTCCTGTCAGGATCGATGACATCTTTAATTAATCCAGCCAAGCCAAAAACAAAGGACAGGAATCTCCGCATTCAATATTTTCTTTGCACATTGTGCATCCCACTGAAAAGTGCTCTGGAGAAGGTGGTGCAATAAGGCATTTCGGTCCCCAGCCACCCATCTGCACGCCCTGCACCTCCCCTCCAAGCGCCTTGCAAGCCGCGCTGAGATGGGAAGCGGTTGCCTGCACCACAGAAGGTGTATTCTTGCCTTTCCACAGATCTCAGACTTTCAGGTTCTAGTCTTTTAAAAGCCTGATTAGTCACAAAGATTTTATCAGCCCTTTGGTAAAGGCTGAGCTCCATCAAATTTGGGGTGTCATACCCTTCTTCTGAGGATATCTGCATTCAGTACCCAACCTCTGCTTCAGTTCCTCTGAAGCAATCTAACGAAAGATATTAATCTCTCTGTCTCTAGTCCCTAGCTTTTACTTTTAATTACCTTCTTTGCTTTGCACTTGAGAAGTGAAGCCGCCAGGGCCCAAAATTTAATTTGGGTGGATCATGCACCTAAGCAGACCCGATGATAAGCCAGAGTATTGGCAACGCTACCAGCCTGGAGACAATGCTGCAGATGGCTGCGTGACCTCAGGTAGACCAGATTGTTATTAAACATGATCTCAGAACAACTAATTCTTTAGCAACTAGAAGTTTATTAGGCTCTATATTGACATTCCAGTCTCCAGCAGTTGACAGAACAAGTACAAATTCATCTTCTGGCTGACTGGGCAACCCTCTGCTCCTCTCATGTTGACAGATCTCAGCTGAAGCACATTTTCAGTTTTCTTGGCAGATAAGTCAAGGATTTTTGCCATCTGAGCTGTCTCAGGCCAAATTAATTCACTGCCACATACACGCACGCCCAGCTCGGGACAGTGGGGACATTATCTCCGTGCCAGGAAGCACACGGTAACTGATGGGTGAGAGGACACCTCAAAACCCAGGTGACCCTATCACACACCTCCAAAATGAAAGTGTGGTTCCAGTCCTGTCCAGCTGTGGGCACTGAAAAATGAAAGAATTTTATGCAATTCTGTTTATGCACATCCGTATGTATATAAATTGACACACAAAGACACACATGCACGTACGTAGGTGTTTGTGTGTGTGTTGGAGAACATCCATCCAGACAACCTAAGCAGAAAACAGAGCACTACATTAAAGTTGATTGGATTATGAGGGAACACTGTACAGCATACATATTTCACAGAAAAAAATAGAGTAGTAGAAAACATTTTCCCTATTGAGCCAAATGCCTTTTGCTTTACTCAAGGCACTTTTTTTATACTACATTTGGAGCTGTTGATGGTTTCTAGTGATTTTCTGCATGACCATGAAGGATAGGGAGGGACTCTGTGCTCCTGTACCACGGGGCTTCATGAATGGTGCAATCGAGACCTTTCCGACAGCTCAGATGGCTGCGGGTAACAAAGCGATTACCTAGAGAACGCGGCAATTCAGAGAGTCTGAGAGGCTCTAGGGCCTTCTCTGCTTTTAAACATGATAATGTTTTTCCAGAAGCAGCACCCTGTGCTTGTTACAAAGCCCAGTTTAGCAAACCATATCTCAAAAAACCTCTTGCTGCTGCCACTTCACACCTTGTTTTCATATCGGACAGGGTCACTGTTGGAAGCAGGGCTCTCTCGGGCTCCTTGGGTTTCTCTGATTTCTCAATAGGACGCGGAAAAGCAGATCTCACCGGAGGGAGCAGCCACAGGAGGTCCAGACATGGATTTTCTCATCAAGGGAACTGCCCGCTGTGTTTCTGAGATGTTCACTGGGAATTTGTGTGTATTTTTCATAAATTAGGTTATCAAAGAAGGTACAGACATCAACCACTTCTCATCCTAATGGAAAGAACTCTAAAAAGCTGTGAATATTGGCTAATCACACAAGTGAAAAGGGCAGCAATTCAATTAGCCAACACATTAATTATTAACATAGAATTTGTTTCTTCACTTTTCTGAGGAAACACAGCAAAACACTAAGATAAAAATCAAAATGCACGATAGAGGCAATCCCAAAGTGTGTGTTTACTGACACTTTTTAATTTGCACAGAGCTGCCACCTATGAGAAATAAAGTCCCTGTTTGAATCTCATTTCAATAAAACCCTCAAGATGTGCAGAGGGGACCCACGCTGCTGAAAATGTGTTTCTGGCAGCCAGTGGAGCTGGTTCCACTTCTAAACACCTACCGGTGGTTGCAACAGCTTCACCTGCAGGATCCTTGGCTCCTGCGAGATGAGGATGGTCCCATCCCGCCATCCCCATCTCTCTGAGGCTCCAAGACTGGGATGTCTGTTCTTCTGCTTCTCACAGCACAAATTTGTACAACTCAGCCAATTTGCCCCTTTCCTGCGTTCCCCGTACGAGTCCCACGGTAACCGTCCCTGCACAGACTTTTTGTGAGAGGCAGGACCTGCTGAAAACACGTTACAGCTAAAGGGAGATTGTATCTAGGAAGGGCCATTATCTAAATTTTGCGAGTGGACAACTGAGGTAGAGAAACAGGGTCTAGAATCTCACTCAAGTTTAAGAATTAAGGGTAAGGTTAACCCGTTTCTTGAATCCCAGCCCGGGGTCTTGCCTGAAACTCATTTTCTGAGCTGTGGTTGTGAAGGGATAACTGAAAAACTCCCTTTTCGTTAACTTCATCGTTTTGGATTCCATTCTGTTACCCTTCCCCAGACGGGACAACATTTAGCTCTGCAATTCATCTCACTTAAACCCCGGGAACTCTGTGGAAAGAGCAAGTCACTCATCAACTTGAAAATAGACAGAATCAGGCCTGTAGAAGGGGACGGAATGAAAATGGGAAAGCAGAGGGTCTCCAGGGAGTTTAAAGTGTCTGTCAAACACACACCAAAGCTTCAGTTAAGTGGGCTGTGGAAAGTTTAATCGGATGGCATTATCCCAAACTGAATTCATTTGCTAGTGTATAATGTTAATGAACCTCGGCTGCTTTTGCTGAAAATAGAGGATGAATGTGCATTATTTTGAGTGCACGCATTAGCCACCACTAGTTCCTTAATTAGTTTTTCAAAGACTCTGTCTGAATGGAAAGGTTATGGAATAATAAGTGATAATGGACATTTGTTTTATTTGGTGCTCTTTCCTAATCTATGGGACATTAAAGAATGGTAAAGAGAAATAACTTCTTCCCATCAGAGGTGTCCATGTTGTGGGGAAAATGAAGCATGTATCTTTTCCACAAATGATCTGAAACTCAGATCCAGGCAAGTTCAGCTTTGATGGAACTCCCTTTTCAAGGGACAATTTGCCTGCCAAAAAGGAGTGTATTTTTCATATGGCTTCGCTGTAATCCACTTGACTGATGCTCCAGTTCTCTTTAAAGAGTAGATCTGCATCTAAACTGCTTCAGATGCAAGGACAAAGGAAACAGTGAAATTCCAAGAACTGAAAGCCATCAAGGCACCGGCAAATGCATTGAGGTCCATGAAAAGAAATGGATCTGGAGCTACAGGGCAGGCTTTCATGGAGAAAGAGGGCTGATTGATGGAAACGCAAAACAGGCCAGGGTCTTAGACAAAGACGGTGTCAGATTTCCTGTAGAAAATGGGAACAGCCCTTGAAAGAGGTTTTTTTACTAGCAAAAACCTTTGCATTTTTAAAGCCAGATTATGTAGCAGTGCTCACAAAAGCAGTGACAATGATCTACCTGAAACAAGAGACCCAAACTCTTACCAGGAGCAATCTCCTGACAAAGGGACTGAAAGATGCACCTCTTCTCTCCTGTCTCCTAGCGGGGAACCCCACTGCCTCCTTCACACCCACAGGTGAGGGAGGGGGCACCCTTGCCCTGACATGGGTGAGCCGTGAATTCCCCCCATCTTTCTTTTGTAGAGATAAGATGAGGGTCAATGGTTTTAAACTAGAGCAGGGCAGGTTTAGGTTAGACATTAGGAAGAAGCTCGTTACAACGAGGGTGGTGAGACACTGGCCCAGGTTGTCCAGAGAGGGGGTGGAGGCCCCATCCCTGGAGACATTCAAGGCCAGGCTGGATGAGGCTCTGAGCAACCTGATCTAGTGAAAGTTACTGCAGCGGGGTTGGACTAGATGGCCTTTAATAGTCCCTTCCAACAAACACATTCTGTGATTCTCCTGTCCCTTGCTGAAGGCTCTGTGTCACTGTCGGTTTGCTGGGGGGGGAGCAGGGAGCGCCGAGCAGGGACCGTGTTCTTTACCAAAGAGCCATCTGTGCTTTGCAGCCAGCGTTTGCGGCTGGAAGCCACAAGAGAAATCTGAATCCAGGCTGCGATGGCGTGGCCTGGAGTTTGGGGACCGTGTGTGCAATGTCCATGCACAGGTCAAGCTGGGCTATCCCAGTCCCTTTTGAAACTAGTTTTGCTAAAAGAGCTCGGAATGCAGAGGCCCGTACAGTCTTTAATCGTTTGCAGTGAGTTTTGCTCTTCACAGAAAATTAGAGGCATTAACTACACCCACAGAAAGCTTGGCGTGGATGTCCATCCGTGCCCCGCTTTCACCGAGCCACGTTGAAATCACACGGTTAGTTAAATCAGCACAGCTTCGTGCATCAGGCAAGCATTAATCACATCGCGGGGCTGTGCTTCAGCCCATCTGCGTGGCGCGGAAGGATTTCTTTGAAACTGCCAAGAAATCATCCGTTCCCTCTGCTCCCTCGCTGAGGATCTCGCAGAAGCTGGCTGGAGTTGTCTCCATTGGTTATCGATTGCCCTGATGGAAAACTTCAGCTTAAAATTTTTGAAAATAATTTATGGTATTTTCCAAAAAAAAAAAAAAAAAATTCCCAGACCATTTCTCAGAGTCATGGAAAGTTGAATGGTACCTTACCAAACAACACAATGACCATCAGCTTCCACTGACATGGCTTATGGCTTGATAAAAAATACTCAATAAAACAGTAGCAGCCATTTCCGTGTGTATGAACCTCTGTTCTGCATGAGAGACCCTCGACATTCGCATGCTAGAAATGTGGGAAATTCAGGCCCATTCCTTCTAGAATGTTATAGCTGTTCTGTTCACATCCATTTCTTTCACCCTCATATATAACTGCTTTTACCTTCACTCCTTTTGCTATCACTTTCTTATCATGAACTCCTGACATAGCAAACTGTGTTTTGACTGAACACATATAAAAAATGTAAATTTCTATGTTTCTATATAATTGTGCCTCAACATAACTGCGCAAGGCTTGATTCTGCTTGCAAGGGATCCATTTGCACACACAGACTCTGTATGCCTTAGCTATTTTCCTTTGATTTATTGCTTAGAATAAACTGTAAACACCGGTGTCTCTGTGCGGTTGTGCATTTCATTGTATCTCATTTCCATACTTCAGGTTTGCAAGTCAGACTCTGTGATTTATAGAGAACGAAAAATATGAGATTAATCTGTCAGCTCTGACACTGAAAAACTGACACATTGTAATGTCTGGAGAATTGCCCCTAATCAAACAATTAGTTAAATTGCAGTGTATTTAATTATTGGTAAATTTACCAGATACCGAAGCACAGAGCAGTCAAAACCCCTTCAGGAACCATTTTTCCTCGGAAAGCTGTTTCCTTGTGTCAGGATAGTATTTGCCATGTTCAAACTTCTCACCCTGGATTAGCAAAGTCTTTAATGTAGACAAGGATTACTGTATTATTTGCAAACTTATTCAACAAATGCTGCTGCCACGATGAACAGAAGCAGTATTTTCCTGAAAGTCTGGGATAGAAATTAAAGCCTGAGGGAGACTAATATCATCCGAGGCTGTTCTGAAGATCACGAAGGGACAGTGAGGTTTACTTAAATGCTCTTTCATTTCAACCAGAAATTTAATTTCACAGAACACTAGAACCAATCTCCGACAACAGCTTTATACAAACTGTTTTTTTCTGCTCCTGTGAAGGACTCCTTTCCAAAGGACCTGCTTTTTCCACCAAAAATGTTTCTGACCAGCTCCTGCTCACACTCATGTCCCAGACATATTTAAAGGAGGGAGGAGATGCGCAGTATTGGCTCTATCTGTCGGCCAGATGCGGAGCACCCTGCAACGCCCCGGCTATCGGAGCGTTCAAAGATGACTCACGGCCACCTGCACCCAGCAAAGAGGGAGAGAGAAACTCCCAGATTTCAGCCCAAAGAGCCCTGCCGCAGGCTTGCAGCTCTCACGGGTAGAAACGAAGCTTCGTCAGCAGACAGAAGGCATCCTTATTACTCCGGAGAGCAGCTCACGAGCCTTTCACTCCTAATTTGGGGTTTTAATAGAAGAGGGGAGAAGAAAGGTTGGAAACGAGATAAAATGAGGATCCCGTCTTAAATTCCAGTGATTCATGGATAACATTTTATCAAGGTATTTTCCTGCTTCCACCTGTCAAGTAAAATGCCAGTGGGCAGTATCAGATGCTTTCTCCCAGAACGCAAAGACAGGGAACCGGGAGACACAGATGAAGTGCTTGTTCACACCCAGCTACAGAACCTCCTGTGCTGCACTTTTTTTTGTCTTCTCTTGCCACACAATAGGGAATTACCAGCAGAGAAAAAGTGGAGAGCCCAAAAAGGGCTGCCCAAAGCCCTCTTGGAGGGTGAGCATGGTGGGCTGTCCTCTGCCATCGCCGATACCTGACGCATACTTGGTTCTGGGCTGTCCCAGAGGCACAACAAGACCCAGCACCTAAAAGATGAAGCCAGATATCGCAATAGAGTAAATACGATCTCGTTAACTTCAGATCAACACTGGGCGTCTTCCTCACCGTGTATCAGTCAAACATAAATAGGTCAAAAGCAAGGTAAATGGGTGAAAATTCATGTCTGTGATGTACCTGGAAGTAAAACTACGGGGTTTAACGTCCGGCTTTAAGCTCAATAGTGTTGTGCTGCAGTACCGTGACGATAAAGTCGTCCTCGGTCAGAGCTTTTGCATTATTTCATGTAATACCACTGGGATGCCCAAAGGACATGGGGGATTTGTCTTGACAGAGGAATTTAGTCCCTCAGGATCCTGCCTCTTAGTCCCTCCAGTAATAGCTCTTTTCTGGAAAACAAATTTCAGTTTCTAAAAACTGGCTGCTGTACCTTTTTGGTGCACGACGCCGAGAAGGAAGGAAACATCTGGAAATTTCATTTAACAAACTTAAGAAGTAAGACTGTTTTTTGGGGCTGCATGTTCTCCCTGGAACACCTCCAACTCCTTACTCAAGGCTCTGTTTGTCTCCTCAGGGGAAACATTATAACAGTACTGATGTCCTGATGGATTAGACAATTTCTTAATAATTAATGACAGTTTCCCTGTACAGCTTGGTCAGCATCCCACTAAACAGCACAAAACAAATGAGGTAACAACAAAATAGTTCACCAGTAGGTAATGCAGGGCAAGAGCTCTGAGCCCTCTTTAATTTTGCTGTGCACCTTCAAACTCCTCCTGCGGGAAGCCTGTTTAGGGTTGCATTTTTTTAAATAGGAAATCAGGAAAATGAGCTCAAAATTTTGCTCTCAATAATAACCTCCGCAGTAGTGTAATTTATGTTCCTTGAGTGCAATATACTGTAACAACTCTGCAGAGACTTCCTCACTGCAGCGTACCACCCACCCAGAAGATGAGCAAACGGCCACGAGGGAAGAGCCAAACCTCCCCAGAGGACAAGTCGAACCTAAGTTAGAATCACAGAATCTTTTAGATTGGAAAAGACCTTTGAGATCATCGCGTCCAACCGTTAAACAGTTACCCTATGGAAAAACCTCTCCATTTCCCTCAGCTGAGTACATGGGGACTGAAGTTCAGGTTTCCACCTGAAGACCTGTTTGCAGATGCCCAAAGTGAATGTACCCCCACGTCTCTGCAGCCTGTAAAAGGCAAAGCGCCGTCATCCCCAGGCCACATCCCCACCGTTTCTGATCTCCTTCAGCAGTATCAGGGACTCATGTGCAGACGAAAGGACATAATGTTGCCATCAGAGAGGCACTGCCTTATTAAATCATTAATGCACTGCTGTTTTCCTGAATATTACCGAGAAATTATTATTTGGAGAAATAATAAAGTATACTTTATACATATACACCATACTTTTCATATATATATGAGGATAAAGTATTAGGAAAAATTTTCAGAAGCATCAGGTGTTGGTTCCCATAGACTTCAGTTATAAATTTTTCACTCCTGCATTTAACTATTTGAAAATATTATTCCATTCTTTATCATGAAGAGCACTAGCCATATGGCATAATCAAGCACAGAGTTACTTACTGCCAAAGTGTTACTTCCAAATACAGTTACTTACTGCCAAAGAAGAGCAAATTATAGCTGAAATGGAAAAATGTTGAAATATTTGACAGCTGTTTTGCTATACCTTCACCAAAAAGAAATAAGTGGAAACGAGGTACAACTCCACTATTTTCACACAGAGTGAGAAATGCAGGCCACATAGAGATTAAATACTATTTTAGGTGGATAACTGAGTTTGGCAGAACCTGCAGAAATCTCTCTTACAGTGTGTAAGAAAATGGCCAGATTTAAATATCTGACTATAGGTTATCTTTTATTTTCCTACAGTTTTTCTGTATTCACTATATATTCACTATATAATAGAAGCAGAAGAAAATTACAACTATTGAAGTCAAGATATCCATTTACCCACTGAGCCATGTAAACACATTTTTAAAAAACAAAGAGTTGGATTCGGAAATATTTTTAATCTGTTGGATCTTACAGCCTCATTCTTTACTTGTACAAAAAAAATCAGTATTGGGATCTGTTTCAGCAGAAATCAAAAGTCGCCTAAACCTGGGAAGAAATTCTGTGCTGAATGAAAATTTTCACCCCAGAGAAGCGTGTGGCTGGAAACCAGCGGGGATTTGAGACAGACCTCAAATCAGAGTGTGTATAAACTTCTTACGTTGTGATCAAGTCTGGCCCCAGTTTAGGATTAAGGTTATGAAATGCTAAAATTACGTAATCAGAAATGACGGCAGCAGATAATGTATCAAGCTGTTAGGGAAAGAAAGCTGTTCCAGCTAAATCAGATGGGCCTTTTTTTCAAATATTCTCCAAGCAGAGCTAAAGGATCTCCGAACGGGAGAGGAGCGCAACAACCAAAAATTGAAGCTGCTGACAAAAAATAATAGGCTGAATCCTCAAGTATGGTTTAGCAAACTGCGCCCTGAACAGAGTAAAACACGAGCAGACGTAACTCATCTTCTGTGTGCCAGAATATTCGCCCAGAGCCAGGGCAGACTATATGGCACCCAGCACCCACGGACACCCAGTGCCAGAACATCCGTAAGGCCACGGGCAAAGCCACCTATGGAAACACATTCTAGTGGCATTAAGGCTGCTGTCCTTCTCCATCTCTGCATCCTCTGCTGGTGGCAGCTCAGCCACACCAGCAGATCTCCCAAAGACCTTTTAGCATATTTTATTGCCCATATGGGTTGCAATTCTAGCTGGGAACTCTCTCACCTCACCGTCTTCCTGTCCATGAGTGACCTACTCAGAGGTCATGCTGGTGACCCAGCTTGGGCTGCGCGCTGGGGACCACCAGGCAGCCCACATCTGCAGGAGGATGTCCATCAGGACCACACCCAGCACAACCAGCGTGGTCACTTAAGGCAATGGGGGCCCTTCAGGGCTATTGTCACCCCTGCGACGCAAACCAGGACTGCTGCTTTTGGTTCTCATAGCCGTGTCGCTTCAGGCTTGTGACTCTCAGCCCTTCGCACCTTTCGCTGTGTGACCACTAGAGCAGGAGGTTTAGCCACCCCTCACTAGTTTATCAGAAGAGAACTGCCTCTTTTGCCTCTAAAAATATTTCTCAAATTCTTCTTTATCACAGGTGCCTTCATTGCTATCTCATTAAATGCAATCACTGATTAGACACCAATAAGAATTTCATGCCATTGTTCCGGCAAAAAATTGGTGCCGCCAACTTTCTGACAAGCACTGGGATGTTGTAAGCTTGGTAGGAGTTTGATTAAACTCTAAGTGGAAGTTCTGAGTGCCACCACCAAAAACCTCCCTGCAGCTGTAGCCCCAAGTAGCACTTAGTCACCTGTGGGTATTCTAATTAATGAGAATTACAGAATTTCTCAATCAGGATCAGAATTCCTCGTTCCTCAAGCAATCTATCAGAAAAGGTAGATCCATCTGGGGGCGGATGGATGGATGGATGGATGGATGGATGGATGGATGGATGGATGGATGGATGGATGGATGGATGGATGGATGGAGCTGAGCTGTTGCACTTACCACTGAGGGTAGGTCCCATTCGTGGCTGTGGCTGTAAATAGGCTTGAGGTGGCTTTAAACCAGGCAAGTACCATGAGCGCTACAGAACTCAATGGGGGCTGGAAAACCCCCTGTGGAAATTCAGTATGCATTGCACCTGTCAAGTAAATTAGATATTGGGGCAATGCCTCCAATTACTCCTGATTTAGCCAGTTAAAAGGTAATCTGGGTAGAACTGTATGACCTGGCAATTTTCATAGTCTAAATATAATTAGGCATAATTAGGAAAAGATGCCAGCTGGTGAGTATGATTTAAACCCAGGTATGAGTTAAACCCATTCTGTATAAGAAGAGGGCGGTTCACGTCAGTCAGTGCTCTAATCTCTCCTTCACACTTGCCGTTTGCTCTCTGTTGTGCATTCATCTCTGCAGTGCACTGAAATTTCATACTCCAGTTCATCCAGCCTTTACCTTTCAAGTCTTGCCAGTTCTGCTGTAGCTGACTAAATTCACGGGTTCTGGAGGCAAATCCTGGTTGGTAGGTGCTGTCTCGGAAAAGGAGATGAAGCACTGAACTAAATAGCATTGCCCCAGCCTTTGCAATTTGCCATAGCCTTCTTGTAATTGCCGTGCTCTCTCTTTGGAGAGTCGCCCACGCTGCTCTGCGCGCGGCTTTGCCTTGATTGATGGTTCCTGTGCTCTGCTCTCTGGGGCAAGAGATTCAGGGACGTGTGCCCAGCACTAACTGAAGGCGCTAAAGGGGTTAATTAACATCGTTTAATAGCCTTCCCCTTGGCTGACTCAGGAGTGATGCTGGGAGGTTTGTAATATGGCTCTGCCCAGCCATCCCAAGCCTGAAAGATGCCAGTTCTAGGAAAAGGCTGGAAATTAGGGCCATGGATTACGGCTGGGGGGATGCTCCGAGGTTAGAGAGCCCTGCAGAGGATCCTGGAGTAGCAGGGAGAAATGGAAAGTTTCTCCTGCTGTTCATCAGGCAGAATAACCACAGCCAGCGAGATGCAGGTGACAAAGATGTGCCGTGTTCCGATGTTCAGTAGGGTACCTGCTTCATAATTAAAGGCTTTCATAGCAAAAACCACTGCACAGTGGATTTTATAGCAGTCTATGAAGAAGCAGAAGGGCACGGTTTGCCTTCCAAGGTCAGCTGGGAAGCCTGTACTTAGACAGAAATGTTGTCTAATTGTGCCTGCTTTCTGCTTCCACCATGCAACGTCTCTGCCCTGAGGAGCTCACTTAAAATCAAAGCAGTGACAGGAGAAGGCACGGGATAACAGCTGGGGAGGAGAAAACTGGATGCTCCCAGGACATTTGTAAGCACCTTGTTCCGGGAGCAATGAAACCTGTAGCCTACAAACTGGTGTTTCATGGCTGGATTCTCTAGTATTTATTAAGGCGTACTTTTTTGCCTGAAGTCTTCCCTAAAGATTGCAATATTCATAATGACTCTTTCCTGTGTTTTCTCTGGTGTCTGCTACCATTCCCCCAACATGAACGCTAACAACATCCATCCTCCTTGCCAGGCTACCTTCTGCTACGAGGTTTTTCAGACATTAATTTCTTCAGGAACTCTTCCTATCATATGAAATGAAACCAAAACCGAGCATTTGGGACACAAACTCAGAGTCTGTTTACACAAGAATGCCTATGGAAAACGAGTTAGAAGCTGAAAGATGTGAAATATCTCTGGTCCACTGGATGTCAGCCTTTCTTTCTTACTTTTTGAGACACCTAAGGGTTTCAAGTAGGGCAGCTGGGGCTTGCTGTAATTCCTGCCTTTACCCACCCCATTGCTTTCAACAGCTGGAGACCATAAGCACTTGGGAACAGAGTCTGTTTTTATAAGACACATCTACAAATGCCTGATGCAAAAGGACTCTTACTGGAATTACTGGTTAGTATCACAGTCACATGAAGAAGAAAAATACCTGGAAATTGAACAAAAATTCATGCCTTTTCAGTCACAGGATAAAGCTAAAATCATTTTGAGTGTAGCTGGTGCAAAACAGAATTAGTACTTATGACCTTTTTCTTTTTAAATTAATAAACACTTTCTTTGCTACTCCTCTTCCCCTTTAAAAAGTAAGATCACTTAGAGATCTTGGATAGTTTCTCTTTTTCTGGGTGTTTGAGAATTGCCTGGTATTGCCTCAGGTTAACAATAATCGGAATAGAGCATTCTGCAAATGAGCTCAGGAAACTTACCCCAGGACATCTCTCAATCCATCCTTTGCGGACAAGTGTTTTCAGCTTCCTTGTCTGTGACTCCGCATTAACAAGATTGATGTGGCTTTCACTTCCCTTGGACAGGTGAACCTCTTTTGATCATCCATCACTGCTTTTCACCAAGTAATGTGAGCAGCAGCAGCCTGTATCCTTGTGCTGTAAGAAATAATGGACTTCCTACTCCTTCATGGTGTTAATTCACCAGATAAACTCAACGAATTCCCATTGGGAGTCAAGGGTACTCAACAGCAGCCCAGAGAAAGGGCTATGACATGAAAAGGGACATTTCTTGTGTTGAATTCATGGCTGCACCGTGTAGATAAGTATTGCTTAGTTGGCTGTCAACAGTAATGAAGATTTTCTTTTCTGCAGGCCAATATCAATAAGTGTTAGCACACCACTGCAGCAGCTCTGGTTTGGATTGTTGGGTTTTCTTCTGGTTTGGGGGGTTTTGGAGGTTTCTTGTTGGTTGGGTTTGTTTGTTGGTTTGTGGAGGTTTTTCCCAGAAGACCCTAATAGCAGGTAGGCAGAATAAATCTTGGCAGAAGCCAATACGGAATAGTTTTAGGCCAGTAAAGGGAAGGATAAAGGAAAAGCCAACCCGAGGACACTCCTGTTTTCATTGGTAACACAATAATTTTGGGCTCAGACACACATGAAACAGGCCTGCTAACTACCCGTGCTGGTATTCATTTTGCAGAAATTGTATAACAATACGAGTTAGCTTATCCCCAGAAAAAAAACCAAGACAAATGTATTCAAATTTATCTAAAAACTTAGTATACATAATGAGATCAGTGTATCATTAATTCAGGAAGAAATTTAAGAACTGTTTTGATTTCAGGAGAGTTGCTCTTGACACACACCACTGAAAGCCACATGTGGTGTTAAAACAGTGGAAGAAATCTTTTTAAAGCTTCTGGAGGGATCCCTTGTGTTTTGTAACATAAAAATTACACCTTAAGTGAACTTCTGAAATCCCTGACAGAACCAAAAGACCTTATTCTCCTTTCGTTTTGACTGGTGGAATTACGCACAGTTTATACTGATAAAAGCGAGGAGAATAAATAAACCCAGGCTGTGCACTAACACTCTCCAAAGGCTCATTAAGCTAATTGTGGCTTGCTCTCAGGTGCCTGATTCCAGCTTCACCTCCCTGCCCCAACACCCGCATGGCCAAGGGCAGCAGAGCTGCCTCTGTTCTACACCACCACAGCCGGCAGCAAGGTAAGTCTTAAGGCAAACTGGAGTACTGCGCGCAGCTCTGGAGTCCTCTGCACAAGAAGGACGTGGACCTGTTGGAATGGGTCCAGTGGAGGCCATGGAGATGCTGCGAGGGCGGGAGCTCCTGTCCTAAAAAGACAGGCTGAGAGAGATGGGGGGGTTCAGCCTGGAGAAGAGAAGGCTCCAGGAAGACCTTGGAGCCCCTTCCAGTGCCTAAAGGGGCTCCAGGAAAGCTGGGGAGGGACTCTGGATCAGGGAGGGGAGCCATGGGACAAGGGGAGAGGGTTTTAAGCTAAAAGAGGGGAGATTTAGATTAAAAATAAGGAAGAAGTTCTTCATTATGAAGCTGGTGAGCCCCTGGCCCAAGTTGCCCAGAGAAGCTGTGGCTGCCCCATCCCTGGAGGGGTTCAAGGCCAGGTTGGACAGGGCTCTAAGCAACCTGGGCTGGTGGGAGGTGTCCCTGCCCAGGGCAGGGGGCTGGAACTGGATGATCTTTAAGGTCCCTTCCAACCCAAACCATTCTATCATTCTATGACTCTATGAAAAGTGCAGCAGAGCTGAAATGCAGCACAGCACTAGTTTTAATACGACCACACTTCAGTTTGCTCCCCACGGCTACGCGAGAATTGTGATGCACGCAAAGCACTCAGTGGGACCATATTTCCGCCGGATATGTTTCTCACAAGAAGCCAAACTGCGTTTCTTTATTCCACTCGGACTAGTTAATTTTGCATTTGCAAAATGAGTACCAATTTCTCTCTGATTTTTTACTCCTCAAAGAGAGATTTCTTATGGTATGTCACTTTTCAATCACATGCACAAATTCCCCACCTGGAATTGTGGCTGTTTAGTTACCGCAGACTTACTCCTCGTGTAATGGGGAAACAGCGTATGTATTATAAATCTTAAAAATACAAACCCAGCATGCAAATATGAATGTTACTCTGAAAGTCGGGATCTGCCTCTACCAGTAATTTTAATGCAAATAAACAGAGGTGACCTACTTTAGTACAACAGCTCTTCCCTGATATAGATGGCTCTTCCAAGATTTTCTTTTTGCTCTAGGTTAAGTTTTTATCTTGGCTACACAGGTGTGACTATGGATCTACTTACGCGACTTCAGCAGCTATTGCATTGATCCCAATAAGGAGATCTGGACTGTAGTGACTTGCCCAATGTGTCATAATGGGTTTGTGACAGAGATGAAAAGAAAATCCATGAGTCCTGATGCACTCCCTGCTGTTCTCCTCCTTACACAACACTTTGTTACATAAAACTTTTTCTGGAAAAAAAGTGGTGGGGGTGGGGGGGAATGGAAAAAAATAACATCTTTTTGGTTGTAAGCCAGTTTTCTGTATCAACATGGCAGTAGCGTGTGAAGCGAAGCAAGATTTCCTCACAGCACCATGTGACAAGGCTAATCAAAATAAACATCCAAAAAATAAAGAAATTAAGGATGAGGTAGCAGACTGTGGGGAGAGCAGATGGTTATTTAAAATAACAGCAAATTTTGCATGCTGACTGCAACTATAGCTCTTGTCACAAAACATAGTTGTTAATGGCAAAAGAGAAGGCAGAAACATCACGAGGGCACTTTGTAGTGTTGGTGGAAGCAGAAGGATGAAAAATATATGGGGAAGAAGGTATTTTCAGCTCTCCGCAAAATCTGCCCCAAATATCAATGGCACTGGAGCAGAGGCAGGGGAAACAGAGCTGCAGTAGGTAGAAAAATCACACTGATCAAATTTGTCACACAATACAAAAGGTGTCTCACAACCCCAGGGATCAGACACTGTGCTAAAGAAGAATCTTTTGTTTCCCCAGGAAAAGAAAACCACAGAACGTGTAGTTTACAGTAGTCTGAAACCTAGAAAAGAGGGTCCAGCCCCTGAGAAAGGAGCTGGGAAAGCAGGACTGCACTGGCAGCTTAGCTGACGTCGTGATTCAGCTCCAGCCACCAGCACAGCTCCCAGCCCCACGCATGAATCCATGACTTGGGTTCGAAGTCATGAGTTTAGCCGTGGGTTTTGCTAATCCTGCCATTTTACAGGCTCTTACTATGGAAAGGCTTGTTGCCATGGGTCAGACCCGCACAGGGCTGCAACGGGGACGCCCCTGAGCTGATGTACCAGAGCAGTTCAGCTGCCGTATGGCGGAGAGGTGGCCCGGGTTATTTTATCTGAACCTGGGCTCTGCAGGGATGGGGCAGCAGCTATACCAGCCCTCCCAGCTACTTCCATCCGCTCTGGCCACTGCCACTGCAGCCAGGCCAGCATCAGCCACGTGGCTCAGCATCACTCTGAGCCGCTGCTGCGCGCGGACTGCCCCTCGGGTTTGCAAGAATATATAGCAAAGAGAGGGGCAGATTATTGCCAGGCTGCAAATCACATTAAATAACAAAATAAAAGCCAAAGATGGGACCGTTTACAGACAGACAGGGGCATGAGCCAGTGTACAAACCAACTCTGTAGCCCCCAGGTTTGTAACCAGTATTCAGGTGGGTCACAGACTCTGATTAGGAGCAAAACACTCGCTCAAAGAGGCTACCACCACCTCAGAAAAGCTCCCAGTCATCTGAACAGGCTCCATTCATTTTGCAGATGCCATTCCCTGGTCTGACTCTATGAATATTACACTTGAAATGTGCCTGGTTTAAAAAAAAAAAAAAAAAAACCAACACGAAAACACCCCAAACAATCTCCTCCTGACATGGCTGTTGTGACAAATTGAACTGCAAGAAGAAAAACTTCTCTCTGTGCAAACTAACTGCCTGACAACTGTGTGGGAAGGTGGGCGGGAGCAGGAGGGGAAGGTGGCTCAAAGCATCCAAAAAAATACATCTTTCTGTACTCCAGCCTGCAGCAGCTGCTGCGGGAAGTGCTCTGGAATAGCAACCTCCCTCTGCACACCCCAAACAGCGCTACAGCACCAACCCATCTGCTCTTGGAGACCTGATCTTCCAATGTTCCACAATCACAAGGAGCTCCAGGTCTGAATAACAAGGCGATGAAGAGTTTATCTACGTGGTCACCTCTGACCAGCCCACGGTTCACCCCAGACTGGGGAGGACGAGACACTTCACTGACGACCATACCCAGATTACCCCATCCTCCCTGCACCCGTGTTCCCTATGCCTGAGCCTTCAACACGGATCTCTGAGTCTTTCCTAGTGAATTGTAAAATAACGTGTCTTTGCAGTTCTACAGGGGAGGGACTCTGGGAAGGAGAGCTGGCCGGTGTTTCAACCCCCCGCGCCACAGCAAAATGGGCAGCTACCAATCTGGAAACAAAAAATAAAAATCCTCAGATTTAAACTCACACTTGTTTCACTCTGGCCACTGCCAAGAGCATTCCCCCAGGCAGCGCCATCCGTACTGGCCGCTTTCAAGGGCAATATATCCACCAGCATGTTCTTTTTTACAAACTCAGTTTTAAATGTGTTGCTGGGATCTCAGGTGAAAACGGGGAGATGCAGCTTCCACAAAAGCAAGGATGCTGCCAACCAGCTGCTAAACAGCATCGTGGGGTCTCGGATTCAACGGAGGGGCCCTGGGAGCCTCTGCCTGCGGTTCCCTCTCTGCCCGGGCACGTGCTGTTTGCAGTTTGCCCAGTGTTCTCTCTGCTAACTGTAAATTCATTGCTGGCCCCCTGGCAAGGAGCACAGATTGCTGTTGTGCCACCACCCTGTCCCCTGGGAGCAGCCATCCAAGTGAGGTCAGCCAAGAAACGATACCAACTCAACAAAAGACATACATGCTTTTATAAGTTCACAGAAAATACCTGTTTCCTCCTGAGCCGCTAACTCTGAACCGCTTTCTACTGTGAATCCCCCTTTAAGGGGGAATAATAAAAATAATAATCAGAAATTGCAGACAAATTGCTTCCTCTCTACAGTTAAAGCTTGGAGAAGTGAGCTGTCAGCACACTGAAAGAATGGAGAGCAGCCGGCTCCGCTCTGCGCTATTAAGTGTTTTTAGCACACCAGACACTTTAGGATCTTGGCATAGTGAGCAATAAATGCAGAAGAAGCATCTTTTCTGTCTCCTGCAGAGGAGGGGGAAGCAGAGGGACATATTCTAAAGCCTCAAAGGCTGGAGATGGCAGTGGCATAGAGGATGCAGCTGTACACTTTTTCCAAGGAGGACAGGTTTCCATGGAGCTCACACCACGCATCACCTGTGTGGTACCCACCCCGGTCTGGCCTTCGGGATGCGGGAAACCAACAAAGCCCTTTCCCCAAAACCTCAGCACTGGCTTTGTCATGGTATCGCTCAGAAAGGTGGACGTTTCCAGGTCGGATCACCCCCAAGGTCCATTTACTGCACTCGCCTTCTCTGACACTGGCAGCACCAGATGGAAGAAGGTGAAAAAAATCCCTGGAGCATCACAAGTGCAGTGTCCCTCAGATCTGGGAAGGCATCATCAGCCTTATTATCTGCATTTTACTATCCTTCCAGCTGGTTTTCTGCCCTAATAGAAATGTTTGTGTTTTCCATGACCATGAGACAGCTTTTCTAGGAGCTATTTCGCTCCTTCAGCAAAAAAAAAAAAAAAGAAAACAGGATTCCTGAGTTTTCCTTTGAATGGAAGCTTTAGATCTGTTGCACCAGGATTCTCCTCACTCAGATACATCTCAGTTCTTGTCTCACAAAACTTCCTACTTAAAACTACATGTAGCAGCTTCCTCAGCAACAGAAAAGACAAAGGCAAAGGCTTATTGCCTGCCTAGAAACACAGAATTTTTTATCTGTCTATCCTGATAAACTACTGCTGCTGAACAGCAGATGAAATTAAAGCATTTTTCTAATTCTTTTCCTCCCAAGTGATCATCCTTGCAAAAATTAACTGTGTGGATGCCCACGGTATTTAAGATCACGATCTGCTCAAAGGTGTTTTCTGAAAAGAAAGGGAAGTTTTGCTGGGAGTCTCAGTTCCTGGTGACTGGACTTTACACATGATCCTTCTGCAGCATTATCTAGATAAATTATAATTAAATTTCCTTAGAAGTCAGACATCTTTGTACTGGCTTTATACACCCTTTTCTTTAAACTCTCTGATTTTATGCAACCGTTTTATATCAGCCCTCATCAGCACAGTAGCTGAACACTTCCCACATGAAAACTGAAAGTGAATGTAAACTTCAGTTAATTCTTTGTATTTCTTGCACATTGGGGTAAAACCTCGGCTTTGATGGCACTTCTATTTTTTATTTTAGATGTTACTATTTCTTCTTCATTTAATATTGCTTGATTAAAAGGGATTTATTGAATAGATATGTTGTTTCCTAAAGCTGATTGCATTTGCTGGGACTGAGGGCAGGATAAATCTCACCCCTAGCAGACAGAACAAAGATGTTTCCATTACGATACACAGGTGGGAAAAAGATGCTGGTACTCCAGAGTAGAATCCCAGAACCACAGCTTGTAACGTGGATGAGCACATTAGAAGGACCTAGGACAAACAGCAATATTGAAAGCTTTGGGAGAGCTGACAGAGACAGCATTAAAGCCTCTGACGAAGCCCCGTCTCCTGTGTGTCACCGTACGGTGAGTCACCGTCCCGCTGTCGGGCAAGCAGAGCTATAGATATAGATATACGCAACCTAATACCCAATTTTCTAGTTCCTGCCAGAGCATTTGGATAGAGCTTTTTAGTCTGTTTAATTCAGTTTTGCAAATATATCCTACCTCAGTGGTCTCATGAAACAAAAGACTAGCACTTTCTTCATTGCCGAAGGCCTTGAAATTCAGCACGGCGACTTCATTACAGAATCGACTTCTCAGATTACATTGGAGTCCTTCAGATTTAAAAAACAGACACCTGGTGAGCTTCTGTATTACATTTCCAAAACTTCTTGCATTTAGCAGCATTTTCAATAAGTTTATTTGCAAATTAATTGGCAGTGTGATTAAATTCTTATTCAGGTTACTCTATACAACGATTCAAGCGCCCATGTGAATATGTAATGACACATAAGATTAGACTCACTAGAGAAGCAGAAAATGAACAGTGACTGGCAATGTTGGCTTGGATTTTTTTCTTTTGAAATTAAAGTTCTTGCCAAGCTCTATTACACACAAAAAATTACACACCCATGCCTCTAATACCCTAACAAACCTTTGCTTTGCAAAACATCCAGACTTGAAGGTTATATTATTAAGTACAACCCCAGAAGATATAATGGAGGCTATTGCCATGTTTATAGGGTTAGAATTTATTTTTAAAAATAGGAAGTCTTTCCATCTAAGGTTTTCTTGGCCTGCTCGGTGAAATACCAGCCAGGTAACAGGTAACCTCCAGTTTATTTTCAAACCCTCTGGCCTCAAGGGAGCGGTGTACTTCGAATATCTACAAAACGTCGTTTTCCCCTCTACCTACAGGGCCTGAAAAAAAACAGAAGGAAATCACCAAGAAACAAATTCCCCTGCCCACTGCCCGGATTCGTTCGGGTTCCTCCTGCTCAGTGCCACCTCTCCCACCCATCACAGGAACCACCAGGACCAGAACCAGCAGGATTTCCCCAAGGGAAGCGCCCAAGTCATTCATGGGACAGAGGAGACGCCCGTCCTTTCTGCTGAGGTGGGAGGCTCTAAAGCTCAAATTCCCCCTCTCCTTTTGCTTTGCTGATTAAATCAAGCCCCCTGCTGTTTGTGGTTGATGGCTTTACAGGTATCATTCTCAGCCTGCTTACAGAAAGATATGCAAAAATACCTGATGCCCTCTGGCTGGAAATGGAATCGCCTAATCCGCAGGCACTTTCCTTGTAAACAGCCTGATCAACAGTCCACAAACGTCTGCAGAAAGTCTTCACCAATTTCACTAAATCCCAAGCTTGGACGTGGCTCCTTCTTCTGGAATTTGGCATGCTCGTAGCCATGGTAGCTGTCTAATATCAGAAAGCATCACCGGCACTGCTGTCCCTGCAGTGTAAATGCAGAGAACAACCAGCAGCCTCACACTAGACAATAAAACCCAGTGATGTTAACTGCCCATTAAGCCTGATGAGCAGAGCTCTTGATTAAGGCAATAATAAAGTTAGATTTGGATGTGATGATTGCAGCCATTGTTGCTGTCAGAGCCCAGGTGCCAGGCCTGAGCCAAGCCTCCTCCTTGGTTTTATCTACAGCCACCTGTACTAGAAACGTTTTTGTTGTTCCCCTTCTTGCTGCCCGCCCGTGTCACAGACCAGCGCTGGCATCACCGAGCTGCTGCCACCGGTGCCACCAGCACCAGCCAGGGCACAGCAAGCGCAGAACCGCTGCTGTCGTGCCAGGGCTTCAGATCTGCCCAGTGAGCTGATCCCAGTGTGAAGTTGCAACCATTAAAGCCTGGTATTGTCACAACAGAGCCACATCCAGCACGTTTGGTCATTTCCCTCTCCATACCGAACCACTGTTGTCTCAGGGCTGTGTCTGTCTGATCCACATCGCTGCTGGCGTGTAGTTTGTTACAGGAGCAGAGAATGCAAAATCAATGTCCAGGAGGGTTTTATAACTGAACCAGAAACACCGTGTTCTCGGCAGAGGAATGGACGAGAGATAAGAATGAAAACGAAGCTGTGGGAATACCTGAATCCTGCCCCACTTTGATATTTAGCGTGGTATTAAAAAAGGCAGTTATAGGGTTTCTTCTGTTAGTTCATTTGTGAAAGACTGGGGCATTTTTATCTGCAAAGCCTTTGGAGCTCCACTATTAGTCTGTTATTATGATTTTTTAATTATTACAAATAATTTTTAAATCCTTTAAGGAGGCTTTGCTCTCTACAACTTGGAGAAGGTGCTTTAGAACAGGCTTCCTACCAGTAACAGTCCAGCAGGGCCAGGAATACAATCCACTGCCATGGGATAACTTGGAATAACAACTCAGAATCCAGACTCCACTCTTCCCAGCAGAGTTGCTCCTAAAACAAGTCTCCTCCAAGCAGGTTGGTCACCTCTGGAGGCCATTCACTTGCAAAAACCTGGCAGCTCTCAGATAAACCACTTAGTTACAAGAAGATCCAATGCCCTTTTTAATAAGGTATCGCATAGCGATGGTGGGAACAGAGCACCCACTGTCCATCACAGGTCCCGCAGGAGAAGGAGGGGGCAACAGTCACCTCCAAACCCCCACGAGTCCCAGCCGTGGCCACCAGCCAGGGCGGGGTGTGCGGAGCGGGTCCGGAGCAGGGAGCATGGGACAGGCCAGGCTGCTGCTACGGGAACAGAGGCACCTCGCGGGGCTCTTTCCAAATGGCTGCTAATGCAACAAAGGGGACCAAAAATAAGTGTTTTGCATGGAAAACAGCACTCACGGGCAGTTCCACTTAAATGCTGTGAAATCAAATATTTTCCACTTATGACTACAGCCCATAATGGCATTTCCTAAAGGATCCAACTGTGCTGCTGACACAGAGTAGAAGTGAACAGGATAGTCCCAATAAAGCCTGATGTCCAATGGGTTGCTGGGAATTATTTACGCTAACTGGTTCCCTGAAAAGCTTGTTCTCCTTCTGCAGAAACCAGGCAGGAGCCCACCTCCAGCGCCACTTGGCTGCTTCTCTTGGTCTTGCTGTGCCCCTCCACAGGCAGCTCAGAGAAACACAAGAGTATTCAGGCAAAAAAACCATCTGGCAAACTTAGTCACAGACGTACATTTAAGGATGTGTGGGATTAATTATAGAGGAGAAGTTATACATGAGGAGTTGGAGGCCTGGGGTATTATGGTGAGAAGAAAATCGCAGATAAATTGTTTTCATTAGAGTGGGGAAGCATCGTGTGTGATCATCATTTATCCTGCACTTCATCAGTGCGGAAAGGTTGGCACTAGCACCTCCCTCGCAGCTTCTGTTTCAGGATGTAGCCCTGCAGGTACCATCGGGCTGCTGGACAAATACACTCTGCCATCTTAAGCTCGCCCAGCACCATCACTGCTGCTCCTTCTAAACCTCCAGCAAAATCACTTCTTTTCTGCCAAAGATGCTCTTGTGCTTTAGGAGAAGTTTAAGAAAACTGTGCACACAGGCCAAAATCCCAATGCAAGCTCACTTTTCAAACTGTTTATTTCTACACATCAGGCACTTTAAACATGTTGTTTGTCACTTAAAACAGTTACTCCAAACACTTCCAGCTATGTAAGTGTTATCTCTGTGCCAGTATTTCTTCCTAGAGGTAGAGGTAAGCCTGAGGACTAACATCAGATTGTTTCTGACAATAGAGAAATTTGAATCCGAGCCCAAACTGCCTGACTAAAATCTATTCCAGCAAGAATATAAACCAGCATACAATTCCAGATCATACTGCAGTAAACTAGGCATTTGAATTTGTACCCCAGATTACCTTTTGCACTTCAGTCTCATCACTTAAAATCAGTGAAAAAACATATTAACTGAACATACGGTAGTCACGGTGGGTGGAGACTGAAGACATGTAACAGGGTATGCTTCAAAAAATCTTCAGTCTGGGTTGATTTAACAGTTGACGGTCCTCAGAGTGGGAGAGTGGTAATGAGTGAAAAGATCAGAGAACTAAAGCATTCAGGCTGGAAAGCGTTACTCCTCTGCTCCGTCGTGTGCAGGAATATCACAGAAGGGCCAAGTAGCAATAAATCCAAAGGCAGGTAATTGGTGTTAGTGCTAACTCCTCAGCCAGGAGAGGAGCGGTGTCGCAGGAGGCAAGGTGGATCTAATTCACTTAACTCCTTGACCATTCTTAAAAGAAAACCACTTTTACATTACAAAATTAGAGCCATGTTTATTTACTTGTAAAGTTTTGCTGAATTTTGAAAGGAAGAAACTGTCAGAGTGTACCAAGAAGACCAGTAAATAGCCTGCATTAATCTTTGGTTGTCCCCCATTCCCTAAGATGACCTGAATTCGTAAGTTATGCGAGCTCTGAAGTCTACGTGACCACTGGGTCAAGCCACGAGGATACAGAGAGATTTTGTTCTGAGGCTGAATGCAAATGCACAAAAAACTAATGATGATTCTGAAGAACATTCAGGTTTCCAGTTGTTGACACCAACAGAGCTTATAAAGCAGCAAAAAGACAGCTGCTCCCATCAAACAACATCAATTTGAGATCTGATGCTTGATCCCACTTATCTTAATTATAACCTTTCATTAACCGTCTAAAGAGAAAAACAATTCTAATATAGTATCTCTTGGCAGAAGACTCAACTGAACAGTAAATTGAGGAAAGAATTCAGATTCACAATGCAGTAATAGTCATAATGAAAAGCTTTTCCCTTCGGCTGCCCTCTCGTTGTAACAGGTCACAAAGTTCTAAAATCACATTTTCTTCAATGATCAGTGATATTTTGCAACGTAAATAGCAATTGTTGTTCCAAACTGAAAATTAAAATGTTCGGTGACAGGGATGTTTGGGTTTGGTGACAGAAGTAGTTTCTTATATTATGACATACCATAGATATTAATACTACCTCTTAACAGGGCTTAGAAATATTCTTATTGTCTTGTCTTCCTAGATGTTTGAGGAATGTGGCAATTTAAACCTCTCGGACAGCCCTTGCCCTGTTGTGAATCCACTGAAACTGGCCCCAGTGCTGCCCACTGGGAGGTTTCCATCTCTCCTGCACGTGGGTTTGCAATCCTTTATCTGAGCTGGACTGGGATGTGAAATTGTCCAAAAGAGCAGTTTCGAAGCCCAAAAGAGGGTTTGAAATAGATCCGCCTGTAATGAATAAATAGAGGATAAACAAAAAAGGCCTTGCGTAATGCAAGTAGCGAGGCAGTATGAGCTGTACTGGTTTATAACACAGCGTCTCCTTCTCTCACACCACTGTGAACCAGGAGCAATTCCAGCGCCTGAACTTAGTAGATTTAGTCCAGTGTCATAAACCAAGAGATCATCATCATGTTTAATTGTCTGTTGTTTAAAGTACCGTCTGTTCATAACTAAAGAGTACATTGTGTACTCATTGTTCCAGTAAGTTTGCAGTTTTCATTTTCTGGAAATATATTTGTCAATAAACTTCCTATTATGAACCTGAATATTACCTGTATTAGAATGAGGAGCTTCAAAAAGCCATTGTCAGAATTCATTTTATAAATCGGTCTGGAAGACAAATATAAAGACTCCTAATCAGCAATCCTATCTAATAAAACTGATTAGAAGAGCACAGGTTTGCATGAGCCCGCCTTGATCATAGTGAGAGCAAATAGAAACTGTTCTGAATTTGAACAAATTAGAAACAATCCCATCAGGGCACACAGGTAAGGTAATATACAGATATGAATTGCAGCAATAAAAGAGCAAGTGGAAAATGAGATACGATTATTTTTCTTAACAACTAAGTTGATCCAAGAAGAACAACTTAAAAAATTCAAGGTAGTGAATGGAGCTTATCATGTTCTTGGGTTCCTCTTTCAGAACAGACTGTAGATATACAGGAAAATTCATCAGCTCTCCCTAACTTCCCCTCCAGTGCTGAAGATAAATTACACTTTGCACACGGGTACGTAAACAGCTACACACCTTCTACATGGAGCTGTTTTCTAAGGGTGGTAAGATTCCTGTTTCATCCCACTTTTGATCATGGAGGATACTCAGACGGAATCAATCAGACTCCCCTTCAATGGAGAGAAATTAAATGAATTTAGTAGCAAGACTCTTTAAAACAGCTTTAGAAACTGCTATACACAAAATGGGGAGAAACTGCCACTTTCCATGTTGTGCCCATGTTTGAAAGCCACCACAGACGGCTGCAGGTGGACACCATCAGAACGGCAGTAGCAGATTCGATCTTGTCCTGTGCAAGAGTAGAGCTTCCGCAGTCAGAACAGCATCAACATTGCCTCGAGGATGAAAGTCTGGCAGATGTATAAGGACAACAGTCGTGTTAGACCCAGGGCTAACACTATATCCATAGGTGTTTCTATCACTTTCACCGATGAAAATCCTTCCTATAAAAAAAACAATTATGAGACTAGTTTAAAGGGATCATTTAACAAGGGCAGTGAATGACCCAGCCTTTTAAATTTGCCACAGACATTTTTTTCCACCTCTCATTTTAGGTCTTTCTCTTCTTTGGCTATTGAGCATTTGGTCTTCAGGCTAATAAATAAAAGGGAGGACAGTGAAACCAGGTATAGGGGGAAGACGACAACATGAGAAAGGCCAGCATAAACGGGAATTTCTGAGAAACGCAGCTTATAAGTAGATTTGGTGAAAGGTTCTTCACCCAACAGAGCTGGATGATATTGCCCTCTAACCAAGGTCGGGTGGTTCTTCTAAGGTCACACAACTTTTCCTTCAAAAGCATCAAAAAAAACATTGGTAGATGCAAGTTCTCTTCTAAACTTACCACAATTGTAAATATTTTCTAGTGGAGACTTAGTCATTCAAAAGGAAAATCGTGGTGATTATGTTTAACATCACCAAAAGTAGAGAGCACTTCAGGTAATAGCTTCCAGGGAGGGGAAATAAAGCACTGGGAATAAAGCCATCCGTTCAATCTTGTAAATATTTATTATCATTGCATGAGCAATTCAGAATTCTGGTGTGCAATGTTAATAGGACCCACTATAGTTCACCTGAGCCCCAAATTTCCTACTGTTAAAGCAAATCAGATTATTTTTTAAAAATTCTTATTATTTTCATAAAGTACACCGTAGTCTATTATATGGTAAGGTGTGTAAGGATTCCAAATGAACTTTCATCTGCTTCTAACGGTGAACAAAAAAAGAAAAACTTTTGAAAGTCGGAAATATAATGTGATTGAAGGATTCTCATCTCGGGACTGCTAGGGAACCTAGGGCCTAATTCAGTACCTCTGAAGCTGCTGCAAAAAGAAGTTTCTATTTTTTTAGGCTTTGCTATCTCATGGCAGCAAAGAGAGCTGGGAAAAGAGCTGTGTTCTGAAATACTTGCTCTGACATATAGTAAGTTTGGCACATGTAGATTAAAGACATTAAATTTTCCTTCACAGGTATACAGTCCCCAAAATCCAACGCGCACAGATACCTGATTTGAGACATACGAGTTAACAAATCCTTAATCAGGATGACATTAGCAGTTAACAAATGCACAGATTCTGTGTGAGCAACAGGCCAGCTTTGCCTCTACCCCAGCCAGCTCGGGATACCTCGGCAAATCTAAAAACTAGCTAGCAAAGGAAGATTAGAAAAAATGAGGATTTTTATCCTCCCTAATTCTTTTGATGACACAGTAGCATCTCTAGTGTGATAAAGGATCTCCAGGGCCTAAGACTTACAGAGAGGTATAAAGTGGCTGTGGAATCACAGAGCTCTGACATTCCCTAGGATATTCTTAAATTACTTCTCCAACTCCAAGGGACAATCTGTAGCAAATGCTCCGTCTCTACCTCCCGCTCCTAATGGCTTCCTAAAGGCTGACCTAAAGTCTTCTGAAGCCCGGAGGAAGACTCCCCCCAGACACCGGAACATTCTGTATCAGCACTTTCTTTGGACTGTGGAGGTCCTTTTCTAATGGGAAGGTAAGAAAAGTGGGAGTAATTCAGATCATCAGCAGAGACGGTTTTCAGAATGGGTAAGAGCAAGAGATACTTGATTACTCTGACATGGGCTGGAGGATGAGTCAGGAGCCCCAGGACGTGCAGGTGGGATCCAAAGCCAGCCAAAGCATGATGTGCACCTGAGTATCTGTCTCTCACACCTCGCTTTCCTCTTCCAATCCAAAAAGAAATAGTTAGCGAGCTTCTAAAAGTGTGCCCCTCAACACACAGTATAAAATCAAATACATATTTTCTTTATAAGTTTCTCACAAAAACAATGAAGATAACTATTGTGAAAGAAATCGGGGGCCTTCCTACCATTTAGAAAATTGCTTAAATTTGATACTTTACTTCCGATATTGTGTCAAGGAGCGCAAAACCAGCATGAATGGCTGAGGCAATTGAGAAATCCTGAGTAAGAGGAGAAGCCCTGCCTCTTTCCAAAAAGCTTACAGTCGCAGCTTGCTGGGAAAAGCTGTGAAATGTGCTAACTGGCTTTGGCGCTGACATGGTTATGCAAAGTAGACGATAGTAATAGTGCTGCCCTGCCGTCATTTACAATGGCATCTGCTCTCTTTCAATTTTATGTAATTTTCATTGAATTTAGATCCATCAGGTTGCCCTGCCATAGGATTCATGTGAAAATGAGATCCTTATTCTCAGCAACCGAGGCCGTTGAAGAAACGGGATGTGCTAAGGCTGCTATCCATTATACAAAGGGAGGAAGATTATTCCCAAAATGAAAAGAGATGAAATCCATTCAAATGTGCAAGTTTTCAGTCACCTCCATTCCAGAAAAAAATGAGGCTATTCTAAATAAGAGGTCTGTATAGCACAGCTGGCCTCAGAATACTCTAACATATGTGTTCAGATGGGAATTATGATATATATGTAAAATTGCTTACAGACCTGACCCAGCACAGAACGCATTCTGACAGGAATCAGAGCTTGGAGTGAACGCTCCCTCCTGCTAGCTTGAAATAGTAACTTTCGGGTAGAGGCTACTGAGCGAAATAAATAAGGGATAAAGCAGGACCAGCAATTTAAAGATGGACAAAGGAGTAGAGCACATTGGCCAAGTCAGCCTGTATCCATCCACTATACATTCCCCCAACGCCAGAGTTTCATTATGTAGTGCTCCTAGTTGGAAGCAATGCAGAAGGCAGTAATTAGAATTTTGGAGTGCAGGAGAGAACTGCTGACCCCGTGGGCAGGTTTATGCAATTAAGTCTCTCATGAAGGTAACGTACATAATTTGCCAACCTTCTCATGCAATAGCTCATTGGTATCATTGACTTCTAGATCAACTTTTATCATCTCTGTACAGTTTATAAAATTACTGAGTTGCGGTACACAAGCAGCAACGCACTGAAAGGAAGTTCTGCCTGCTGAATCAGAAAACAAAAAGTGGCTAAGTGTATCAGCCCATAACAAAAAGAATTGCACGTCTTACCCTGGTAGTATTGTTAGCTGTATCTGTTCCTTTCTACAGGAACAGATATTTATATATATACATATATATATTTATATTTTTATATAGTGATGTCAGTCATGACAGTGTTGTCTGCACCCTTTCTTTAAACCTGTTTATTTATTTGAGGGGTTTTTTCCCTCCTGAGATGCCGTAGGCATGCACATGGTGAGAACTGACATTTTGTTGGCTATGAAGATGGAAACACTTCCTTGCTTCAGATCTAATCCAAACACTTTCAATTACTGATATAGTCACTTTGGCATTTTTGTGCTGTTTTAGAAGGAATAACTGGCTTTGAAATATTTGGTGTAAATTACAAGCAAAAAAGTAAGAGTCACAGGCCTGAAATATAGTAACCAACTGTCTCCTGTCTCCTCTTACAGGTGTCTCCTAAACCACCAAACAAATAGAAACAAGAGTCCAGTTGATACGAAATTCCACCTTCACTGAAATCAATGGATTTTTTTCCCTTTTGATTAACACTTAAGCATAAGACAACTAATTTTTTTGCAGTTGGTCTGTTTTAAGATCATTAAAGATAGAGGAGAATTCATTGAACATGGTGAAGGGTAAAACTGAGAGACTTAGGCAGCAGCAGTCAAAGCTGCTCCTGATAGAGAACAGTTACATCTGTCTGGTTGAAGGCAAACTCTGACCCATGTTAAGAGCATCTCCTACCAACAGAACCACTGCAAATATACAATTTCTTCTCCATGTGATGGACTTCGCTCCATACCCAGCGAGGAATTTGGCTCCATCATCAGATATGTTGGCTTATCAAGCATTCTCTACTGTGAGTAATTATATTCTTTGCACGTGAGGATAAACCCAGAATTATACAGCTCTGGTTTGGTTCCGTAAATCAAACACAGGCTTGACATTATGGAATCACAACAGAAGAGCTTTTAAAATAAAACAGGAGACAGGACAGGCCTGTTTTCCATGACTAATGAGGACAGAAGATCCTGTTACCAGCACTTTGTGGACTCTCTTGTTTCAGCGACACACTGAATCTGAAGACGTATTCCGACACACCAGACAAGCTCAGGCGTTCTTTGACAAGTTACTTGGCTTAGTCCTGGATGGTGCCACTGATTTAGCATTATTGCAAGCCAAATTTCATCCTAACCTACTGGCTGCAGCTGCAGATTGTTCCTAACGCACTCTTGTTTGCCGATGGGTAGGGTCCGTACTAGGAAGCAAACTTAAACAGATGATGCAGTCTAATGGATGATGCTGAAGGGCACTTGGGAATACTCTGGAGTAGTCAAAGTTGAAATGCAAAAAAGGGCCCTAACACGACGTCCCAAACCCCTGACTTGCACAGTTCTGTCCAGGTTTGTATGCGCTTAAAAGAGTACACGTGCTTTATGAAAATCTGCTGCCACCCTCCGCCACAGCGAAAGGCTGAGCGTGGTTGTCATGTGAATGTCAGCCGGTCGGGTTCAGTGCTTGGCTGCTTTCCTTCTGGAAATCCTTTGTATTTATGCTGGCTCCTTTTTATTTTAAAGAGTAGTATTTTTGTTTTGAAAAATAAATATAAAAACATGACCCAGAGACGAAAATGATGATCTGAACAATCCCAGTCACAACACTGAAACTGCCAAGGAAGGGAATTCCTTCTAGATTTGTGCTGGGCAGTGGGGTGAGTGTGAGTTTAGTTTGGCAGGAACTTTAGGCACTACCAACGAAAATGACCTTCAGTAAAACATGCCACGGCATTCTGATGGTGGCTTGGGGTAGCCAGGCACTCATGAACTGATTCTTGTGCTCACCTCGAACCAGCTCATTCTAAATCCACTGGTTCTTCTTTACACTTCCCTCTAAGCCTGGGATATGATGGATTTATTAAACTGAAAAAGTAAGATGGCTTCTTACACAATCCCCACTCTGCACTGAGATATTTTGAAGTGTAACAGCAGCAGTAGTGAACGCCTCTGTGCGTGCTTAGAGATGATTATTTGCACTGTTTTCAATCTATTTTTCAAAGGCTTGCCATCTGATGCCCATCTAATATCTAGCCTCTCTCTGTTGGGAGAATGAGCACAACCGATCACAAGGGAGAAGCTCCATTCAAGAACATATGTCTCAGCAAACAGAATGTGTCCTCTGTCTGCCAGCTGCTTCCCACACCCCACACCCCCCTATTTTGAATTAAATTCCATATTTTTACCCCTATCTGGCCATGCAGACCAGATCTGAGAGTGAATTCCCCATTCAATGCTCTTGTTTAAAATAATCGAACACAACTTTTTTGCTAAGAACTTAAGCAACTGGGAGAGGGCTGGGAAGTATCTCCTTGCCAGCCACGGAAGAGGCAATGCTGCTCTACAGGGATGTGTGATAAGACTCTAACAACAAATAGGTTTATCTTTTTGGTTCTTCCTCCTTGATAGGTTTAATGGGGAGAAAAACACATCTATATCAAACAATTGTCATTTATGTATGCAAAATGATCAGGCTCCAACTTTAGGGCAATTCCCTACGCAGCTCTGTTAAGCAAAACTTCCCACAGATTTCACACCAAAAGAACGGATTTTGAAAGTAATGCTAAAGCTTACAAATCAGAGCAGAACTCTGCTTTTCAGGGGTCTTCATCAGTCAGAAAGGATATTATATTTGGAAATACTGAAGTATGCCAAAGCACTGAGATTACTTCTCTTGTAGGACGATTTATGGACCTGAGAGTAACTTGGTGCAGGACTAGACCCCAAATCTTCTGCATGTAAAAACTACATATGTAATGAAATGGAATAATACAGTAGCTAATTACCCAGTTTGTCAAAAATTAAACCCAGCATCAGGCAGCAGTGACCACTGGGCACATCCATCAGCTTTACCAGGGCTCCCTGTCCGTGGGCTCCAGCAAACTGCAGCACTTCTGTAGAATAAAGCTGGTAACGCTCCCCCGGGGGTCTCGGGAGGTTTCATTCACCTATGTAAGAAAAATTCTGTTAGACTCTGTATCAAAGATGTACTAAAATCCCCAGCAAAGGTTAAGTGACCGGTTTTAATGCAAAAGTATGCAGATGATATTAATTGACAAGGTTCACATGGCATAGCAAGAATCATCCAGGATTCGGAATGAAGTTTTAACTTTGTTAAGGGCACTAACACATGGTGTTCTAAAATAATGACAAAAATAGTTGCAACCATATTGCTTATCCCAGAAATATAACGCTTCTAGAGAGAATGCCAAATGCTAGGCGTATTTCTCAGTTGTTGCAGCGCCTTATGAAATATCAAATTGTCTCTGCAGGGGGACACGACCCGACCCAGCAAAGGGCTGAGCACCCTTCGTGGACATCATCGGCAGCCAGGTTTCTATGGCTGGAAGCAGCCTAAAGAGTGGCAAGAAAAAGAGAGGAACTAAACTGTGCTTGTCTGACGTGGCTGGTATCTGCTGAAAAACAAAAGTAAGATTCGAACTTGAACAAGAGGAGGGTAAATTTTTCAGGATCTGAAAAATCTGTTCAGTGAGGGGGAAAAAACCTCTAAAATTTAAAGAGAGAAAAATAGAACTCTGGTCCAAATCCAGGCAGAGGCTGCGTGTGGCATTACTACAGGCTCCCATATGTCTCCTGGAGGCACTGAAAGAGACAAGGACATTTAGATGCAGGAAAATGTAATTATTTGCGATTGAAACAAATTAGCAGCCGATTTATGCATATACTCTTCCTGTTGAATTAACATTATTCTACTGAATTAAATTATTCTCATTTGCTATTGTACTTTCAGAGGTAGCCATATGTTTTTTCACATTCTGTCTCACATGCTACTTTTTTTAGTCATCAGAACTTAATGACATAAAAATTGCTATCTGAGTTGACACGGTTATTCCCTCTTGATGATAGTCTTTAAGTAGAAGCATAATGTGACAGCTGAGAGCACTGAAGCTCAGTGTTTCACACAGACTTAATATATATTAAAAAAAATTAGACCTGCAAAACTTTGAAAACTATTCTATGGGGGAGCAATTTTTCTACTCTGTAATTTATTTGCTTCTCTGTCTTCCTTCATTTTTCTACACATAGAAACATGTGTATGAAAACAGGAATTTAGTTGTTCGGGAACCCACGTGCTCCCGCTGTGCAGTCATCAGAGGAAATCACAACCCTCTCTTTCGGGAGCAGCTTCAGACTGGGTAGCAGCACAGGGCAAAAAAACATTTGGAAGATTAAACAGGTCTGAGAGCCAGGGCTGGATTTAGGGCTGGATTTAACTGGAAAAGCGTGCAAATTTGTATTTGAGATCAGCAAAATCTTGCTGATATATAATTTTGGCTCAAAATGAGGAAGGTCGTGTGAAGCCTGAGCTGTGCAAAGGCAGGTCCAGTGCAACCAGGACACGGGTAGAGAGGTGACAGGAGGCAGAAGAAATATTTCTGGAGATTCCTGTAGTCTTGACCCAGAAAAGTCATTCCAGCAGGATCTCTGTCACTCCGAATGGAGCTCTCACAGCAACAGTTATTCCTGGAAAATTTCAACAGCATCTAAACTGGACTGAAGCGAGAGACTCCTTTCCATTTGAGAGCCTGAACCTTGCTGGAAATGAGGATTTGTATCCAGGCGTCCCAATCCAGGATCCGCACCACCAAACTTCCCAAGGCTTCACACGTGAGGTTTTGGGTTTAACTCATTTCAGATGTTTACTTAATGTTAGGTTAATCTGTTTGGGGTATAAGCATTACATCAAGCCCCAAAGAATGGTATGAGTCAAGTTAATTCTTTGGGTAGCAAAGGTAGAGAAAGTTTTTCATTTCAGAAAATTGCATCTTTCCCATCCTGCTGTTTATTCTTTGGATAATTTGCATTGAAATAATGTCTCTTTGCTTGGGAGTTTTTGCCACCACTGCTTTATTATTCACTTGGAACAGACGTCCTTTGCGTATGATGTCATTGTTATTCGCTATTGAAATAATTTTAATGTCACAGAAAGGATTAAGATTTCAAGTGAGGAGTGAGCAATAGGAAAACCTGATCACCTAAGCAACAGAAGTCCTGTTTCATGCCTGTGTGTCTAATAATACCTAACAAGGCAAAAAAACCCTGTCACTGAGGGAATGATACATTCTCTTCCCAAAGAAAATGTTTTCTTACGCCTCAAATGACAGGCAAAGCTGGTGGGTTCTGCATTTTTTTTTTAAACGTGCCAGGAGTAGTTATTTGTTAAGCATCAGTTCAGGTTGATGTTGTGACAGGGACGAGCGGTTCGAGGGCTCCAAGGCGCTCGGGACCCTTCCCCAGTGCAATGTCCCACCGCGGCCGCGCCTTGGGCCCGAAGGGCGAGGGCTGGGACGAGCGAGGCTTCCACAGGCCCCGCTCCTACGCCCCAACCCTCCGGGGATCCCAAACGCCGACCAGGCCCACGGACGCCATTTACCTGAGGTAAACCCCGCCACGAACCTCCTGCTCCAGCACAGAAGCCGCCCAAGGCCTCGCCCCGCCGCCGCGCCCCGCCTCGCCTCGCGGCCGCCACCCCCTCCTCCCGGCCGGCAGGAGCCGCTGCGGCCGGCGGCGCGGCGATGGGCGAGGCGGAGGGCGGCTCGGCGGGCGCTGTGGAGAAGCCGCCGTTGCCCGCGGCCGGGCCGGGGACCGCCGCGGCCGTCGCTGCCGCCGTTGCAGCCGCCGCGGCGGCGGCGGCGGCCGCCCCGGAGCCCGGCGTGCCGGCGGAGGAGGCGGTGGTGGTGTGGAGCCCTGAAGTGGAGGTTTGCCTCTTCCACGCCATGCTGGGCCACAAGCCCGTAGGTGAGAGCAGGCCGCGGCCGAGCCGCGGCCTCGAGTAGCGGCGCTGGCCCGGGAGGAGAAGCAGGCGCTGGGCCCGGAGCGGGGGGGAGCGTCCCGGCCGCGCCGCTGTGCTGCCCCCAGCGGCCTCCTGGGCCCGCTCCCGCCGCCGCTGCCGGCCCGGGGCCCTGGGACTTCTCCCGAGCGCGGCGGGGCCTGTGGGGAAGGGGCGCCTCCGTGCCCGCCCGGCCTCCTCGGCCGTCCCTCGCTGGGGCACGGAGCCAGCCCTCCTCTCCCCTCTCAGTCTTCACCTTTCCTGGCCTGCTGCCTCGTGTTTCCATTCCGTTGTGTTTCATGCAGGCTCTCTAAAAGCCCTGGCTGCGGCCCTGTGTGGACGCATTGCCCAGTGGGGCATCCTCAGCCCCTCTCCAGCGCAGCACCTGTAATGTAGGGTGGAATATCAGCCAGGCAGGGCTGACCGGGTGCCATGTGTCCTTCCCGGACTGTACGGTTTCCCTGTAATGATAGCATGTTTTTTTCATTGTGTGGCATAGGTAGAACTGTTAATTGCCCTGAGTTCTTCCCTCAGGTGTGAACCGCCATTTCCACATGATTTGTATCCGAGATAAATTCAGTCAGAATATTGGACGGCAGATTTCTTCCAAAGTGATTTGGGACCATCTGAGCACCATGTATGATATGCAAGCTCTTGTGAGTATAAAACATCGATGCAAGTGCGTTGTTATTTCTTATAGTTCAGGAGTTTTGACAGGCCAAAATCACTGGGCCTGACATGCCTTTCACGTCATTAGGAATTACGTGTCGTTCCAGTGAGTTGATAAGCTTTTCCTCATGAGGTGGAAGGCAGTAAAACTTGCAGTGGTTTGTTGTTGGATTTTTTTTTCTTACTGTGTTCTGACTTTAATAAAGTTGCCTAAATACTGATCCAGCAAACACAGGTACTGTACTTAAGTGCCAAACAAGGAGGTTATAGTGTGTTTATGTAAGAATTTGCCATGGTTGGATACCAGAAATGATCTCAAATGATCACGAGTCATGATCTCTGTTATAGATTGAGGCCCAATAATTGACAGGAACCAGTCCAATTAATCAAATTAGTTTATTAAGCAAGCGGCAACAAGCAAAACAGCGCTGGGCGGCCGGGGAGTCTTTGCTCCGCCAACGGCGCACACCCCCTTCCCGAAAGTAGTTGATTATATACCCTTCTGGTTCCCGTATATGTGTCAATCCTGGTATATTCCGTGTCTGAGCGACGTGTTGCTAGGGGGTCGGTCTTGTCCCGCCTCCTGATGGTGGTGAGGCTGAAGGCTCCTCATCTTTATCAGTGTCCTTGGGGAGACTCTTTTCAGCTTATCTCACAACTTAGCTCTTCCCTTTAAAGTGTTAAAACACACCAGATGCCTGTGATTTAGGCCTTGAGGTGTCAAAGTGCCCCAGACAGCACACCGGATGCCTGTGATTTAGGCCTTGAGGTATCAAAGTGCACCAGATAACACGCTGGATGCCTGCCTGCGATTTAAGTATGTGAAGAGTCGAAACAGTGTAGGTTTTCACCAGCCTTTAAGAAAGCCTGATTTGGTTAACAAACATGATTCTATTTATTACAATCTCAAATACCTTTACCACCTAATCAGTTTGACATCAGGAGCCTCCTCATTCTCTAATGTTTGAGGTATCTTCTTAAGAATTATTAAGCTACTAATTGCATGTAGAACACAACTTGAGATTGCACTTCTAAATCCAAATTAAAGTTTTTAACAAATTCATAGAGATCTTTCTTTTCTTTCCTAGCACGAATCTGAAATTCTTCCATTCCCTAACATAGAGAAGAATTTTGCTCTTCCTGATGAAATGATTCAAGAAGTGAGAGAAGGTAAGTTCTGACAGCAGTCTCTTATTCTTGGTTGCTCTAATCTCATCTCAGGACAGGTAGTTTAACAGAACTCCCCCAGAAAAAGAGTGTAATGTGCCAGTCCAGGGCTATTCTTTTGGACTAGTATATCAGGAAAAGGAAGTGCTAAACACATAAAACTTTATCTCATGAATTTTTTAATCAGATGACTGAAGGAAACAGTTGGGGAAAGGAATGCTTCTTGTGCTGTTCATATTCTCACTGTCAGCCTCTGTGATTGACCACTGTGGGAAACAGGCTAGTGAGAGAGAGAGATCTTTGGTCAGATTCCACACAGTATTTCTCTTATTCTTAGATATAATGTAGATGAGATGCTAATATGGCACAAACATGTTCTCTTTATACCATTTAGACTCAATTTCTCCTTCTGGGTATACACAAAAGATCCATGTGCTTCATTAATACCAGTTTGCAGAGTGAAAGGCAGAATATGGTTCTTTGCAAGGCAATTAGTAGTTTATTGTGGTTGTGCTCTGTTGAGACTGCTGTAATATTACATCAGACCGTAACTTTTGCTAAAACAGATGATCTGCACGCTGTAGTGTGGTTGGTTTTGTAGCAAGATCATTTTTTGGACAGAAATCTTAGGTTAAGCAGCAAGAGCTGGATTTTCAAAGTTTAGCTATATGTGTGCTACTTAGTACTGTTATCCAAGGTAGGAGCTGGGAAGTTCTAGCATCTGCCAAAGGAGTTCTTGGGATATTTTAAACTACAGTGCAATTCTTCTCAGTTACTAGGTGCACTAAGCTTTAAACTAAAAATTCAGTGTAGAATCATAGTATAGGTAAGACATTGTGATATGTTTTGCCTGTTTAGCATTTCAGTTTCTTTCTGTTAGTAATTTCAGTGGAACCTTTTGACATGCGGCATCATCTTGTTTCAGTGCTTTACCTTATGCTCATAGTATGCCTTGACTGTTAGCTGTGTCTGTCACAGTGCAGAGGAACCTTTCTAAATTACTGCTGAATGTTGCACTGAGTATTTGTTAGCATTATGCACATATGCTGAGGCTACTAATCCAGAAAAACCACGTATGGTTCTTCAAAAGCATCTAACCATTGCCTAACAATCCTTTCTGTAGGAAAAGTAATGATAGAAGAAGAAGTAAAAGAGGAAATAAAAGAAGAGATGGAAACGCATGCAGGGCCAGAAGAAGGTAAATTTGTAACTCTCTACTGTGTAGTATGAGATTAAAAAACAACTGTAACTGAGAAATTAATGTTAAAATGTAAATCCCAAATATGGTGTACTTTGTGATTTGTATTCAGACTTAACATATACTCATGCCGAGAACTAGAATAATTTAAGAATGCACAGAGTAAGCAGTTGCCAATATCTGATACTTTGAAAGATTTCTGCTTTGCTCCTAATTCAGATGTGCAAAGTTGTATAGCTTTTGAGTTTTTTGGTTTTAATATGTACTTGACAAAACCCTGGGCGTCTGAAGTAATCTGAGGATCTCTGAAAGAAAGTTGAGTCCAGTTTTAGTGAACCGAAATACTCTGTGTTAGGATCTTTGTAGTCATGGGGAAAAATAGTCCCTATAAATCAAAAAAGATTGTAAGATTGTATGCTTAAATGAGAAGGTGGGCAGAGTGGTTTTTTTATTTTACTTTATTTGCAGTATCTTGCTTCTTTTAAATATAAGGCTTATTTTCCTAACACTTTGCTGTAGAACAAAGTCAAATGTGAACAGTAGAGATCCTGCTATTTACCTTAACAGACCAAGCCAACTGTTAACTTTATAATTTCGTAATACTTATATCACAGAATAAGTGTTGCTTTAAGATTGAGTCTAATAAAAGATCTAAAAATGTATTTTAAAAATATATTAAATTTCACATTTTGTGTGTTCAGTTTTAAAATCTATCTATAATACCAAATGTAATGACCATTGCAGATTATACATTTCATAGATTGGTCCTATGTTCTGTAAGTGTTACTATTAAGTATTTTAATTTTAAGCGCTGTTTGATGCCAGTTAATTAATTTCATTTTTAGCCTGTCAAAATACATGCCTGTCTTTAAAGCAAATAATAAAAGCAAGATGTGCCTTTCTTACAGAGGATTTTTCCTTTAAAAGTGAAAGTAATACTCAAGTGGTGGTTAAATATGCTGGGAATTGATTGGTTTGAAAAGTTTTATGTAATATGAAGAAATTTGCATCACTTCTTGTTTGCCTATGTGTGTAACTCTGATCTGGAATCATTACTTTAATCCTATTTCAGTTTTTGCACCCTCTGGAAGTTTAGGAAAAACAACTGAAAAGCCAAGCAGCAAAGAGAAAGAGAAAACTTCATCAGATTCTGGGTCCAAAGAAGGATCTGATAAGAGGAAGCGCAACAGAGTCACTGAAAAGGTCTTAAACGCAAACAGTAATCCCTCCAGTCCCAGTGCTGCAAAACGACGCAGAACATAAAGCAAGCTGTGAAAGACAGAAGGAATAAACTCTGGAACATGAGGAGGGAACAGTAAAAACGAGTAGCAGGATAGTCGCTACGTAAGCTTTTTGAGAAAGGAAAAGGTATCTGAGCCAGGTATTTGAAGAATCTGCACATTGGCTTTATACATGTAAGACTTTGTCTTTCCTGATGTGTTTTCTTGTCAGCACCGATGGCAATGGCCACCTTCTCAGGGCGCTGGGAGAAAGCTGGCAGCGTTAAGAGTTTACGCGTATGTGACAATTCCAGTGGTTGCATTTCAAACAAGTAACGCGCTCTGCGGCAGCACAGGTCGTGAAACGAGTGCTCAGTGAAGCACGGAGCCTCAGTTCATGAAAAGCGTAGGTTATTTCTATAAATTTTGGGTCGTTTTTTCCACCTTTGTTACTGTCTTTGAATATTACAGACCCTGCGTGGGTAATGTTTGTTGGCAGTTTTACTTAGTGCAAACACAGTGTTTGTATCAAATGTCTGAATTTGTTGGTTCACTAAAACTAAAATTCTTTTAAGTACATATGACTACTGAGTTGAAGTATTCTTTCACCCTGTTTGCTGGAGGAACCTTTACTTTCACCCACAGTGATGTAACATTTTTCAATCTTCCTAAGTTTATATACCATAAGTGAAGTGAAAATGATAATGCCCCTAGAATAATAATTAATTAGTGTCCTAAATAAAATATCCAGTGACGTCACATGGTTTTGTAAGGGATCAGCTGAGCTGTGTGTGTACCTGGAGATGTCGCTTCATCCATCTGCACTATAGTAGTATATAACAGTGGGTTTTGTACTTCATTATTTATTTTTTTTAAAGCCGTTTTAGTAGATGTTAATGAAGTTGGTGTTCAAAAATGTTAATTTTGTTTTACAACTTAAGAATCTTACTGACATTGTAATGCTTATCTTTTATATGCCGGAATGTTAAGATTTGATGAAGTTACTATTTTTCTGTTGTGAAAAAATAGACCACAATCAACAAAACACATGTTAAATGGTGAACGAAGTAGACTGAAATGCTACTGAATTTGTTTCACCATATTAACTACAAGTTAATGAAAAGAAGAATTACTTCTTAATCTGTCAGTATTGCCTTCAAGGTGAGGAACTAGGAACACGCGAGGTTTTGCTTTTATTCTAGGTACGTAGCCGAGTTCTTGTCTGCCTTATTTGTTTCAATTGTTTTATACCAAGAATAAATTTGACTTGTTTTTATTTTACTAAATGCTTATTGTTGTGTAACTTGTTTGAAAGTTATTTAGGTATGTTAAGCCCTTAGTGAAATTGGTCAGAAGTGCCTACCTCTTTTGGTTTTTTTTTTACTAATTTTGCCTGATCTTGCGAACTGCTACGCTGTTAGTTCTGTGAGATGTTTGATGAGAAATCCTTACCTGCTGAACTCAATACCCAGGTTGCTGTAAGCTTCCAAACTAGAGGATTTTCTCTGTTCTAATGAGCAATTTTGAAGGACTGAGTTGAGAAGATGGAGTTTTTGTTGCAGTCTGTTGTGAGCTCACCTCTCCGTCCTCTTGGAGGCCCTGGTGAGCTCTAGGAGGCTGGAACTTTTCCGGGATGGCCACTATAACCACTCTTACTGCACTTTAGGATCTGAAGTAGTGGGGCATAAACAAATTCCGAATGGGAAGGCATGAAATGCCATGGCTTTGGTGTTGTGCTCCAAGCGATGAGCTGTGCAAATTGTCCATCGAGGTGCCCCCCAGCTGGAGAGGTGCTACAGGTACCTCCATGGGTGGAAATGGAACTTCTGTAAGCTTGTGTGAGGCAGCTCCTGGCTTTAATTTTGATGTGTAAAAAAATGCTCAATTTATGTGGTATGATCAAGTTGCTAGGAGTTGTAATCATATGTCACTTACAGATCTATCACCGAAGGGAGTGCTGAAAGATGAAGGCCTCTTAAGTTTTGCTGTTTCCTTAAGAATTGAAGCCCTTTTTACTTTGTAGTGATCTTCAGAGGTCTTGGCCATAAAGTGCAGATTTTGTAACTTTTGAAGTCTCCCACCTTGTGGGTAAGTCCTTTCCATCCAAGGGATTCTATTCAATTTTTATTTTTTTTGTAAAACCAATGAAATGTGTTTTAGAGCTTAAAGCATGTATAAATGTGTCAACATTGATGTAATGTTAATGTATCTCTCAACACCATCCTTGGGGCACGGAGTCCCCACTTGGGATTTCACGGCCAATCTATCAACACAAGTTTCTTAGGAATTTGCTGGCTGCGGTCAGACTTTTGGAAGACGTAAATGATTTATGTGACCCGAGTGCCGCAGCTCTCCTTTCCCCCCTTCCCTTTCACTGCTCCCTGGCTCTCAGGAGGACTGGTTTGTATTAATTTCCCGTAAGAGGAGAATTCCCGCTCTGTGGAATGTGGGTGCCCAGGAGTTGGGTGGAGTTGGAGTGGGTTCCTGGAGTTGGATGCCCAGGTCTTGCTGAACCCTTCCCTGGAGGGACGAGGAACACTCCCGCTGCTCCGGCGCCGTGTTTCCAACAGCACCCACTGGTGCGGCCCGGGGAGCGGGGGTGTCCATATCCTGCCCAGGACCCCTTGCTGCTGCCGGGAATCACTTTTCCCCCTGTTTTTCCCCCAGGCCGAAGGGAAGGACCCAGCTGAACGGCGGAGCGGCCCCGCGGCGCGAGTGAGTGCGGGGAAAGGGACGGGGCGAGCGCAGGGACCGCGCGGAGGGACGCACGGCGGCCAATGGGGGAGCGGCGGGGCGGGCGGCGACCAATGGGGTGGGCGGTACCGCAGGAAGGGGGCGGGGCGTGTCCGCGCTTCCGTCTCCCCCGTCCCCCCCCACGTGCCGGGCTTTGTGCCGTGGCCCCTTTCGGTTTCCCTTTGCCCATGGCGGCCTGGCACGGCTGCTGGGCCGAGGGCGGCCCGGCGGAGGACGAGACGGGCTTATGGAGGTACGACTCCACCTGGGAGGAGGACGACGAAGAGGAGGAGGAGGAGGAGGAGGAGGAGGAGGAGGAGGATGGCGGCGGCGAGGCGGAGGGAGCAGAGGCGGCAGGCGGGGAGGAGCCGGAGGATGCAGCGGAGCAGCCGGTGCCCAGCTGGGCGCAGGGCTGCCGGCAGGCCCAGGTGGGTGCCGGTGGTGCGGGGGTCTCCCGGGGCGTGAGCGGGGCACAGAGCAGCCCCCCGTGGGGGGAGGAAGCCCCTTCCCCCTTCTAGTCCCTGGTTGCGGTTCGGCCGCCGTCGCAGGGGCAGCGCGATGGGTCTGACCGCTCTGTCGGTGCCCCGAGAGTCACCCCGGCCCTCGGGGCTGCTCGAATACTTTGGCGGATGCGGCTGATATGCACGCGTAGTCCCCCCCCGCCCCCCGGCCACCCGCTCGGTGTGCTGTCATTGTACCTGGGCACCTTCTCCAGCGTCCCAGTTACTGTCGGGAACTGGAGCAGCTTAAAATACTTATAGGAAGGTAAAGGTTTTTGTCCTGGCAGCGATCACTAGCATACGATTTTGTCCTCGCCTTGATGAAACAGATCTTCAAAGAGAGGAGGTAGCCTGAGGTCCATCCAGAAATGAGCTCTGGGGGTGGCCAAGGCAGAGGTGTGCTGTGGCTTTGTGATCTCTTAAATTCTATTACACTGCCAAGAGCTGGGGTTTAATATTTTTTTTTCCCACCATTCCATGGGATCTGGATACTTTATCCCATAAATACAAGTTCTGTCCTCTGTATGGCATCTGCCTGTTCACCAGATGCCTATGGCCACTGAATTTGACATGACATCGATGTTCTTCAGCAGCTCCTTGCTTATGAGTGTTTTGTTGGTATCATCTTCCTTGTATGGTGGCCTTTCATACTCCTTCATGCTATCAATAAAATGCCATCACGTAACATCTGCTCACTTTCAAAAATAATCTGTAACTTTTTTTTTTTGACGTGTTTTTTTCTAGGGAGCATATTGTAAAGCAGGTCTGAAAACAAAAAAGATCCACTGATGTTTTTAAAAACTGCAGGTGTGTGGGCAGTTATGAGTGAGGTAGTGCTGCAAGATGTGAACACTTGTCTCCAGTGCCTTAAAATAATGTTGATTTGAAATGAAAGGACCTTGTTTTCTTATCTAAGGTCCCCGTCTTTACCATCAGTGTTCTTCTGTTTGATGTGGAGCGTCAGTAATTTCTTCTGCGCAAAACTGTGTCTCTGTTTTTCAGTCTTTCCTGGGTCAGTTGAAACACGGTACAGTCCCTTGATTTAACTCCTCCCCTTTCAGGGAAAGGGAAACTAATCTTTTGGTTGAGTTTCATTTCAGTGACTCGTCCATATTCTTAGAATATAAACAGGAAGATAAAGCTTTCTAATTAATATACTTTTAAAGGAGTTTAATACTAAACTTTAAATATTTATATAAGCATTAAGTTATTAAAATAACCTCCCTTTAAAAAAAAATAATGCTGTGCAACGTAGTATTCCAGACACTGGTGACAAAAATACACACTCTCTACTTTGCAAATAAAATCAAAGTTTAAATACAACAGATGGACATGCTCATGCTTGTCTCTGTGTCTTCATAGAGTTTGCTGCAGGGAATGTAGTTGGGCCTTCGCTGTGCGCGTAGATCTGTGAAAGGTCACGGGTGTTTTAGGTGGAATGGCTGTAATACTTAAAAGAAGACGCAGGGATTTCCTTTGAAGTGTTTTGCATTGTTTGAGGGCACGCTGTCAATTTTCTTTTGTTCATGGCTGGAGTTATGGTTTTGTTCACAAGTTATAATGCCTCCAGAACATTCAGATTGTTCTTTTTGAATGTGTTTGTTCTTCAGATATTTTTTTTTTCTTAGAGCAACTTCTGGATTGTGACAACTGTGAAAGCAAGGACCATTTTTTCACCCCAGTGACTGGACTTTTCAAACTTTGCCTTACAAGGGAGGATATTGGCCCTAAGATTTATGGCCCCTGGAATATTGCTCTGCATCTTTAAAGCGGAGTTCTTCCTTCAGTGAGGACTCTGTGGTCACCTCTGTCTGACAGTGCTTGAAAAATTTTTAAGGGCAGTGAGCATGAATACAGAAAGAAAGAGTAAATATTCTGCTATCCATTTATGCCTTTACAACCTGCTAAAGGCATAAATCGGTTTCCAAAACTAGTTCCTGCTTCTGCTGGTATTACACTAATTCTCATTCTTCTCCCCTCAGCCTAGGTGGTATACTTTATGGCTGAAGCTGCTAATGTTTTTATTCAATACTGAGGTTAGAGTTTTTTTTATTATTATTTTCACTACGCACTTTTAAAACCGACCTAAAATTCGGCTTTTATCTTTGTATCTCACTCGTGTCTCTGCAAATCCTCTGAGTCTGCTGTAACGCGTGGAGTTCATGTGTTAATAACAAGCCCTGTAGTTCTACCTTCTCCTTACTCTCCATCAACAAAAAGTTTTGATCCCTTTACTCGATTCTGTTGACTTTCTCATTCCTGTGTCTTGTTCACAATCTGCGTGTTCTTTCATCCCTTTCGGTTGCAGCTGGTTTCCAGTTTTCAGCCACGTATCGTTCACGTTCCTCCCTCCTGGCTTTGTTCTCTGCTTTCCTCGCGCTCCTTGCAGAGCGATGCACGTTCTGATTGACGTGTTGCAGCTTTGGGGGGAGAAACCCAGTTAAATTGCTTATTGGTGGGGTGAAAAATGGGGAGGTTTGACTTAGGCGTTTCAGTTTGTCTTCCTAACCTGGAAGGAAAGGGAAGGTTATGTTTCTGTGTGGCTTGAATAGAAGTTTATAGAGACCCAGGAACAAAACCTGCTTGGAGGGAGGGCAGAGTTTTGCTCTCTTTGCTTCCCCGTCTTGTTCTCTCTAGGGGTGTGCTCCAGAACACCTTTCTCCTGCATCAGCCTCAGAGCCCCTTGCACCGTGGCATTGCATCCCTCTCGGTATCGACACTTACTCTTCAGCAAACCAGTTCTTTTCCAAAATTGGAGCCAGTCTGCTGTTAGCCTGTCCCACCTGGCTGAGTTAAAGGCTGTGATTTTAGAAGCTCAAGTGTAAAGAATGTCTGGAAATTGATTTTTATTTTTTTTTTCTGTAATTGGGAGCATAATTTTTGTTACTCCCACATGTATCAGAATTTTATCCCTGTAGTTCAAAAGTTATAGTCAAAAGCATCGATGAATTTCAAAGTGCTGAATCCCAGTCTCTGCTTACATCTTGAACAAAAGAATAATATTGCTCTGTTCTGGCTGAACATATTTCTTAGTCTTGTGTTTGCAGCCACTTATAATGGTGGGTTTTTTCCCCCAAATGTTAACAGTGTAGCAAAGCTTTTTATGGGTGCGTGCATTTCTGCAGCCTGGGTGGGTTCTGGGAACGGTCTCCAGCACTGGGATTGCCAGTCCCCAATGGCCCACGTGGCTGTGGCAAGTCCTGCCCCTTGTTTTGGTCTATCTTGCCATGTATAAAATGGAAATCTCTTGCGATGTTGACAGGCGTTATTTTAGGTCATCACAAGTTACTGCATTTAAAGAACAACTCGAGCTTTATTTAAGTCTTGTCACCAAAGCGTGGGGGAATCTTAGTGTGTAAATGTGTATTTAAAATGTAATTTTAAAAATTCTGCATTGATGACTTCCCTCTGTGGATAAAGGTTTGCTCTCCCAAGTGCTGTGCATGCTTCATAAATTCTCAGTATCAAGAATCAACAGGGCAGCCGAACGGATGACTTCCTTACAGCGAGGTGTTACAAACTCTAATCCAGTTCCTGCCTTAATAATTAATGAACCAGTGATCAGGGTTCACTAGAAAGTGCTTTTGCGTTTTTGATTTTTGCTCTGTTCAAGTGAGGTGAAGGTGTATCAAATTAAGTTAAAAAATAACTTGGGAGAATATTTGCTGCTACTTTCTTCTAAGTTGCTTAAAATGCTTATTTCGCAAGAGTCTGCACATCTTATTCCTGCTTCACAAAGCTCCTGCCATCGGCTGGCACTGAACGCTCTCCCTGCACCGCGCTTTGCACTGGGGGGGTCCTTTTATTCCTATTTTGGTGGTTCTGCCTTGACATTTCAGAACACTTTTAATGGTTCGTGAGAAGATGGTTCAGCTCTCAGCAAGACTAACCCTGTTTGTGTTGCTTGGGAAATGTATCAAAATCTTGTTATCATCCACTGTAAAAAAAAAAAATCTATATATAATTCCATTAAAATACATTTTAAATTAATTCATACTTGCAACTTTTATTTTACTGAAGCTCAGAGGAGGAAATGAAGCTGTTCTTCATGAATTCTGTCTAAATGCTACTACATTTGGAATTAATCTAGCACATCTGTGTAGGGAGGAGAACCTGACACCTAATTGTCAGGTGGCTGCGGCACCACAGGTTTTTCTCTGCAGCAATTTGAATTATGAATAAAATCAAGTGAATTCAGCTGTAACTAGGTAAATCTGTCACTTGGCAACTAATAGGCATCATATGAGTCACTGCTGTGGGATATTCTTATTTGGCATATATATATATATTTTTATTTTATTAGTAAAGCTTGGTTTCCAAATGTTTGAAACTAAATGCCTTTTATTTGTAGGATCAAAGATCAAATTTGTCACCACTGTCTCGGAGGGTTTTTGAGGTAGGCTTGATGTAAAGTTTGGTTACCTGGAGAGATGAGCAATAACGAAAATGATGATTGGAACGGAAGTCCAATAAAATAAATATCTGACGTGGGCCTAATATTGCAGACTGTCTGGCTCAGCATGATGCTAAATCTACAGGGCTGCTGTCGAGCATAAAGCAAAGATGAAGGAAACTTTATTTCGATAATGTCTACAGGCAATGAGAATCCTGAATTTAAGGGATATTTTTTGCATCTCGAATTCTACAGTTTTAAAGTCTGTCTGTGTCTTGACTAGGACATCTAGTGACTCAGAGAGAGAAACAGACAGGCAGGACTTAGTTTGTCTTGTTTTAAAACCTTTAAGTTAAGGAAGAAAATGACATTTTACTGTTTGAGGTTTCCAGATAGTTCTGACTGTTCCTCTAGGAAAACCCAACTGGGATAAAAGATAAGCATGAGACATGAAGACCTTGACTAATAAGATGAGAAAGAAAAATAAATGTTTGGGTTAAGGAGGATGGTGTGAATTTCCCTTAGTCCAAAGTTCTCTTGAGGAATGCAGAGAAACAACTGCAGTAACAAACCGGCTGGGTTTGGGGGTGCTGGGGGTGCAGTGGAGGGTACAGGAGAGCGATGTGTGAGAGATGCTGAATTTGGTCGGTGGATTATTTTTTGTCGCAGAAGACAACTTTATGGTGGATCTCTGATCTGTCTCTTCTCTAGTTCTCAGGCAGGCGCAACTGGAACGCGGCAAAAGACTTGCAGCGATACAGACATCGTTACCCGGTATGGACTGAACGACGATGCACGTACTCTCGTGGCTCTTCCTCATCCCGTGCTAAGTTTAGGAACACTTTCTAGATTTGAGGGCACCCTTTTGTCTTTGCATTGACAGGCTAATGTGGTTTCAGTTGGGGTAGAGTTAACTTTTTTTTTATTAGCAGCTGGCGTAGTGCTATGGTTTGGGTTTGGGATGAGAAGTACTGTTCATAGTGCGCTGGTGGCTTTAGTTGTTGCTGCTGAGCTCTCAAGGCCTTTTCTGCTCCTCGTGCCAACTGCCAGCGATGGCCGGGGAGGGGACACGGCCAGGACAGCTGACCCCAGCTGGCCACAGGGATATTCCGTGCCGTCTGGTGTCATGCTCAGCATATAGAGCTGGGGGAAGAAGAATGAAGGGGGGGACATTTGGAGTGATGGTGTTTACCTTCCCAAGTCACCGTTATGTGTGATGGAGCCCTGCTTTCCTGGGGCTTGCCTGTGTGGCTTTTCCTCTACCTATTAAATTGTCTTTATCTCAACCCACAAGTTTTGTCTCAGTCTTACTCTTCCATTTCTCTCCCCCATTCCATCTCGGGGGTGAGCGAGTGGTCCTCGCTCCCAGCTGGGGCTAAACCGTGTCACGGGCTCAGAACCTTTAAAGGAGTCTTTAGTGAGGGGGAAGGGATGATATGCATTATAAGAAACAAGCTGTTCCTTCCCAAAACACACTTCAAGGATTTAGCTTGAAATGTTTAGAAACATGAGGGAAAGCAAGAAAAAATGTTGAAGTAAATACTGCCTTTTAAAAGATTGCTGCTTGTTGATTTCTTATTCTCATCTCCAGGGTTTGATAGAATCAGAAAACGAGGAGGAAGAAGAGATGTGGAACTTAAGCTTTTATAAAAATGAAATTTGTTTTTTACCCCACGGTAAGTACTTTGATGACTTTTTGATGCAACTCTTGAACTGGTGAAAGAGTAGCTTGGTCTATGTGGGACAGTTATTTAAAAAACACCCAACCACCAAACAAACAAAACCCATCACCAAAACGAAAATAAAGAAGAGCAAAAAAACCAACCCAAAACAAAAAAAAAAAAAGTACCAAGAATTTCCATTTTTGAATGTCCTTGTTCCTGCTGTATGTTCCTTAATTTTTTGTTTGGTGGTAGAAAACTAAGGGTTTTTTTTCTGGCTCACCAGGATGGTTGTCTAATTAGAGAAGCTAACGCCTGTATGCGAACACCTGGCTCTGGATAAGGAGCCACGTTGGGTGGCTGGCCAACTCTAATTTTCATTTGGTGTCATTTCTTCTTGCCTGACTCCTTCCTTTTCTTTTCAGGTTTGCATATTGACACTCTGCTCGAATCTTGGTGGGACAACTATGAAGTTCTGGAAGAAAACCATTCTTACATACAGTGGTAAAGTACCTGCGTGAATACAGCGCCTCTCTTTAGTTGTGCCTCTTACGAGTCAGTTGTATCTGTGTTCCTGAACTCAGCTTTCCAGCAGGGCCACAATTGCTCCTGAGTAAAACTTGCGTCCACTTTATTTTTATTGAGTTGTATTCTTCTGGAAACAATGCAGTGGAAATCCTGAAGACTCGGGTTTCTGGTCAGCTGCGGCAGTAGATCTCAGTTGTGCCTCGTCTTACAGCACACTGCGGAACCACGGATCAGGGCAATGAGAGAGAGCCAGATGAGCGAAGTATGTTATCATTGGGGTAGATGATGCTTTTATGGCAGGGATTTATTTGTCATATAGTAAACTGCTGTGTCCATAAGGATGTGAGGTCTCCAAGAGATGCCTGTGATATCACAGTTTTTGGAATCTTTTTCAGTTTTAACGAAATGGGTACCCTGGGCTGGATGTCATCTGGGCTGAAAAGTTCTTTCCTTTCAGGCTATTCCCTTTGCGTGAACACGGGATGAACTTGCGTGCCAGACCGCTCACGTGTCAAGAAATCCAGGTATTGAAAGCTTTTGTTTGCTTTGGTTTTTGTGAGATCTGAAAGATGTTAGGATTTTCCCTAAATACCTGAAGTATATGTACCTAAGTATCTGAAGACTAGGTTTTTTTACATTGCTTCCTTGGGGCCCTAGTGTGAACGGAGCTTACTCCAGCACTGTCAAGCATTTGTCTTGTGTCCTGCCAGTAGCTACACCAGCAAATGAAATGTTTAGTGATATAATCAAGCCTTGTTTATAATTCAGGTGCGACTTAAACTCGTGCAGGTAATTAGGGAGTTGCACCTTGTACTCATTGAGTCTGTCTTGTTTTCAGGCCTTTAAGAAATCCAAGGAAGTTATGCAAAGGTTTATACGAGCGTATCAGCTCATGCTGAGATTTTATGGAATCAATCTGATCAATGAGGAAACTGGAGAACTTAAGAGAGCAGAGAATTGGGCTAAACGATTTCAAAACTTGAACCGGTGAGTCTCTGTTTATGTTACTGGTCATTTACTACAGCCAGACGCTTCTGTGAGAGGAAAAAAAAAAAAGTCAAAGTCAAGAAAATCCTCAGCCCTTGAGGAATGGAGGCTTTTGTTGATAAAAAGTTAGCTAGCTAAAGTGTTTTTAACTTGGCTCGGCCTCTGACTGTAGGTCACCACACTCTCTGTCACTTTATTAAGTGGCAAGTATAATAAGCAAACAAACCAGCTGAGCCTGGTTTCCTTTTGTGTCTGCTGCAGCTGCGAACAGCAGGCATTCTTCACGCTGGTCTCCTGGAGCATGAAATACAGACTTGGAGATGTTAATATTTGCTCTAGCAGAGCTTGTGTTTAAAACTGTATTTTAAGCAGCCCCCAGGAAGGGCTAGGAAGGTACTGCTGAAGGCAGGGAGCAGCAGTAAGCCCACCTGTACTCCCATCTGCATTGTCAAATAACCTTTAATAGATCACACTCAATAATGCAGGAAACATTTTGCAGGTGCCCTGGGGGTTCGTTGTGACTTCAGGCTTGTAAGACTTCAACTCAAGGGCTCTGTGTGTCTTTTTCTTTCAGGTTTAGCCACAACAATTTGCGGATTACGCGAATCCTGAAGTGCCTGGGAGAGATGGGGTATGAACACTATCAAGTGCACTTGGTAAAGTTTTTCCTAACAGAAACCCTTGTTAAGAAGACATTACCAAATGTCAAGATAAGTGCCTTGGATTACTTCCTGTTCACCATCAGAAGCAAACGGAAGAGAAGAGAACTAGTCCACTACGCTTGGCAACACTTCAGACCTCGAGGCAGCTTCGTGTGGGGGCCGCACGACAAACTCCTGAAGTACAGGCCCCGCTCCGCCAGGTCACAGCTGCACCAACAGGCTGAGGATAAACAGGAAACTCCTGGTAAAAAATGTGATGATTCTGAGGAAAAGGATCAGAATCGGTCTCTAGAAGAACAGAAAGCTGGAGGTGCTGGAGATGCTGCAGACTCGCAGCCTAAAGTGAACGATGAAGATGTAAAAGAGAAGTTAAGTGAATATGTTTCAAAGGGAGGTAAAAAATGTGATGATTCTGTGGAAAAGGATCAGAACTGGTCTCTAGAAGAACAGAAAGCTGGAGATGACGCAGACTCGCAGCCTAAAGTGAACGATGAAGATGTAAAAGAGAAGTTAAGTGAATGTGTTTCAAAGGGAGGGGATGGTGATGAGGAGAAAGAAGCTTCACTTACCCAGCTGGAGGAGAAGGATTTAAACAGTGAGACTGAAGAAGTGCAGACTACAGCAGAGAATGACTGCACAAAGGAGAGCAAGAAGAGAAAACTGGATGCAAATATGGCAGACGCTAAAAAGAGTGGACAGCTGAAAAGCCCTACTGATATTGAAAACATTTCCCGTAATCTGGGAGAATGTGCGATTGATGCAGAAAACCCCTCCTCAGTTCCGCTCTTACAAGCAGAAGAGGACCAGGACACACCGAAAGAAGAGGATGCAAGCACCAAAGACTCGGCAGGGCCAGAGACCGCTGATGCAGCTGTAAAACGGAGGAAAGTCAATGAAAGAACATCGAGAAGCAAAACGTTCAACTTGGCCATAAACCTGAACATGGGGCCCTCTGCCTCTAATGCCACGGTAAATCCATCCGTTGCAAACGCTGAGGCTGAAAAAGAAAATGTCAGTGAGAAAAATGCAGCTGTGGAAGCGACAAGTGAGAAGGGGGGTGGTGACGCAAATGGTGGGGCTGCGAGAGCCCCAGTTGGTTCCGAGACTGACTGGACTTTTCTCCAGTGAGAGATCTCCACATCAGCACCACTGCAACAGCGCAGTCCTTGGAGGCAGAAGTGAGGTAGATGGGGTAGAACAGCAAAAAAAGGCAGAAAATGCAAGTGAAAAAGAGCAAGCAGAAGTCACAGGCAAAAAACAAGTTCCAGAAAGCGTTGAGCAGAGCATGGCATCCGCTTGCCCTGAAGACGACACTGCCGAGGTTGCAACGCAAAAAGACAAAAGCTCTGAGCACGCGGCAGAACCTGATGAAGAGCCCGTAGCAGCAGAGTGAGAGCGGCACCGCAGGCACTCGAGCAAGCGGCGATGCCGCTGCCCTACCTGCTGGGAGCCAGCTTTAGCGATTTGGATGGCAGAACTACATGGAAGAATAAACTTTCTTCGGGCTGATCCTGGCTAGTCCCTGTCTGACTTCCACCCTTTTTTAATCATCTGTAGTAATTTCACCGAGATCCAGCCCTTGGTTACCCTAAAGAGGAAAACTCTTAGTCATCGTCTCGGACAGGCTGTGTCCTGTTCCTATTTTTTTATCTGATGTTCGGGATTATCTTGGAGTAACAGGGATTTTCGCACTTTGCTTTGGTTCTGGTATGTCCCTTCTTAAAGAGAAGAGGAAAACTAATCTTTCCTTGTTTGAACTAGTCAAGTATTTATTAAATACATGATTTTTAATGTAAGACAGCATGACCTAATTTGCCGGGCCTTTCTATGACCTTGTACCTTCTATTTGCTATTTTGAAAGGCTGAACCTTCCCTGGAGGCTTATTCCTGGCAAAGGTGCTGTGTGTCTGCTTCCTAGGGCATAAATCATTATTTTTGTGGCATTTGCCTAAAAGAGACGAGTATATGCATTTCCCATCATGTCAGAGTGTAGTTGCCTCTCCTTCTATAAAGAAAGTAGGTTTGACTTTAGACTGGGGTAAAACACGTAGTCAAAACCTTTCTCTGACCGGTTAACCTTTGTGTACAGATACTGTTCTCTAGGGTGCAAAGTGATGGGTGATTTGTTCCCTTTGTCCCCATCGGAAGTTGCTTTGTAGTGCTTGTTAGAATTGAGAAATTATGAATTGTCTGGTTTTTTCTAAGAGAAAAACCCTCAAACTTTGCCTGAAGCGGTCTAGAGCTCTTTTTCCCCAGGTTTTTCCACCGCCTTGAGACCCTTGATAGTCTTCCACAGATGCTTATGTCCACTACTGATTCAAAAGCCTTCTGTCCTTAATTGCCAAAATAGAATGAATACTTGTTTTTTCACAACTTTGCTGTTAATTTGCCGGTGGATTTTCTGCGGGCCCATGGCGTGAAGTTAGATGTGTGACATTTAACCCACTTCCTAGTTAGGGCAGGATTGTTTTACCATTAACGACCAGCGTGTCAGACAGCTGAGAGCATGTTAGAGTGCAACATGTCTGGAAACCACTGGGCTTTGTGGGGCAGTTAATTGAAACTTTAATTGCAGGGGGTACGCTTGTCTGGTTCGTTTATTTACAGCCCCCAAGAATTTACTTTCAGACCTTGCCAGCTATTTGCCTGCCCTAACGCTGCTGACCTCCCCGTTAGCTATTCTGCCTGATTTACACAGTATTCAACCAAGTCTGAAGGAGCATTAAACAATTTAGCACTTTGGCTCCTAGAGATTTACAACCGAGGACCTGTTTCATGAAGCGGAGGAAACCGTTTCCAACAGCCAGAAGGTCTGGACTTGCCGTTTGCTGAGATTGTTTGTTTTAGTTTGGGGCTTGGTTTTTTTTTTGGGTGCTGTTTGTTTTGTTGTAGGAGATGGCTAGAGGCTCGCCCGCCTTGCCAGAGGGCAGATGCAGTGGCCTGTGCTATGTTCATGTTTTCCCTCTCTCTGCTACAGCTCTTAAGAAGCTTCATCTTTCAAGGAATTTGATCGGTGACTTCCCTTCCCAGACTGTAGGTCCTGATTCAGCATGCCGCATCCATGTGTGGGAATAAAAGTCTGCGAGCTTAACATCTAATATTCATGGTCACACACATGCTGGAAAAGGCTTTTAATGTTCTTAAATTACTTCTTTTTTTTTTTTTTTCCTTATGAACAAATGGGGTTGAGTCGCCAATAAGAATACACTTAATTAGATACAAATACTTGAAGACGTTGAGTGAAAATTCTTTCATAAAAGATTCATAAGAAATTGTTAATTGTGGCTTTTGTACAGATTTATAGTAATTTTCTTATTTAATGAAGTTTTCATTGTGAATACGTGCTCAGTTGGGGCATAGATCCTGTATCTTGTTATGGTGATGTGTGGTTTGGTTTTGTGTTAAATGGGATTCCACGGTGAGCCCTGGTCTGGAGAGCTCAAACCAAACCCTTCCCATCATGGTCAGGTTTAGAGGTTTGGCTGTGGGTGCTTGCAGAAAGTTCACGGGATGTTTTCCAGCAATGAGCTGTATCACAGAGTCTGTTCCATTAACATCACCTATTAAAGCATGACTTTAATGCATACCGGTTTCTACTTATGTTTTTTCCATCTTTGAGGGTAGGACGTGACCATCTGTCTGCCCCCCACCACCACCACACATCTGCTGTTGCTTGGGCACCTCCAACAAGCGGTCCAGCCCCAGGCAGGGGCCTGGTGGGCTCAGCATGAGATCAATCTGCTGCTTGGTCCATGTGGAGACGATGCTCTGTCTTCTGCCACCAGTGTAAAATGTGGCCAGTGAATGTTTGTGGGGAAAGGACACCCTGCCACGTGCTTCTTGTTTAATGATGCGCTTTGAAGTGTTTCAGTTTGCCCCGTCTTGGCTTGGTGCTGCCATCCTCCCAAGCATGTCTGGAGATGCTCTGTGGAGCAAACGAGGACTTTGCTTTTGAGCAGCTCGTGGGGCTCACTGGCATACGGGGGCTTTCGTCTGGTGGGCCTTTTCCTCCAGGACACAAGCTCAGGGGTGTGTTTGTGGCGATGGTTCTGGAGGTGGCTGTGTCCCTTCAGCTGTGACCCCCCTGCGTGGGGACATGGAAGGAGAGGAGGACCAGTCCTCCTCTGTCCTGTGGGGTGGGCATGAAGGTGAATACTCCAGAGCCCTTCCCTTGCTGGCCAGAAGCAGGCTGAGCTTGCCGCAGCCCTCCGAGCCCTGGCTTGCTGTGAGCAGTGTGTGCCCAAAGGATCTGGATCTGCTTTGCCTTCTCTCTTGCCATCCGTTGTCCCCGGTGCGGAGGAGGAGGCACAAGGTCTGTGCCGAGCAGTTCCTGCGACTGCGCTGCTCTCCCTCGGCGAGGTCTGGGGTGTTTAATAAAGCATTTGATTTACTTCGAAGCCATCCAAAGACATACAGACACACGCTCCCTTTCTGCCCCCAGCTGCCTGTTCCGCAAAATCTTGTGGGAACTTGGTAAATCTTTGAGCCCTTTATCCCTCTGTCAAGGCTGGTGGGATGTTGGCTGCTGGGGAGCTGGACGGGCACACACTGTGGGCTCATAGAAACCTCCTGGCAGAAGGATGCCAAACTGAAACCTGGTATTTCATTTTTTAACCTTTGCTTTTCCACTTCTTCCTCTTGCTAACCAAATGAGCTGTGTCATCGCGGTCCCCATGAATCTTTCCACTGTTCCTCTCCGCTTCCAAGCCCCGCTTTGGATGAAATTGTCTTTAATCGATAAAGGGAGGCATGAAGCTATTTGCAGGAGATGCATCTTCGTGAATGTATTGCCATTTGGGATCGCCTAGCTGGGAACTGTCATCCTGTTCCTTCCTTGCAAATATTTCAAAGGCAATTCTTCCTTTTTTTTGGTCACTCTGAGAATGTTTCTCCTTTTTTCTCCCTCCTTGTTTCTCTCTGCGATCATCTGTTCTCTGGTCAGGATTCATCACTTTCCCTGGAAATCGGCTGGCATTCTTTAGATCTCCCTGAAAAACACCCAACAGATGTGAATACACCTCCAGAGCTAATAAACCATCTCGCAAAGCAGTAAGTGCTTTTCTCTGTAGTGCAGTTGCACTCGTTACAGGTATATTAATTTCTCTAGTGAAGTTAGGTAGCCTCAGGTGCTCGATAGCTCTCGCTCTGTGTTGCCTTTTATCTGTCACCACTGGAGTGGTGATGGGCTTTGAGAAATGCCCCGGGTGAGACCTGAGGAACGTCTTTGTATCCCCAGCTGGAGCAGCCGGATTTTGCTCCTGCGGCGTGTCTGCAAGTCCGGCCCTGCCGTGGGCTCCCTCCCTGTTTGCTCAGGGCTGGGGCTGCCCAGCGGGACATGAATGAGCTTCTCTTCTGCCTGCCTGCTGCTCCCCCTCCTTCTCCAAACCTCCCCTCTCCTCCCAGCTCGGCCCCTTTGCCTCTGCTCCTGAGCTCTGCCCTCCAGCTGGAGCCGCAGGTTTATCTGGAGGCGAGGAGGAGGAGGGATCTGCTGGACCTGAAAGGGTTTAGCTGCCCAGGAGGAACGGAGAGAGGCAGAGCCTGGGCACCATGGCTGGATTCTCTGCTCTCGGGCTTCTCTTCCTATGTCAGCTATTAGCCACGACGTCAGCTCAGGTAAGAAGCCTCGTTTATGTCTTATGCTCAAGAAAAAGGTCTGTAAGCGAAAAAGATACTGCGGTTGTTATACCTGCAGGATGAAATGGCAATAGGCAGATCGTTAGAGTCTAAAATTTGTTAAAAATGTGTGTGTTGCTTGTGCTGTTATGCAGAGAGTGCCTGGCAAACAGCTGGTTTTTACCTGCGTAGGTAGGCTTTCAGATCGTATCCTTGTGTGTAGAAACTGCTGCTTTAAACTTTCTGTAAAAGTATTGTCTTCTCCTTCGGGACTGCAGTTACGAGAGAGAAAGCCTTGGGAAAGGGGAGACCTGTTGATGCGAGAGAAAGAGTTTTCTTTTACAGTGAAGTGGTAGGTTGCCAGTGAGACCGATCTCCAGATTGGGATCTTCATCTGAATCGGAGAATTTCTTATTCCTTCCCTCAATCAGTTTCCAAATTTTACATTTATGAAATAGCATATTTAACCCCTGTTCACTTCAGACGTGAAGCTATATTAAACTTCCCTGTACGGTGTTAATGTTATTGCCTGGGGAAGTAGCTCCTCAGTGAGGTTTTTCATTGTGTTAGTGAGGAATTTTTGCAGCCTGGCTTGGGAATTCAGAGCTGCCCTCATCTGCTGCGAGCAGAGCTACTTCCACAATGAAACCTTTGTTCGCCGAAGCTACAGCAAGTTGCTCTCTGGAGCCCTCTCCATACAGAAGTCATTTATTGGACCTTTCTTTCCTTCCCCCCACCTCAGACCTCCTCCAAAATCCCAGATTTTCAAATGGCATCCTGCTCGGAGAGGAGATTTTTCCCTTTTTCCTTCTGTCTCCAACGGTGTCTGTCTTGCTTTTCCATAACCCCATCAGACTGGGACTATAAATTAATTTTTAACACTCGGGACCTATTTTCTGTGGGCTTTGCATTTCCTCCTCTGCCCCAGATGAAACGTGCCCGTAGGCAGTGAGAACCACGTCCTGTGCAACCAAAACCCATTTGCTGCCCAGTGGCCAGCTCTGATTCCCGGTGTAAGCCACCAGTTAAACCAGCTGGGATCCCTGAGGATGTCCTCAGTCAAAAAGGTTTTCCAAAGAACCTTGCACCGATCCTGAGCTCCTCCGAGTCCACCCAGGATGGCAGGGGGCCTGAGGGATGGAGGGTTAGTGCAGATGTAGGGTTATGCTGTAGGACTTGGCCATTGCTTTCTGATTTAGCCTGTACGTTTCTTCTGATGCAAAAATAAACTCTTCTCTCTCTTTCCCCCAATCCTTTCAGAGAGTAGGACCACAAGGCCCTCCTGGACCACGAGGACCCCCTGGACCATCTGGCAAGGACGGCATAGATGTGAGTGCCGGACGGCAGTGGGCAGGCTCGGGCGAGGGGAGGAGCAGAGGCAGAACCAACTGAGCAGAGAAACTGCTCTTGTTCTCCAGAGCCCCAGCTGATGGGCCATCCTTTGGAGACAGAGGACCTGGAGAACCACCCTACTCGCAAGAGACCTCGCTCTGCAAGCGTCAGAACAGCGAGTGGAGGAGCCGGGTGGCCTCGGGTTCATTGTCTCAAGAGAGAGTTCAGGACAAAGCTAGTGAATGCACAGGGGTTTGTGACCCTGCTTGCAAAGTAGAATGTTTCTGTTTTGGTGTCTAGGGAGGGAGGGGAATGTAAGACGTGAGGTTGAGTGCATGGGTATGATGTGTGCTAGAGTCATTGCACGTTCTGTGGTTCAGAGAGACGCTTATGTGACACACCAGAGCATCCATGTTTCTAGAGAGGCTCCGAGAAACTCAAACGTGCAGTGCTGGACCCTGCTTTTACTTATATTTGTTTTATTTCATTGCCGTCAGTATGGCTATCCCTAACTTACATTGGCATGTGAGAGGTCAGAATCTGGCTCGTGTGTTGCCAGACACGAGTTGCCTGTAGTGGCACAAAAGGCAAATGAAATGGGCACCCTTAATTTCAGCATGCCGTTCCGTATACGTACACCTCCTGCAGAGGTAGAAGACTACATACCGGAGGAGGAAAAACTTGTCCTATTATTTTTAATTGATGTTTCCATAGAAATGAAAAATTTTGCTTCTGTGAGTCTGTTGGATAAGGCCTGAATTGTGTCTTGTAGCTGGCAGTAGATAAAGAGAGCATCAGATGGACCTTCAACTAGACCACATCAGATGCAAAAGGCCGGATTCACATTTCGATATTCAGTTGGGGTAGCGCTTGTCTCTCTAAGTTGCTTAAGGAATAGGGCAGGTTTTCTTAAAGCTCTTCTCAAGTAAGTTTATTGGAATTGGACCTTTAAGCAACCTTGAAAAAAATCTATTCATTCCATGCAGTCATTTTCTTTTGGATAAGGTTAAAAAAAGATATATGAGTTCCCTGGTATATGGTGAACAAGGAGCTTTTTTGTGCGCAGTGGTGAGCTTTCATAGTGGCTCTGTGAGCGAGGCTGGTCTGAAGAGAGAACCTCATTGATTTGCAGCCAGTCCCTCTAAAGTGTCCTTTCGACTCCTGGAGACCATCTCACTGAAAATCTCGCTCTGGTTTTGTAGCGTGAAAAGTTCAGAGCTGGTACCTCCATGTCTTTCTCTCCACTGTTTTTCGTGATGTGATAAAAGGCTTAAGGGGACGCCCTGGAAGAGGGTGAAGGACACGCGTTGACGCTGGCAGCAGGACACCAGCGTGGCCAGCAGGCTTCAGCAAAGGGTGGCTGCGTTTCTGCACAGAGTGAAAAAGAAGAATTTGGGAGGGATGAAGCCCTTCAGAGTTCAGGTTGTAACCAACTTCTGTGTATAGGCAGTCGGAAAGAAACAGATCCCTGTCACTGTGTTGTTCAGTTCCTGCTTTCTAGAGGATATTTCACACCTTAATTCTGGAACAGCACCAGCATCGCTTCTGATTGCTCTTGGAAACAGGAGCCTGGGGAGATGCTGGTCACGTGAACTTACGCCCTTTTATCCACTGCTAAAAGCTTCAGAAGGGCTCCCTGTGGGACAGGCCAAATAGCAACATCTAATTAATATGAAGAACTGAGTCCGAATAAATCAAATGACAGAGTAAAGTATTTAAGGTGCTAAGTCTTGCAGTCCCAGCTTGAGCCTGGGGTTTCGGCTGTACAGGAATAGTCTCTCATTTGGACAGACTTGATCTACATCTCCCCTATGGATGTGGGTTGGCAGGTGCCATATTCACGTTTGTGGCCCGGCTGTTCAGAGACAGGCTCCGGGATGGCTTCTGCTATTCAGCAGGACATTGAGGCCTTTAAGGAACTGCACAGAAGAGGTGGAGGGCTGTGGCTAATGTTGAGTACAGTCATACAGCCTCCCAGTTTAAGGGCTACCATTTTTCTGGCAGTACCCTCTAAAAAAGTACGGCGTATAAAATCCACAACTGCTCTGCATTGTTGTCATAGTGCCGCGTGGAGAGGATGGTGTGGAGCCTGAGCCTGGTAGCATCAATTCTACCACTGCAAAGAATGAAACTATTATTTTATTTCTTTTCTTTAACAATGAGACTGTTGGTTTTTTTTAAAGCACGATCAGAACATTTCTGGGCTGTATCTATGCAAGTTTCCTGAACTTTGTAAGGTGCTCCAGCTGGGCTGTCTTCACAGATGGCTTTGGATGGTCACTGTGTGGGAAGAGTCGCTGAACGGTCTTTGAGCATTGCCAAGGTGTTCAGCAGTCCCTCACCGTCGGCCATGAGCAGTGAGCGGTGCGTAACGTACAGCTGAATTATTCAGGATATCTCCGAACAAACCTCGGATGAACCCCATAAGCACGATCTCTAGAAGCTGCTGCTTTCCTTCCTGCCTTTCAGTGAGAGCTGCAGCATTAAGTCCCTCTGAAATCTTTTATAATTATAGCCTTTAACATGCTTCACGTTTCATACTCAGTAACAAGCAAAATCTCTCTCTCCCAAGAATAGAAACAGCATGTTATGATCAAAAGAATTAGCGACAAGTTCCTGTGAATTATTTCTGGGGATGTAATTCCCCAAATTGCTAATAAGCAATTGTCACTTTTCAAAAATCAAGCTTGCGTTTTCCCCCTCCACACTTTCCATCTCCTGGCTTGACTTGCTAAGAAAGAGTAAACTTCCCTCCCTCTGGTGTAGCACCAGGAGAGCATTGCCTTCTGCTGACAGCCTTTGCCTCTAATTCCCAGTGATCTGGCATTAGGGGTATAAACACTGATTAGGCTTTTGATTCAGCTGACTGAAGTTCTGGTGCTCCTGCAGAGTCCCGCAGGGGTCCGCAATGGCAGGATCAAGGTTCAGGATGGTCCCAAACAGCCTTTGCTGATGCTGTGACCTCGCTGTTTGGATTGCCGTCACACAGGCAAGAAGAAATGCGAGGAGCTGGCAATCGCGAGTGATGGAGGAGGGAGTTGACCACCTCTGCTGCCGTTTCTAGCTGCCTTTGCAAACCATTCATTGCAAAAGAACTGCTCCTTTCATTTCCTTGGCAGGGGACTTTCCCCACCTATGATAATGATAACTATTTATGGAAAATTCATGGGCAAAGGACAGCAAAGGAGATGCTTCAGCAAGCCAGAGCACAAAGATCCCTCTGTTCAACGACCCTCTGGTCTGTGCGTTGATCGGTCACTGGTGCAGTACATAAATCCTCTCCTGAGCAAATCAAGGCAGCCAGTCTTGAGAGATTTGCCCACAGACTTCACAGTTGCCGACATGGTAAATATAGAAACGTGCTATAAATTCCACGCTTTTGCTTACTGCCTTACAACTCCTAATTATCGAGGCCCACGGTGGGGATGGTGTTATTTCTAGCCTTGCTCTGTTAATAACCATCCTTTTTTCCATATAGATTTTCCTCTTCTGGGGTATCAACGTGCCCCTTCCCCTCCGCTCGCCCACAATACCCACCTCTCTCACAGTATGTAGAGCACTTATCCTAAAGCCAGGAGGGGAGAGTACCATCCAGACGTCTGGAACTGCGACACAAAGTGACTTTCTGCAGGATGAGATGGGAAACCAAGCTCCAGTCAAGCTCCTACTACTCACAAGTGATCGCCTCTTTTGGGGCCTAACAATAAAACATAAATATCTTGTTGTCTGGGGTCCGCGCAAGCTCCTGAATGATGTTACAGCTGGCTGAGCTAGAAGGATTGATTCAGAGACTTTTCAAATATTGTCTCCCAAACACCTTTAGTGCTGTCCTTAAAAGTTGTTTTCCATTAGGATAGGAAAAAATGAGCGCTTTTGAAATATTTTATAAATACTGGGTTTAATCCAGATTGTGCAATTGGATTAGGTGGAAATCAGTTGGGGGCTTCGTTGATTTGCTTTTCCTGTCGAAGTTCAGTCATATGAAGAAAATGATTGTAGACAGTTTGTTTGTTCTTCACTTTCTGATAGTTCCCAACTCCTGGTGGTACCACAGTTCCGTACTGTGTCCTGGATACCTGGAGCTCATCACTGTATCCCTCTGTTTCATCGGGAAGATGTTTGAAAGCCTCGATAGCCATCCACTGCCCCACTTGCAGACAAGCCCAAGCGCAAATAAATTCTAAGCATATCTGGAAAAAGTTGCAGGTGTTGGGCACCGTTCAGAAGCTCAGGTTCTCTCTGGGAGGTCGAGGATGTGGGTTTCACCAAATCTGCTACTGTAGATGTGGAAAAGGTTTATCCTTGATCCAGAGCATCAGCTTCATAAGGGTGATGGTGGTAAATCGTGGAGTGGGCGTGAAGGGAGACTTGAGCGCTGTGACGGCTGGGAACACCGCTCTTGCAAACAGTCCGCAGAGAGGCGGGGTTCAGAACTAACACTGATGTCTTTTCTCTTTCATTTAGGGAGAGCCGGGCCCTCCTGGCTTGCCAGGCCCACCAGTAAGTATTTTCTGGTTGACGTTGACTTGTTCATCCTTCTGAGAGGGACACGGTGCAAGAGCTAAGGCCTACTGGCTTGGCTTTCCTCTTGATCTGCAGCAGAATTTCCATAAGGGGTACAGAGGAGCGGAGATGCTCAGCACTGGTCCTGGGGACAAGTGTGTTCCCCTGCTTCCATTGCTAGGGGAGGATACGCATGAACTAGAGCTCACCCATCACCCGCGTAACAAAAGCTAGTACGTGTGGTTATTTCTGGCATTGGTCTCAGTCTGCTTCAGCTCTTCGGTCTGCCAAAGGGTGCTCAAAATTGTAACAGGTGGCACAGCTCTTTGCTTTGGGCCACTTACCCCATCCCTTTCTACCCCTCTTACGGGTAACTGTATGCGTAAGTGATTAATTGAGTTGTGGAGAACTGAGCCAAAGCATTGAAATGTAGTTAGGATTTGGATATGGATTTATGGCAGGTTTCCTTTCTCTGCAGGAATTCTTCCATGGTGTAAGATTAATACATCAACAGATAAACTTCAGTCTTGTAGCCCGTATCAACACATGTTGTGTTTCACTTGTTGTTACGTTAAAACTAGTTGCCTTTTTATCTGATTTAGGGGCCAAAAGGTGCACCGGGGAAGCCTGGAGCAGCTGGTGAAGCTGGATTGCCTGGCCTGCCTGGGGTGGATGTGAGTACTTTGTCATCTTCTCTTAGATCTTTTAAATAGGTAAATAGGTCTCAGATCTTTTAAACAGTTCACACAGGTATAGGTGCTTTCACAAAGGGTGTATTGGATCTACATGTGTGTGTATGGTTGGACTCGATGATCTCAAAGGTCCTTTCCAACCATGAAGATTCTATGATTCTCTGATTCTACTTATATATCTTACATATCATGAGAAACGTAAGAGTTTTAAGAGCTGAAAGCATCTCCTGATTGAATCAAGGAGTACGAGAACAATTTTGAGATACATAACTGATAGGATGGCGTTCTTACAATGAAGTGTTTCAGTTCTTCAGAAGTGCTCTGGGCAGGTCTGCAGAGACATGGGCATCACCTGACACTTCTGGAGACCAGTTCAGGAATCCAGTGGCACTAATTAGCTGAGGCTTGCTGGTCACTGGGCTGGGATTTGCCCTGCAGCTCTGGAGAGGTGACTGCACGCAGCCAGGTTTTCCCAGCTTACCAACTTACTGCCGTGGCAGCCGAGCGTGGATGAGGTCTTTGCCAGCACATTTTCTTTTGCATCAGGCGAGAGGAAGCGTTCAGTCAGCTTCCACAGCTAAGCTGCAACTCAGTAAACACCAGTAACGAGACTCCTTGGTGGTGTTCGTCCACACTTCCGATGTAGAAGGAACCATACTGATAACTTGCTTCTGGTCCTTGCCTTTGTGATTAATCACAGAGAGAAGTAAAATAGGCTTTCCTGAGAGCGTGACATCCAGATGATTTGTGTTGGTGACAGGGACTTCCTACAGCTCTTATTGTTGTATTTCTCTGTTTTCACACTTCTCTATCTTTTTTTTTTTTTTTTTACAGGGTTTAACAGGAACTGATGGCCCACCTGGCCCAAACGGGCCTCCAGGAGACCGTGTGAGTAACACATTAGATCCCGAGCCCCTTTAAATGAACATTGTCATTGCTTGTATTGACGATTTCTCATTCCTTTGTAAATTGGTGACGTTTGAGTGTTGATGATGATGGCTTATTTGCCTGTAAGCCCTTGCAGAATACTTGGATCCTTGCAAGGAAGCCCCAGATGGCTTTTCATTAGGAAAGAGCATGAGATCCATCTTTCTGTCACATGTGTTGGAATGGGCTTGGATAGTTCAATGGGTACCAGAGGAGAACGGCTCTGGTGATATTTCAAGTATCTAAAAAGTTCCTTGAAACAGTCGATAGACTTAATTACAAAGTTTATCAAAGCGAAGCTATTTTGGCCTTCATTTGCAGTCTGAGTACGCAACTCTGTTACGTTTATAATTACTGCCACTGTGTATTAACTGTTTAAACTTTTGCCTTTTGTTAATTCCGGGGCTGTCCATATGGCTGACATTATTAGCTGCTTTGGCAGAGTTCCTCAGCCGGCATAGCAAGAAATAAGAGTTTTTTTCTTGCTTCCTGCATATTACAGCTCTGCTAAGGGGCACCACAGGGATAGTGAAATGTCTGCCTGTGATGTTACAGATATCCTTCACATCACCTACAATGGGGCTGGAGAGGCACTTCGGCCTCCTTGTGGCATTAAGAACTAAATATTAGTGAGCCATTCAGCACAGATTTTGATCCAGCGTGGTTATTTTCCCGTCTCCCAGGGAAGATAAGGCTGATATCCACAGCTAGTTTGCTGGTCTCTTGAACTGGGGGCTGCAGTGATGGGCTGAACACACATCAGTGTGCAGAGGTTGAAAAAGGTGGACTTTTCTGACATGTCCAGTATATCTCAATAATCCATTTCTTGCCCCGAGGAGGTACCCAAAGCTCAAAACACTGTGAGTTGTCTCATTTAATTAAGGGGATGAGTGATAGAGACAAGTATCCTTGATACGTGCCTCTTCCTTTCCCACGTGTAAAGCAATGTTTGCTTGGCCACTGGGAGAGCTGAGTGGCAGGAGCCGGGTGTCTCCAAGTCTCCATCCATTGGCACTGCGCTGAAACCCATCTCCTTTGCTTTTCCTCGTGCCCATCCTTCTCCCCAGAGATCCAGGGCCGCAAGATCCTGACCGCTCTCGGTCTATGGCGAGAGTCCAGCGCTTTCTGGGAACTGATCCCCAACTTTTAAAATAGAAAAGTTTGGGACCACACACAGCAGACTGAGCAGTTTTGTGCCCCGGTTTTCCTTTCGGTGGTAGTGTTTGCCCATGCCCACTTTAGCACACAAGCTCCTAGTTTGCAGGGCAATTGAGCAGATGATTTCTGGGCACAAGAACTTCCTCTTCAGCCGTTTCGTAGAAGAACACAAACACAGTTACCGTAACTACATCCTCTGGTTTGACGTGCTTTCCCATGTCTTGTAACTCAAGCTGTCAGCATGGGGCAAACCTGGGACCTGCTGTCATTTATGGGAGCTTTTCAAGGTCAGTGGTCCATCTGGAAAATTGTTTTAATTGGTCTAATAAAAGCCCGGAAAAAGAAAAACCTGTAAATCTCTAGCACTCTGAAAAGGACAGCATTGTTATCCCGGCTTGTGTTCTTCTGCCCAGCTTCAAGAACATATTTCAGTCTCAGGAGTCACTGAAATAAGCAGGTGGCTACTGACTGTTGTGGGACTGAATTCACACGTAACGCTATGACTTTTTCTGAATAAGCTTGTTTTTCTGAACTGAGAGCGAAGGTGTTTAGCATATGGAAGTGGGCTCAGGGAAGAGGATTTTTGGTAACACGTTATTGCTAAACGTTTCTTTTCCTCTTTAAGGCACGCTTCGTCAGTCCAACGGTGATTCATGTCTGACCGGGGACAGAGTACTGGGAAGTCAGCATACTAAAATGATTTTTATCTTAAATACTCCCATCGCTATCAGCATCCATTAGCTTTTCTCATGGTTCTGCTTACAGACTCATCAGATCAAGCCTACGTGTTTTTTCAATTAAAACCCTGCTTAATTTTTAGCCAAGAACGAGCTGGGTTCTGACCTCAGTGCTAGAAACTGGTGTCCTTCACTGCAAAGTTTTCAAAGGCCGTTCTGAAGTTTGGTGCTTTACACTGTAAACAACGAGGAAAACATAATTATTCATATTTATTTACAAGTGTCATATTAATCGAGTATTTCCTGTGCTCCGTAGTTGTATATTCATAAAGTATATAATTTTAAAATGATAAATTATGGTGAGATAGCTTTCTAATCAAACGAGAAAGAACATTGTCACCAGGAGAATGAGTTGAGTCAGACAATGTTATTAAAATCGAGGTGTAAATTAGAGTCTCTCCTTTGAAATTAATGGAATCACATCAGCTTGCTCAGGGACTCGATGATCTTTTACCGTACCAAGAACGTTCGCTGCTGCGTGCTGCACCTTACACCCTCAAGAATATCAAAACTAAGGGGAGTAAAGTGCCAATGCTCGGCGTTTTGGGTCATCTGCCAACCTTTTGGCATGTGGGCCAAAGCAGGAGGGTGAATGCAACTGGTTTCGGTGGGGCAGGATTAGGGTGTAAGTCAGGAGGTGCCCAGAATTCCATGGTTTTGTTGTAGGAGGAGATCCCAGCTTGTCCCTTGCAACCATCAGTAGTTGTGAGGACTTCAGCCTAAAGATGAAAGCGCCTGGAAGAAAAGCAGAGTAACCTGCAGCAAGAGAAGTGAATGAGCTGACATTTGCAGCAGAGTTGATTTTTATTGGATTACAGCCCTCTCCCCACAAGACCGCTCCTAATGAGGCCTTGGGTCCTCGGTGTCTTTCTCCTTAAGCTTAACAAGGGAAAATATTTCTAATCTCGTTTGGTACGCAGAACATGTGGAAAGGGCTGGAGTCGTCCCTGGGATCACGATAAGCAGCGGTGTGCTGGGAGATTTTCCAGGTCTGCCCATCTGCCTGGCGCTCGCGGTCCTAGGGGGAAGGCATCATTTAATTCCAGCTGAGGACACCATTCGTGAGGTGTTTGTGTGCATCACTTTGAGAACGTTTGGAGCGCAAGTTTGGGCAATTGGGCTGGCGAGAGGCTGAGGAAGCCTCGTGCTGTGATCGCTCTCTGTGCCCTGCACGAGGAGACAGGGGCTCTGCTGGCAGCACCAGCCGAGAGCATCACAGATGCAGGTGAAGAGCTGTCTGCAGCAGGGCCTGGAGAGCTGCGCGGCTCCTCCGCAGCTCCCAAGCACCAGCCCAGCTTAGAGAAACACACCGCAAACTGTTATTTTATTTATCATTTGCCCCAAATTACACTGGCATTGCTGCACCTCCACTCCTTTCCTTCCCTCCACTCCTTTCCTTCCCTCCACTCCTTTCCTTCCCTCCACTCCTTTCCTTCCCTCCACTCCTTTCCTTCCCTCCACTCCTTTCCTTCCCTTCCCTTCTCTTTTTTTTTTTCCTTTTTTTCCGTTTCTTTTTAAAAGGAGTGACAAAACTGGCCTGCTCTCATCAGCTGCCTGCCACTGCTTTTCCTTTCCCTGTTGCAGCAACAGCAATTTTCCAAGGAGGGTCTCAGACCGCCAGTCAGCGACACGCACCCGGTATCTTTTAGAGCTATCTTAGCAGCTGCTGGCCAAGCTTAATGCATCACACTGGGGTTGTTTTTTTGTTCATTTTTATATTTCCATTCCTTTTGTGTTTCAGAGTTACCACCTATAATTAATTTTACACTCTACCAGCCAATGCTGGCATCTTTGCAATGCAACAAGGGGATTAAGAAGGTCGGCCTGTCTGTGGTACTATCTTTAGCTAAGCAAGAACGTAACAACTTCAGGAATGACTTAATTTCGGTCTAAGACATAAGATCACCAAACTCTAGTCAAGCTTAAGAGGAAGAATGCAAATTGGGGAAAGGAGATTGGGGATTTGCCAAGGAAGCTAGCGAAGAGGCAGAGGCTGCCAAATCTTTGTCGTTGCTTGAAGGGAAAATGTATGAATTAATAAAAGTCACTAGAAAGAGTCCAAATCTTGTAAATAGTTTCAGATAATTTAGTCATTGGATCTACAACATGAAAGTATTATGAATGAGAATATTTAAAATGGATGAAATTCAATTTATGAACCTTTAAATATTCATGGAGACTGATCTGAAGCCAGCTGTGACTTGCAGAATTGTCTGTTTAGTCTTTTGGGAGCAGCTCTGCTCTCTCTTGCTCAGCAAACGGTGAAGAAAGTTGCCGGGGCCAGTTCTGAACATCCATCCCTACTGTCTGAAAATGTCCTTCAGTCAAGTAATTAATCAGGAATGACAGAGCCGTTATCCATAAGCTTCTACCCTTATATTTGTGAATTCAGCTGAGCATCTCCCGCTGCGTGCTGTGACTGTATGACACTGCTGGGGTTTTCAAACAAAGATCGGTGTCAAGGAGAGTGGGCGTTGGTGTCTGCCCATATGGAGGTTTCTGGTCTATCCCTGCTAATTTGTGCTCTGGTTTATTCCTGTAGGGCGCGCTGGGACCTGCCGGGCCACCGGGACCAGCTGTGAGTAACTCCTAGACCTGCATGTCTAAAAATGGTGTGCAATATTATGCTAAAACCACCACCAAGAAAAGACAGGAAGCCTTGTACCCCAAACAAAGGGATCAAAGCCTGACTGAGTTGAAAATACCGTTTGAAGTGTTCAAATGTGTATGTATGACCTGTTCCGCTAACACAGGGCTTGCTCTTAGTCCCTGAGATGTTACCAAGCAAGCCAGTTTGGGATAAAGACTAGCATATCAGATGCTATCAAAATTATTAGACGTTAGATAATGTCTTAATAAAAATGAAAAGGAAAAAAAAAAGGAAAAGCAGATAAACTAGAATCTCGTCTTCATAAATGTCTGTGTCCCACTGTCACGTCACCGTATGTGGCTTTACTTAGAGGTGTCTCATAGGTAACAGCGACGTAAAGGGAATACAAACTATTAGAGGCAACAAAAGGATTCACAAGACTCCAGCTCTGCTCTAATTGCAAATTACATTAATTGGGGACAGGGGAGTGCTAAGGAAACTTACAAGAAAAAAAAATAATTAAGCAGCATTTTCTAAGGTTTGCGTTTCTTCCTGTATGTTCAGTTTCTAACATCTTTTATTGTTTTAAATGTTGTTTCCAGGGCAAAGGACTACCAGGACCTCCGGTAAGTAATGAGGCTCTTGTTCAAAAAAGAGGTTTAAATTATTATATGAATGTTACTGGATACACTGAGTGTTACAAACCCACCCCAGGCCTTGAGTCCCTCTCCTGTGCCGGGGAGGGGGATGTGGAGTCCTGCAGGTCAGCAGCCTTCTGGGTTTTTTATGCTCACCCTCACCCCAGGGCAGCTGGCACTGATGTCAGTTCAAGGCATGGCAGCCTTGGAATCGCTGGAAACGACCAATTGGACAGCTTTTGTTTGGTGGGTTCCTGGGGCATCTCAGAGGGGGTGTCAGAGGGGTGCAGGTGTTGGCAACATGTGATGATGACATGAGTGTGCTCCCTGGGAAGGTGGAGCAAAAAGGAAGGTGTGCATGGGTAAACCGGTGGTCTGGATGGGGATTGGGTTCCTCAGGGGGATTAGACAAACAAGTACAGCCAGACTGTTTGTTTGCCCCTGGGCTTTGGCAGCTGTGCGAGGTCACCATGGGTGTAAGGCTCTTCTCTCTGTTCAACAGGGGCCTCCAGGACCCAGTGGGCTCCCAGGTGGAAATGGATTTCGGGGTCCTCCTGTGAGTTTCTCCTACCGTTTGATCCTCATTTACTGAACATGCCACAACCACAGAAGAATGAGGTTAATTTCTGGCCTCTTACCCCATTCTGGAAGTGTGACGCACAAGACACTACAAGCTCTACAAATGCCCATGGGCAATGCTATTCCTTGTATCAGCTTGTGTAGGGTCACCCCAGTCAACCAGTGCAATGCCAAAGATGTGCAACCGCTTGCAGCCGTATCTTCCTTTACCAACTATGAGTAAGGACAAAAGAGCAGCCAATGTCAGGAGAACAGAGGTCAGCTACCGACTGGCACGTACTTTCGGCATCCTCAAAAGAAGCTACTGAACAGAATGGGCCTGATCTGAGGCAGCCCGTTCTGCAGAAATATACCATTGGTTTTGGGTGCCCACAGTTCCACCGGAGGGTACAGAGACAGTGGAAGCAGGGATGCAGGTGCAGGGATATGTTCTTCTGTCCTAATCCCTGTGCTTCCAGGTGCATCTGCTGTTCTCTTTGCACTCATAGAAGCCTCTGCAGAAAGAAGGGTGCAGCTTAGTCCCATTAGAGATATCTTGCCCCACATTCCCAAATATGCAATGGTATTTGGTAGCCACGCTTCCTCTCACTTTCCGTTTTCATTTAAATGATTAAGTAAGGGGAATTCTGACTATTTTTCACTCTTTTTAGGGACCTTTTGGTCTGCCAGGATTCCCAGGGCCTCCTGGACCACCTGGACCTCCCGTAAGTTGAGACTTGCAAATAAATGTGAGAAAATTCCCGTGGGGAGTCCAGAATTTTCTTCTTGCTGCCCAAACGTGTGCGTTTTATTTGCTGCCATTGCCTTGAGGACTCCCTTTCCAGGCTGTTTCAGCAGGCCATAAACGCTGTGCCCCAAGGAGAGCAGTGACTCCTCACTGGCTGCGCTTCAGCGTGTCGATTATCTCCTGTTAATTGGCTGTGCTGTGTGGGGGGAGGAACCCAGTGATATCCAGGCTTTGTGGCACAGACAGATCACGGGGTGGGCTTTCTGGTCTCTCAAGGTTTATCTGGTTGATTGGATCATGATGTGTTCTTGTAGGGCCTGCAAGGGGGGCTGGAAACCAGCACGTCTCTGCTTTGGGTTTGCTGTGGTATCTCTGGAGGGTTGGAGGGATACGGGGGTCTTTCCCAGGGAACTTCCCTGGCCCAAAGGAGGGCCAGGCTCAAATTGCTCAAATTCTGAAATCGCCGCCTTCATCACCTAAGGCTCAGGGCTCTTCCCCAAGCTCTTCTGTGCATCTCCAGAAGATAATTCCACCCCTGACGTGTCTGTTTTGAGGACCGTTGCTGCTCGTAACGTTCTGGGTTCGGGGGGCTGCATTGTACGCTGTGGGGCTGAGTATCTGCCTCGTGCTGACCCAGCCGAGCTGGGGCTCTAAAGGGCATTTTCTAGAAATTGTATTTCCTCCCGGTGTTTGCCTTGATGCATTTAAAAGACCGCGTTTCATGAATTGCAGGGTCTTCCAGGCACCTTTCCCGATGGCAGTGTGGACCTTCAGGTAGGTTTTCCTTTGTGTAGCATGAAAATATTTGTTGGTTTAATCCTTGATGTGACTTTTTGTTGGCATACTTGGGTGACTGTCGGACCGTTTAACGTGCACCGTTCAGACCTGCGGACGTGGGTATAAACTGCCGTATCGCAGAACGCGTCAGCGTTGCGTGTGTCTTTACAAGACTGAAATGTTCTTTCAAGGCGGTAGATGATGCTAGCGCTGATTTTCTTCCTTGGCCTTTGCTTTCCAAAATGCAGGTTTTGCACACATTTTTTTTCATTTACAAAACAACTTCAGCATTTGGTAAATGACAACAGCTTTTCACGCATCTGCTTCCAATCCTGCTTTGCAAGAGAAAAGGTCGTGCGTGTTGCACTGTTTATTTCCATGGATGGTGGCACTGGGTTCCTATGGGCATATGCTTTGCTTAGATTTCCTTCCTTATGAGAAAGTCTCGATTCCTTTCTTTCAGGGGAATGAAAGGAGCGTTAAGTCCGTGAACGATGGAAGTGACGTTCCCAGATTTCACAGCTGTTGTTGTGACAGTATCTTTGCTTTTCTAATTGGCGTGCCCCAGAAAAGCTCAGAGTCAGTTTAGACTGCCTTCTGGCAAGTCACGTGGAAGTTAATAGAAAATGATACTATTTCTGCAAGTTTAATTTAAGTTACCCTGTGGAATATACTAGAAAATTAAATTTCTGCTACAGAGATGTTGCCTGAGGTTTTATTAAAAGAAAAAACAAACAAATGAAAGAAAAGCTGCAGAAGACAATCTCGTTCCCTATTTAGAATTTTTAGACTACGGCTTTTTAAGTCCCCATTAAATTTCCGTGCATGTTCTGATTTGTTCCCAGTCAAACCAGAGCTCCCACCAGGGGCTCACCCACCCCTAGTCATCTGCAGGTACCAGCTCACTGGTATTGGGGTTAATTTTTTTATAGGTCCCCTTCTGATAAACTCTAATGCTTGTCCTTGTTTCGGCTAGGTGAGTTGTCTAATGGAAATCAATACGCGTCAAGGAATGCACAGAATTAAATATGTTCCTAACAATTTACAAGATACCCGTCCAGCGTCACGGGGAGCTGTGGTTCTCCAGCATTACGGGCTGCGGGCCACTGCCAGCCTTCAGAATTTCTCCCAGCCCGTGCTCAAAGTGAAGCAAACCACTCATAAATCATTTTTTTTGTGGGTTACTGGGGGCCTGACCTGTTTAGGGCCCTCGGCCGTAGGGAAATGCCAGTGAATATATGATGCTATGAATGAATTAGATTTAGTGAATTTAGCCAAAACCCACAGGACCTTTTCACCTCTCCCCAGTCCCGAGACCAGCCTCCCTGGCTGCGCCGTCTGTACTCCATGAACCAAAGCGTGTTTCTGTTCCTTGCAGTGCCCAGCTCTGTGCCCGCCGGGTCCTCCAGGTCCCCCGGGGATGCCAGGGTTCAAGGTAAGAAAAATACCACCAGATACAAGGGTCTGTCTCCTCCTAAAATAAATACCGCGATGAACCCCTGGGATTAGGGTGTTTTATATACAGTGCACATCTGTTGGCTCCACACCCCCCCGAACCAGCCATGCGCTTGCCTGGGTTTATGCTGCCAAAACGGGAAACCCCGACACAGCCAAATATGAGACAAGAGGAGGATGGAGGGCGCGATCCTGCCCTCTTTGCATGCTGTTCCCACATCCATAGCAAGAGCTGCTCTGCCACGGAGCTCAATCCTGCGAAGCGTGCGAGCGCTCTCCCTTCTCCTTCAGCAAGGAGCTTCACATCCTCAGGTCCCTGCCTGCGCTTACGGGCGCGTTGCTTTGTGCCTCCATCCCTTGCAGGACTGCAGTCTGTCTTGGAAGATTTAACTGCCGCCTTTTATTCCTACAAATGAAATTTAACCCTTTGCCTAGGACAAGCATAAAGATTAAAACAGCACGCAAGCCTTGCCAGGCGCAGCTGGTGACCAGGAGCAGGCGGAGCGCAGCGGCTCAGGGCTGCCTCGGGAGCGATGGGCTGCCTCTCCAGGCTTCAGAGAGCTGTAAAAATCTCACCGGGTCTTAAATTGTGCTCACGGACCCGGTACACAGAGAGATACACGTTTTACTGGAGCAAGACATAACTTCCATGACTAAGTACAATTTAGTTGTCACTTTATACCCAGTGTAGCACCAGGCAGCTCTCTGTTTATGTCGTTTGATTCTGGTACATAAATTCTAGGTTGCAACCCTCAGGAGACCTTGCTCAGTGATCAAACAGCTCCTTCTCTGTCCCCTCTATGATTCACAGGAACTCTGTGCAGTAGGTCACACTCCAGCAGTGAACTGAAATAATAAGTTACTCAAGTTATTTTAGCAGGATTTAGCAAGAGTTGGCAATGGATGGACCATCTCCTGGGAAACGCTCTCAGTTCCTCATGATCTGACCTTTTGCAGGTCTGTTTGGTCTCTGAGCTGAGTCATAAATATCGTTAGAAATACACAATGTTTAGGGTAAAGCTATTCAAAATTCATAGCTTATGAAATGGAAAAACCTGTGAAGGTCTCCAATTATGATGCAAATGATGCACAGGACCTCTTGCGTGGTGAGGAATAGCATCTGCCACGGCTGAAATTAGTTCTGGGTCTCTCCCACAACAGTAGGAAGGGAGCCAAGAAGCAAATTGTATCTGAGTTTATATAAAAGATTTCCATGGGACATGGAGTTCATTGCAAGCTGGATGATGCAGACATTAAAGATGACTTAAACAAAAAGGGAGGTTAAAGATGCGGAATGGGGTTTTCAGAAGCGTCTCAGCCCCATTTTCAAAAGTAATGGGGGCTGAGTTCTGGTCCCTGACCTGTAATTGAGAATTGCGTGTGGAGACCCACAGCGTCGTCTTACTGCGTGACACTCCTGAAAACTGAATCTGGGCATTTCCTGAAACTAGATCAATTCTGACGCAATGGTACCTAACGCAGGAATGATGCATGGCTAATTAACCCCAGAAGTGACCTCCATTCACGCGTTTCCGGCACGTCTATAGATTATTTTCCCAGTAAGTCATTTGTGTTGTGGGAGTTTAGGTCTTACAGCTGTCTCACAAAACTCAAATTTTGAAACAAGACTGTACTGGAATGTGAATAATTGGAGCTCTTGCTTCTAGGGACACACTGGTCACAAAGGAGAACCTGGTGAAATAGGAAAAGAAGGAGAAAAGGTAAACTTCAATTTAAAGGGGGTGGGGGAGGATTTTTCTCTTTAAAAGCAGCGTAACATATAGGTTTTTTTCAATAAGACACGGAGAAATGAGGCAATTAACTGAATAACAAGAAGTTACTATGACTGAAGTGCACTGGCTTCCATTGCTCTGCATGTATGACTGTGTGCTAATGCTTCAAGAAAATCCGTCTTCCCAGTAATCATCGTGTTCAGATCAGTGCAATAAGTTAGTACCTGTTGTTTCACATCAGGGATGTCAGCTCAGGAAAAAAAGTCCTGCATTAATCATGCAGGTAAATTCCTGACTGGTGAAGTGTTCTTGCATGTAGAAGAAGTTGCCTATGAAGTAGAAGCCAATTCTGAAGCAGAAATCTGAGTGGGATGGAGTTCAAGGAGAAATAAGATGGGAAGGTCCCTGGCTTTGGGTTGGCAGGCTCATGCTATCTCACCCTTTGTTTAATTATTTTTTTCCTCTCCCAGGGCAACCCTGGCCCTCCCGGTCCTCCAGGCATCCCCGGCAGCGTTGGCCTGCAGGTAACACCTTCTCTTCAGACCAGTTCCCATGACCTTTTTACCGTGAAACTCAATGGTGCCATCAATCATCTCGCGTGACACAAACAGCTCTTGCCTCGGCATAATCACAGGTGTCAAAGTTGATGCTGGTGAAAAAACAAATCGCGCCGGTTTCACTGAGCTTTAATTCAGGTCCTGCTTTTTTGGCACCTCGCCTGGGCTGAGACATCCCAGCGATAGCCACGGTCTTGCTGGTACTCCAGGAGAGCCCTGGGCAGGTTTTGGGTGGATCTGAGGCCGAGCTCTGGGCTGGCTGGGCAGCCTGGCAGGGGGGCTGGGGACAGCAGGACTCCGAGTGCCTCTCTGCATGGGGTGTCTCCAGTGGCACTTGCTCAGAGGTCATCACCGGGAAAATGTCTTGTTTCTGCATCAGAAGGCTGAGCTTCCTGCCGCTCTTCACTGTTTCTTAATGCTTTCTGTGTTGATGAGTGGCTACATCATGCTGTTCTGCTGTTTTATGTTTAACAGTGATTGGGTTTTAATTGATTTGTTTTCTTAATTAGGGCCCAAGAGGACTAAGAGGCCTCCCTGGTCCAATGGGTCCAGCTGGTGACAGAGTAAGAAAAACCTTCTGATTTTTTTTATTTTTTTTTTTCTCTCTCCACCACCTATTTTTCTCGTGCAAGGTCCAGGTGGCATTTGTCCTTACCGGAGACCACTGGGGAACTTGTAAAGATGCGAAGTGCAGGCTCTTTCCTGCACCTCCCCAAGCAGAACAACCTTCCAAAGGCGGGAGGAGTCTACATAGATGAGGGATTGACGGAATTGAGGGATTGAGAAATGTTTCGTGAACATTTCACTTTCTGTTCGGTCTCTTTACAAGAAAAAGCCAAAGAACCGCTGGTGGACAAAGATTTTCAGGACGTGAAGAGTCTCCTCGGTGAGAACAGGGTTAATCTCCAGCTCATCGTGGCTTTGGACTTTTGCCGAAGTCCCTTGACCATTGCCCTAGAGGCTGTGAATGGCTTTGAATTTGATAAAGGCATGCGTTTATTTAGGAACAAGTGTGCTATCAAGATAGCGAGGCCAGAATAGTGTGTGTCACAGAGATAACGGTGGGGAGATCCAGAGTGAAAACCTGCGTGTTCAGAGGGGGATCTTTTGCAAGGCTGTATTGCAGGCTAGCAAGAACTACGGGGTGTCTCGCCAGGGCTGTGTGTTTTCTTCGACTGCGGTATAAGGTGGGGATACTGTTACTTCACCCTCTGCCAACCACAGCATTACAACGATGTATTATTATTATTCTTTGCAGGGTGACATCGGTTTCAGAGGGCCACCTGGAATGCCAGGACCTCCAGGGAAAGCCGTATGTATCTACTTCTCACCATCTCTATGGCCCTGCCTTCCACGACCAAAGCCTAAAGCTTTTGTTCCTCCTGCACTACGCTCTTTGCTGCCAGGGGACAGGAGGGCTGTGCTGACCGTCTCCATCAGATTATTCCCTTTGCCTTTTTCCCTCCAGTTAGAGAAATGTTATTTCACCTGACCCAGATCTCATGATGTCTTTCCCTCCATTGTGCCCCATGCCAGATTAAGTCCACCACATTTCCATCGCGCTCTGTTCTTCGCTGCTCTTCCCTGAGCGTCAGCAGCTGTGGGCAAGCACTTGAGAGGGGCATCTGTGTTCTTCTTGGGAAGGAGGGTTTTGAAGAAGAATCAGTAAGCGCTATCCTGAGCTGACGTCCTTTGAGTCTGGTCTCAGTGCCCGCAGCTCACAAGGACGTCTGCTACAAGCAGAAATGGTTGTGTGTATTAAAGCCCTCATCCTTCTGCAGAGCTCGGGGGTGAAGTGTAGGAGAACTCTGAACCGCACGTTACCCGTGGGCAATGCCTTGTACCCTCCTCACCACGCCCAAATATGAGACCAGAGCTGCACCTGCGGCATTATGGCCTCTCTAAGAGCATTTTCCACTGGCCTGCCACCCACTCTCTCCTTAGTGTGGATAATATGACGTCTGCTTTACAGCAGACACCTTCGCCTGCCTACACCAGCCAACACACCACGATGTGCATTGACCCCGGGGCAGCACCACCTCTGGGGTCCCCTCCCCAGTCTCTGCAGTTCTAGAAGAAATTCACCTGAACCAAAATAAAATGAGGTCTGCCAAACATTTAATTACGCCAAGCAGGATCTAGGCAGTAAATATTAAAGTTTTTCTCCTACCCCGTGTCTGGTTAAAGAAAATGCTTCATTAAGCGAAGGGGAAGATGGTCTGTCTCTGCCCCGAGGGGTTGTTGGCAAAGTCCCTGCTGCGATTCATCTGCGTGTCAGGAATTACAGAGTGTAACTGAGAAAGTACAGCCGAGCTCCTACGGGAATGTGTACCCTCACGCCTCTGCTGATGCCACCAAACAGCACAAAAAACCTTCATCATTTACACCCTTGAAACGTTGGTCTTTGTCGCTGTGTGAAGATGCTTAATGACTTTTCCTCCTCTGTCACAGGGAGACCAAGGAACCAAAGGACCTCAAGGATTCCAGGGGCCCAAAGGTGATACTGTAAGTGCAGTAAAACACCCGTCTGCTCAAATTTTGTACGTGACATTCAAAGGAGTCTGTTTCACAGGTTTATTATGGCTTGTCCCCCCTTTATTTGAAAGGGATGAAAGTATTCCTCTCAAAAATGAGATGTTTAAGTCTTATTAAAGATGCCCAAGTGCTTCTTACACTCCAGAGCACGGGGATGAGATCTTACATCTCCATCCCTTGAAACGACCAAGAATTTTCCCAGCATTGGGCCAGTTTTCTGGTGTGTCCTAAAAGAACCGCCATACCTACAAGAACAGGACAGGAGCCAGCACAAACTGAATGAAACGTCCCCACAGACTTTGAGTATTATCTTTGTTGACTAATTGTTCCTAAGGGTTGTGTCCTGAATAACACAGAATTTATTGATGATTTCTAGGGTAGACCTGGACCAAAAGGAAACCCGGGGGCTCGTGGACTCATAGGAGAACCTGTAAGTCAATTAAATAGGATGCAAGTCTCACTGTTGTCTTGCTTGTGGATGGTGAGATAAAACATGATAGGAGAAATCTTGCGTTTTACAGTCTTTGCTGTCAAACTTCTGCTCTGTGGGTCTGTGTAACCTTCAGCATAATCCTGGTTGGACCAGACCCAGTTGTACTGCTGTTGGTGAAAAATCTCCCCGTCCCCCAGTACAACTGGAGTTGGACCCGTTGCCAGAAGGTTCTTTGGTGTGAAAAACCTATTTTGCAAACCGCAGTATCTGCTTCACGACCTTAACCTGTGTTGTGCGTGGTTGCAGGGCATGCCTGGCAAGGATGGACGAGATGGAGCTCCTGGACTCGATGGTGAGAAGGTTTGTAAAGTCCTACTTAAACACTGCAGGAAAGATTTCCGTTGGTGTCCTGTGTGTGTTGCAAAGCTCTGGTGCCTGTCAAGAAAGAGCATGGCTGGAAAGCTTTTGCTTCTAAAGAGTTTTCCATTAGCGTAACTAGTGAAGGAGAGAAGTTGCTTCTGTTAATTAATCCCAAGGAAATTCCCTAAAGAAAAAAGATGTATGTATGGGCCGTGCACATATGATCTAAACTCAGCTGTGTCCCTACGCTTAGCGGTTCCTGTTGGCTGACTCTAGGCCTTCAGAGACGCCTTTTGAGAGCTGGTGACAGAGGCATCTGTTTATTTTAATTGCCTGCAGACAAAGTGCTGTCAGGTACTAGTTGCCTGGTTTTTGAATGGGGATCCCGCTGGAACATGGACCACGTGGTGCCAAGGAGGGCTGGGAGCTGCAAGGGGACTAGGGAAGGACCTGGGGGCTCTGGGCACCCAGTGGGTGTCCGCCTTCTGTAGACACAACAGGTTCTTGGTCTTGCACATGTGGGGAGGGAGAAGATGACAAATGCCTGTCTGGGGATGTGTCCCCTACCTGTGTCAGACCATTTTCCAGTACCAGAGGGTCCCTCCTAACCTCTCGATATCCACAGGGTGATGCGGCTCGCATGGGTGCTCCTGGAGAGAAGGGACCCAACGGACTGCCTGTGAGTATGGCAGCAGGACCCGTCGCCTTCGGGGCGGTGCAGCAGCTCGGGCTGCCTACAGAGACCCTTCCTGGGGAGAGGGGGGGCCGCTTTGCCTATTGTCTCACAAGGGGACCCATTTAAACCAAGAGGGAATGCCTTTTTCCCACCATTCAAACAGGGGAGCTGTGTACAAGATAGAACGGAAAACATCCCGAGTAGCACCAGATACTAATACAGTAATACCCTGGCTTCTGGCCGCTCTGGCTCCGTTTAAAATTTAAATTTGAGGGGGGTTTTCTCTTTCACATCCCAGTGACTTGCGTCCCTTATGCGGGGAGGTAAGATCTGGGATACAAGTGACCGTAATTGAACAATACCCTGAGCTCTGTCCTCACCTCACCAGTGTTCATTGGCAAAACGTTTCATTTTGCAATGCACACAGGCTGCCCAGAGAGGTGGTGGAGTCTCCGTCTCCGGAGACATCCCAACCCCGCCTGGAGGCGTTCCTGTGCCACCTGCTCCAGGTGACCCTGCTCTGGCAGGGGGTTGGACAGGGTGATCTCCAGAGGTCCCTGCCAACCCTATGATTCTGTGATCTCTCCAGCCTTCCAGCCATTTAAATAGGGGTAAAGTATGGCTTTCTTCCCGTCTTGCAGAATATTTTGAACACCCCTGGAGAGAGGTTTCTGCTGTGCAGAATGTTGCTGCCGTTGCTCTATTTGTATATTCCTCCTCTTTGCTCTAATTGTCAAGGATTAGTGTACGTAGAGCTGCTAGTGCAGTCAGCAAGAGGGAAATTGAAGCCATAATTTTCACGGTGAAAGCTGCAGAAATGTAAATCCTCCATTGCTTCAAGCAAGTGTTGCTCCTTGTGTGTCAAATCAGACCAGAATAACAAACCTAGTAACTCCACTGCTTCTGATATTGCTTTAATTTCGGGCTTGGGTTTTATTTTTTTCAGGGGCTGCCTGGAAGAGCAGGTCTTAAAGGCTCAAAGGGTGAACCAGTAAGTGAACCTAATGGTGGGTTCTGGTGGGGAAGCTACTAAACTTGGTACCCGCATCATTGCTCTTGTTAATCCTCATGCGTGAGAGAGCGCTGCAGGAAGGCGCTTCTTCCTGCATCGAGGTGATGCAAAAATGAATTAAATTGGTGTGTCCTGAGCATCCCTCCCAAAGAGCATCCCTGTCTCGCTCAGTCTGAGATGGGATACGGTGGCACTGCCCTGGGGCTGGCAGCCCTCACTGCTCCCGGGACAGGACGTCTGTACAGCTCATCTGTTCTTTAAATGTCCGTGAAATGTCTTTAAATGTCCGTGAAACATTTTTTAAATGTCCGTTCTTTAGAATTTTCTCTTCTTGGTCTTAAAAATGCAAAGGTTTAAAGCTGCTTTTATTTCCTGATCCAGGTTTTAACTCTCTCCTCTGTTCATTCTCTGCAGTCGTGCCCTAACCGAGTGTTTGCTCTCCCCCCTGCAGGGCAGTCCTGGAGAGATGGGAGCGGCGGGTCCCTCTGGAGAGCCAGGCATCCCTGTACGTATCCCCATCGTTTACGCTTATCGTGAGATTTGCTGAGCGTGTTTTAAACCGAGCTGCGAAGCTGGAGCTCGCATGCTGCTTCCCTGCACAAATAAAGCTTTCAGGAAGGCGATAGGTGCCGTGCTGCCTGTAACACGCCGCGATGGGCGCTCCCGGCCGGCCCCACGCAAGCGGGGCTTGTGGATGGGGCAGCAGGGCAGGGAGTTTGGGATTAAAATAGCCTGAGATCCAGGCATACGTTCTGGCTCTGCAGTGGGTTGGGAAGGGTGGATTCATAGCTCCTAAATGACTTCGGTGACTGACTTTGGTGTTATTGCCAGGGCGACGTTGGTGTTCCTGGTGAGAGAGGCCTGCCGGGACCCAGAGGAGCAACTGTAAGTACAACACTGCTGGGAAATCAAATAGCTACCAAAGTCGAGTTCAGTACCTGGGATTACTCTCTGGATAAAATAAAAGGCCGTGTTTTCTCCTGGCATTGCCCCTGGGGAGTTTTGGCAGCGGAGGAATTACTCCCCCAGAAACGGGTCAGATCCCGCTCTCCCTGACAGCTGGGTGCAAATGCAAAGCGGTTCCTCCCGTTTCATTTGGCAAAGAAAGCTGCAGTTGTCCGAGAGGTTTGTGGAGCTGCTACAGTCAGGCAGGAGAGACCGGACACTCCGCAGTTCCCTGACTGGGCACTGATAATCAGGTTCACCTTGTGCTGAACGCGAGTCATTAATGAAGCAAAACTCCCATTAAGTTATTGCAACGTACATTCCCACCAGCTTATGGAACGTGAAATCCTTCCCGTTCCCCTGTCGCTTTCCTTGGAGCAGTAGAAGTTCACCGCAAAACCTGAAGCCGTACAAGCAGCAAAGCGGGAAAGCCTGGACGTCGTCAGGGTGAAACGACAGGGGCTTGAAAAGTGTTAAAAAGTTTTAGACCCGTTGGGAGTCTCTTGCCTTTCTCGCACGTAGTTGCGTGCTTTTCCCAACTGCTGGAAAATGTCCGTACGGCGGGTGCAACGCCAGAAGAGTCTCCGGGTGGGGAATCTCTTCAGACGTTTCCTTCTCCCAGCCAGTACCGCGGCAGGGCTCACACCAGGGACCCTGTCGGTGTGAGCCCCTGGGAGATAAACCCCACACACAGCTCTGGCGGTTTTCACTTTTACTCTGTGAACTGACGACTTTTTGAAACTTTGGGGTTAGAAACTGCTGAGGTCCCCAGCGGGGCATCTTGTTCCCACTTTCATTGCATTCCCTGCGTCATCTCGGAGCCTGAGAAATAAAAAGCACCAGGAGTGGCAGTGCAAACCTGAAAATCACTGCATGGCTACCTGTCGTGTCCCTCCTCGACAGCAGTGATAATAATAAATGGTATCAGGATGATACCAACTTGGTTTTGTTCACACTATGAAAAAAGCTTGGATACCGTTTATTTTGTCACTCCCCAGCTAGTGTTGCCGTTGTGGTTGGACCTGACCTTCCAGTGGTTTTGTTGGGCTTTTTTCTTTTCTGTTTTTTTGGTTCCCCCCCCCCCCATCTCTCAATCTCATTTTGAAATCCAGCAGCGAGTCTAACAGCATTTCTGGTGTTGTGCCGCTTGCAAGAAATGGAACAGTACGATGATTTATTGTTCGTGAGCAGCTGCTGTTTAAACTTCCACGGAGAGGGAAATCAGCCTTAGAAATAGACTAGACTATTAATATTTGTTTTTACGTCGGCAATTTTTCATCAAAATAGCTGGCCCCGCAAAAGGTGTCACGTTACTATAGAGAAATCAAATGCAGTTGAGTTAATCGCGTTGGTGCTGACCTCTGGCCCGGGCGCAACAGCGGATGAACCCGTGTTTATTTCTAACCTGGATTTCTAATTTCTGATTTGTGTTATTAGAGTCCTAATTTATATGAAATAGCGTTAAAGTAATCTGCGAGCTGCAGGCTTGTCTAGCGTTAAGGCTGTTTGGCTCAAAACAATTTGGCTTTCTTTATTACAGCAAACCAAGGGTTTCTCCCCGCGCGCAGGCGGTCAGGTTCTATCAGGTCCCACCACTTTTAAAGGCGCCGGCACAGCAGGGTCATTTTGGGTGCAATTTAACATAACTTTCCTAGAGCTCTGCATTTATAGTTCTCAAAGTTCCTCACCGAATTACCAGCAGAAGTCAGAAGTGGAAACAGAACGGCGGTTCTCCAGCGTGATCTCAGCAGTTCGGCTCCTGGCCCTGGGCAGAGCCTGGTTCAGCGCAGGGTGGCGGCGGTGCCCGCCTCGAGCCAGGCAGGGATAAGGGCGACCGGTTGGCATCGTCCGTTGGGTCACGCATCGCACGAGGATTTCCTCTTCATGACGACCAGAAAAAAAATGTTAGGAGACAGCGGGTGTGTTCAGATCCCAGGGAGAACTTGTAGGGCTAACGATGAGGGGAAAAAAGCTCAAGGAAAGAAGAGAGATGCCGTTTAACACAGGCGCCCCCGCGCTGCAATCCAGAAGGCGGCGGGTTCCTCAGACGGCCCGTGCGGAGCCATCCTCTGCCTGCAGCGGCCGGTTGGGAGTTCATTTACGTCCCCTAATTCTACACCCAGCAGAGGCGGCTGTGAAAGGAGACAAAGCCGAAGTCCCACCTTGTAACAGGAGTTTGCCTAAGGCATCGATTTCAAGAGGATGCTTTACGAAATGGGATTTAGATGCCTAAATTACTTAGGGCTTTTTTCGCCCAAGATCTTTATCGCATGTGTGATTTTTCTCAGTAGAAAGCAATAGAGACTCCTAATGGTAATGCTCTAATGTTCGTGTTCTGCCCAGTGAGCCGGGCTCTTAACAGCACCTGCACTAACCGCATAAGATGCTTTTTCTGTATTGCAAGTTCAAAGTTTGTCCAAGAAAGTGGACACAGTTGCCTTTTTTCGTGGCCGAGAGCATGCAGCACATGTTTTACAGTAGCTTCTTGCAGAACTGGATCAATTAAAAGCGTAATATTGGGTTATCAGATCCCCTTTAATGTATATGGTCTGTGCTCTGTCATGCCTCCACCTTTTGCTGTCACTGATCTTTACTGCTTATGAGTATGATCTGTCATTAAGCATTAATATTTATAAATAAGCATTTCTGTTAATAATAATATTAAGGAAGCTCAGTAAACACTGAGCACGGTTTCGCGGTGGCTCATCAGGTCCATCAGCGATGCCACCGCGTGCCGCGGTGCAGAACCGCCTGCTCTCCCTGTTAGACATGAGTTGAATCACACAAATAACTTCCCTGGTCCCGAATTTTCTCCTTGCCAAAGCTTTTCTTTCTCTTTTTCAGGGCCCGCTTGGTCTTCAGGGCCCCATGGGAGCCCCCGGTGTCAGAGGTTTCCAGGTGGGTGCCGACAGGGGGAGTTTAAGGTGCGTCACGTTCTGTCAGGCCACTGTTCTCTGCAAAGCTCTGGCCAGAGAAGCGCGTGATGGCAACAAGCGATGGGAAGAAACGTCTTTCCACTTGCCAGACCCAGACTGACACTTTTATTAACACAGTACGGTAGAAAAAGCACAAGGCTGGATAAGCTGCCTGCCGGAACAATTTATATTTAGTGTTTGTTAAGGGAGGGTTTGAGTTTGACCTATGTGAAGACGCCTGAATTCCTCCTCGACCTGGACGCTCCCAGCTGGTGTGTCTGCAGTCAGCTCCTCCCTTCTGCCGCACCGGGGCTCTCACGTCTTGTCCCCCCCCTCTTCCAACAGTTCACAACCAGTGTCACTGTTTCCCCAGTGAAACTGGCTGAAAACCAGTGTAGGGTGCGACCTTCTGGGAGCATCACTTGGTCAGGGGTCGCAGCAAAAGGCCCGGGCCAGCCAAAGGCTGGAGCGCTTCGGCAGGTGGCTGAAACGTGGTGGGGCAGAAATCAGAGCGCTCTACCGACCAAAGCAAGGTGTCCCTGGGTCCTGGGGGGGAAAGGAGAGAGGACATCAAGGACAAATGACCTTTGTGAACATGTTGTGGAGCCTGGTGAACTTTGGGGATGTCAACTTTAAGCTGTCGCTCTTTCTTTTGTGTTTTCTTAACAGGGTCCCAAAGGTGCCAGTGGTGAACCTGGCCTTCCTGGTCCAACGGGAATTCGTGGAGAGTTAGGTGACAGGGTAAGGAGAAAACATCCATAACCAATTCCTGTTTGGGAGGAGTGAAATTAGAGCGTAACGGGGCCCCCAGATACGCCGTAGCTGGTGTCGCCCCCGCGAGCACAAGCAGGTTGGGTAGAAGGTGGGTACGTTGGGTGTCCCAGGCCACCCGCTGCGGCTGCCCAAGACGGACCCTACAGCAGGTAGCAGGACTCAAGCATCATGTCTCTGCTGTTCCTGTCCTTGTTTCCATTTCAGTTCAGGAATTCACGCTATTTTTAGACAGCAGGGGTTGTTTAAAAGAGACTTTGGGCTCCATTTCTAGCCAGAATAGACGACTGGGGGCTTTTTCCCTGCTCTGTGTGCTGATTTCACCAAAGCCTTGCTCCCCGTGAGCACAGGAGAGCTGATCCACGCATCTTTGTTCTTCAGCTGCTTGATTAGGATTTCTGGATATATATATTTATTTTTTTTAAAAAATTACAGTTTACTCGATGATTTTCTTTCTGAACAGCAACACACCTGGGCCCCACGCCTCAGAATAAATGCAGCTTTTTTATTTAAATGAATTCATTCTCATTTAAAAGAAGCCAGCGGAGTAAAGTGAATGACACTTGTTCAGGGCTTGCAGGAGAACAGGAGCCGTGTGTTCGCCGGCTCCCTCGACTCCAGCTTTAAGGTGAAATTCCTGTATAAGCAATCACAGCGGCACCACGGGGGTTTCACAATGGCCCTTCTGTGCCGGCTCCAGGCAGGTTTAAAAGAGCCTCTTGGTTGGCCTGGAAGCGTAGAACAGGAGGGTCATTGTGGAGCTCCAGGGTCCTGACTGCGTTCGGGGCTTCGTTGCGGTGAAAAAATGTATGTTCTGAGGGGAAGAGGCCCCTGCTCGGAGCAGCCCGGCGTCCAGAGAGCTGCTGCGGGCAGAGGGAAGGAAAATGTTATGCTTAAAGCAAAATAAAATATAATCTAGGGTTTATTTCTGGCTCTGAAGTGAAGTGTAGTTACTCTAAGATGTAATTGTTGATTGTTTCTTAACGCCCTAGCTCGTTAACAGCTTTCCCCGGGAAAACACGCCGCAGCAGGTTTGGGTAACGCTGGAGACTTTGCGCCCCTGCGTGTGCAGGGGGTGCTGAGGGGAACGTCCCGCTGCCCCCCCAGTCCCACCAGTGTCGGTGACAGCCACGTGTGCCCGGAGTCCTCCTCCCCGCGGGCACAGCGCTGCCGAGTTACACGCTCCTTACTGGGCATTTGGGCTGGGAAGACCCTAAAACCTCCGATCGTGTCTTTGTAGCCTAAAGAAACAGCCTCCGGCGTCTGCCGGGGCGGGGACAAAGAGGGCGGCAGGTCCCACCGTGGCTTTGCCCCGCTGCCAGCCCGGCCCGCTGGTCCCCGGCCTACAGAGCGGAGAGCTGCAGATACACGGGATCGATACAACTACAGCGCGCCAGCTGCGGCTCACCCATCGTGCTCTCCTGAAATCAATTCCGGCTTTTTTTTTTTTTTTTTCCTTTGCAAAGAAAAAAAAAAATTTATATATATCCCTGCAAGCCTGAGTTAACAAGTACTGATACGCTTTTGCACAGCCCTTGGACTGACTGCGGCCAGGAATATAAACCAGCGTATCAGTACGTGTGCTTTCTTGCATGAGAAATACAAGAGGTTTAACGCGTTTGACCGTAAGGTATAAAATAGGATTGAGGCGATACATAAACCATCTTGTGGGAGCAGGATATTGGGGAAGGGAAGGATCTGGCTGTTATTGCTGTGGTAGCAATAGGTAAATATTTTTCCTAAGGATTTTTTTTTTTAAGATCAAATTCCTGGGGATTCTGGATGCTGGCAGCCGTCCGGGGCAACGTCTCTCTCGGCTCCGTGGTGGCACCGGTAGATGCTTGGCAGATGTGTTAGTTGTGAGGATGGCTGGTGGCCGTGGAGATGGTGGTCCTAAAGTCCTGTCGCTTGTTCCTGCTGCTGGGAATTGTTACTGCTGTGAATTACACGGGTTTGAATCAAAATCTTCTGGGCTAAGCTTTTCTTTAAGGGACCGTTCCTTGCAGGACACAGTCTTTGGAGACTAAGCCGTGTTTTATTGCCATAAACTTTCATGGGGCCTTGGGACTCTGTGAAGTTGGAGGTATAAATCTGGATGATAATGTTCAGAAAAGAATACATCGTCTCTGCCATCGGCAAACACAAAATGGGGGTTATAAATAGCCACAGCAATTCTTGCATTTCCACATTCCATTGTCTGGTTTGCTCAGAGTTATTTTTTTCTTTAATAGAAATCCCTCCTTTTTTAACTTATGACTTGAGCAAAATGACATGCCCTCGTTGGATGTGTTTGGCCTCCTCGGAGATTCTGTTCTGCTGAGCCATCTCCAGATCTAGTTATTAAAAAAAGATCAGTTTGCAGATGCCAGACTGATGAATGTGCTGTAGAAATCCTGTCCGAAGGGTAAAATCTTTGAATTTCCCATGTAGATTTTGCAGTAGAGAAAAAATCCTGGGGTTCTCCTGAGCTCCTCGTTGGCTCTGCTAAATGGACCCACAGTCACAGAATGGGGCTGAAAACATCTCGTGTCCTCTCTGGGGATGCCAGGTAGACAGAGTTAAATTCGGAAGGAATTTCAAGCTGCCTAAATTATCCCTCGGGTGATAATCAGGTCATCGTCTAAATGTATTTTATTCCTGTGGCCGTGTTGTTCTGTGAATCTCAGAGTCAGGAGCACCTAACTCTAAATCCCAGGAAAACTGACAGTCTAATAAAGCCGTGAAAAGCCATCCTGACTTTTTGCCGTTGCAGTAATAAATGTTCTCGTCCATTTTATACCGTAAGTAAATTCAGTCTCCTCCTCACGTCTTCGGGTGTGAAAGGCAGAGATCAATTGCCCGCCCGTCTCATCCTGGACCTTGGCCTTTCATTTGTGATTTTGTTAAATTGCTGTTCCGGTCGTGATCGCGAGATGACAATAATGAAAAGCAGAGGGGCAGAAGTAAAGGAGAGTTCCTGTCTCTGGGATGGAGGAGAAAGATGACTTTTGCAAAACAGGTTTTGAAGACTAGGATTTAAAGCACAGAATTAATTTTAGTTTTATTTAGGAGATGAGGAGGATGGTATGAAAAGGCCGGTGTAGCTAACCTGTGCCAGGCAGGTGGGGAGCGGTGCATTGACCATCTCCGGAAGGTCTCTCTGGTGTGGTTGGATGAGGACGCGGTGGGCAGAAGACCACCAGGCCTGAGCTGGGAGGTCCCGGCAGCTGCTCGGCGCTGTAGGCAAGAGAAACTGTCCCACAACACAAAACTAGCTTAAAAGGATGCTTAAAAATCTCTTTTTGTTTGGAAGAAGTATGAGTAAGATTTGGTCCCTCCTACTTGGCAGCTGGGAGATGAATTCCCAACCCCTTGCTGGGTGAATGAATGTCTGACCGCACCAGGAATTCACAGGAAAATGCCAGTTTGAGCTCATTTGCCTTCTTTCTTTTACTTATTCTCAGGGTCCTACTGGTGTCCCTGGTCCCAAAGGTAACCAGGTAAGTGAAGCTGATCTTTCTCCTGGGATAACTTCCACGTCGTGGTCAGCAGAGCCGTTTAAACCCTGCCCGAGGTGCAGCCTCTGGCAGCCCAGCCTGCTTTCCTCCCCTCAAACACGCTGGAGCCGGCACCAACAAAACCCTCTTTGCTCCCGTTTTCCCTGCGTTGGTGACAGAGACGTGGTCTGTTCTAATGGGGACGCAGGAAAATGCGGATAAAAATGCTGGAGACTGGCTGTTTATTTTGTACCCGCGAGGTGTGCCGCGCCGTACGCGAGCTCCTCGCATCATGTTCCTCCCAAATTAAGTTCCGAAGCGCAGCTTTTCTCTGCCCGACGCAGAGGATTTGTCCTCGCCTCAAAGGCAGCCTAACAGACAAATGGAATCTTTTCCTTTTTGCTGCTTAACTTCTGTGGTTGGATTAGTCTCAGTTGATGAGCTTTTGAGCCACTTTTCATCAAATACGTGACATGCCTTAATGCGTGACTGGGTTTTTGCAGAAGCCCCATGCTTTTCCAGCAAGCGTTTCTTGTTTTATTTACAGCGTCAGCGTCTGTGCGGTCCCCGTGTTGTCGCTAAGGGGAAGAGCAGCGTAACCCGCGTTTCTCTTGCAGTGATCTATGGCTGTCGAGCAGAAGTTACCGTAACAGTGTTCATTATCTGCTCTAATTGCCGTGCAATAAGTCAGCTCCGCAGCAGAGCGTTCGGCGCGGGAAGCGCTGCCCGTGCGGCCGGTGCCGGCAGGGTGCCCCCGGCAACGCTGGGATGGCCCATGCTGCTGTTGGATTAATTGATGCTCTTTGTCACGGCCAGTAAAATTAATGTCACCAGAGCTTTAGCCACCTTTACATTAGCGTCCCCAGAGAGGGAGGGTGACGGTCCTCACCAAGCGGTGGATCGCTTCTGTTTAAGGGCAGGATGAAGCCATTCTGCAGGCGACTCTTCTGAGGAAACCTAGAGGACACCGTTACGCTGGACACTGAACCTTTAGCTGTTGTTGCAAACTCACGTTCTCCGTGAGACCCAGCGCTGGGGAACCCGACATTTGGATTCCCTGTAAGAGCAGTGCCAGCGCCAGCCCGTGGATGTCTTCCACGGCCACCCCATCTGTATGAATTCAGCCTTTCGTCCCAGTACCAGCTTGTCGCAAAGGGCACCTCGTCCTCGTGCCAGCTGCCTTCCACCATGAGTGTCGTCATCAGCTGGGGAACAGCTACTGTAGAGCTCAGCTTTGGGAAGAGAGAACTTCCTCTTGCTGAAACAGCTGTAAAGCTGCCAAGTGCCTCCATCTCCCTTAGGAGCTGAGGTTGTTCATGTCTCAGACCGAGCCTTATTGCCAACAATCTTTGTGCACCAGCAGGGGCAGTGTTAATTCTGGTATCTCCCTTTCAGGGCATTGCTGGAGCAGATGGCCTCCCGGGTGACAAAGGAGAACTGGTAGGTGTCCTTGAATGCGCTAGCGTTGACTCCTCAGATAACAGATGGGTCTAGAGGAACATAAATCAGGAACTAATATGGTCAGTGAGAATTAATGGTCCAAGAGCTCCAGCCCTGCTGGCTGCGAGAAGGAGAAGGCAACCCGAGGTTTCCCACCACCGTGTTCAGGGTGTGCATCAGCTCCTCTTGTCTTCAGGAAGCACCGGAGAGCCCCTGTGGCCGTTGCAGAACGGTGGCGTATCGGTGCTCATTTGTCATTTTGCCCCTCAGAGGGGTCGACATTGCTCTGTCGGTGGGGGGTTTGGTCCGCCTCAAGAAGTAGCCAGGTTGCCTGGACCCGCGTTCAGCATCGGGACCCGGGGTGAGTCCTGGCGTCAGAGTCCGCTCCCTGTTGTGCCAGGGCTGAGTCCGGTCTCCAGCAGCCTGTTGCCATTCCTGGCCCCTTTGCTAGAAAAGCCCGTCAGATGCCATGTACTTGTCCTCACGGCTTCCCGGAGCTTGGGAGGTTTGACTTTAGATGTGCATTTTCTGAATGGATCTTTCTTTCTTATTTCCCTTTTCGTTCTAACAGGGTCCCTTTGGTCCCCCCGGCCAAAAAGGAGAGGTATGTGCCCCAAAAGGTTTGGGAGTAAACGTGCTTATTGCATCTTTTGGTGATGTATCTCCGTAAACTATGTTCTAGCGTCATTTCCTAGAAGCAGGTTTTCTTCATGGTCATACTATAAAATTTATGACAATGTTTCTTCTGTCATTCAAAGCATTCGAATGTGTTTGATCATTTTGCTGCAGCAGGGACTCCTGTTGTCATGACATACGTATGTAAAATCACCTGTACCATGTAAGAGACGTTGATGATCAGCCAGATCAGTTGAGGAAACCCGGAGAAAGGTTTAACTAATCCCCGTGAGAAAAGAATGGACCATGTTTTCTGTTTTTAAGCAGTTGGGTTTTTTTCCTTCCTCGTCACAGCCAGGAAAAAGAGGAGAACTTGGTCCGAAAGGTGTGCAGGGACCTAATGGGACAGCTGGAGCACCAGGGATCCCGGGACACCCAGGGCCCATGGGACATCAAGGGGAGCAAGGTGTTCCCGGCATCACGGGCAAACCGGGGCCTCCTGTGAGTATTACCCGCTTCTGGGCGCAGTCAGGGGGGTCTCTGAAGCCAATAAATGGATCGTGGATTTTGGATGCGTATTCAAAAAATAAGGTCCTGCTTTTGGGCAGGCGGAAGGAGGTGACTGCAGGTGCGGGAGTTCACCAGTGCAAAAAAGATGAACGCCTTGCGAGATTCAGAATTAAAATCCCCCAGAATGTGCGCCTGGGAGAATTAATCTTCCCTCGCAATGGTACATGGACAGATGATCTGCGTCCACTGGAACCGGCTGTAAGTCACCCTTCTCATTACAAGAGTGAGTTAGAAGTTGCTCATTTAAAAATCCAACTCCTGCTCACTGCTTCGAATGTTAGACTTGGTCCGGAGCTCGCGTTCCAGCGTTCAGGAAAGGCCACGGAAGCCCCAGATTAAATACCTGGCCTAACACTAAAATGAATCTCTGCCGTTAGTAGGACAGAGCTGCTAAACTGAAGCTTTTGAAATGGGGAGAACCCCCCCGCTCTTCCTGCGGGATCCTGTGCTTCCTCCCCAGCTGCTGGGAATGAGCGACACGTCCCGAAGCTTCTGTGGGGGACGGTTATTGATAACGTGGTTTGTGTAAGGACAGATTCTTCTGTTAATTACAGGGCAAAGAGGCCAGTGAACAACGTATTAGAGAACTCTGTGGGGAAATGATAAATGGTGAGTATTACTGAGAGAAAACTGACTTTAGTTGCCATATTTAGCTGACCCTGAACATAAGATGGCTCCTGAGATATGTTATTTTTCTGTCTCAGTAAGAAAAGATACGTTGACATTTAATGTAAGGAAATTATTCCAGAGGTCACCTTGTTGTCTGGGATGTCCTTCATTTTTCTCAAATGAGTATTTTTACATGATTCATCCTGCTGCCCTACAAAGTGTGCCGAAAGTGCCTTTGACACAAGCGTGGCACGCGCTGGGCGGCGTCTGCCCTCACCCGGCTCGTCCTGAACTCCCGCTGCCTCCCAGAGAGTCCTCCTCTTTCTTTGAACTTACTGTTCTGCATTTATGGTCACTGTTGGGGATGAAGTGAAACTCTGAAATATTGTTTCAGAAAACCTGTTTTAATTATTTTTAAGTATCATTTGCTAGAATACTAGACATCTTTCAAAGTGGTTTAGGAAACGGGAAATATCAATGCCTTAAAAACCTGCAGGTTTCTGACCAAAATCTCCTTCTCTGGAGATGTAAAAAGAAATAAATAATAAAATTACTTAAAAAAAAAAAAAAAAAAGATGAGAGGACAGAGTCAATGGTCAGTTTCCTTCTGCCAGAAGCAGTAAGGGTGCAGGAGTGGCAGTGCGTGCCCTGCCCCGGCGCACAGCCCTGCTTCACCGTCAGACACTGGGTTTTCAGCTGCTCCCTCAATTAAGGACACTTGGTGGCAGATGACAAATGGCCAAGCAAAGAGTGAAAGTGTCGGACGTGCTGTTTTTAATTGTTCCTTTCAGATCAAATTGCCCAGTTAGCTGCTAATCTGCGGAAGCCCTTGTCTCCTGGAATGACGGGTCGTCCTGGCCCGGCTGGTCCCCCAGGTCCTCCTGGCGCCGTGGGAAGCGTTGGGCATCCAGGTCCTCGTGGTCCCCCCGGGTACAGAGGGCCAACAGGAGAACTTGGTGACCCTGGTCCCAGAGGTAAGACCAAACCAACCTCCTTCTCCTTTACACCCATGAAATAAATGGCAAACTTGTACTAATTCCAGAAGTGGAGGAAAACCGATCAGGCCCTGGGCAGCTGACGCGGTTCTAGAGGGCGGGTTTGAGTCTTTAGGGTGCAGTGTGAGCAAAGACCCCGGCTGAGGACTTGGAGTTCCTCTTGGTCTTTCCCCTTCCCCTCCTTGGATGGGGCTGCAGTACACAACTCGCTGCTGAAATTGTCTGTTTGTGATTAAAGGTGACGCTGGCGAAAAGGGAGATAAAGGACCTGTTGGTCAAGGTATTGATGGGCCTGATGGTGATCAAGGACTTCAAGGTAAGGCTGTGCACATAATTTAACAAACCATGATAAATTAAAGGCTTAAGAGGGAGAGCTCTGCATGTTGTCGGCAGTATATTGTCATCGCTTTGTGCCCGTGATGGTTACAGCAGGGCTGTTTTCCTGTGGGTACGGCAGGTGCAGACAATTTGAACAGCAGGACTCAGTTAGCACATCCCCTCTTCACACCACTCCTGTCTCCTCCTAAAGGTTTTGGAGAATGTTTCTGAGCAGCGGCTGCGGGACAGCCAGGCTCCTCCCTCGTTCTTGGTTTCTCCTGCTAAGGGCTGTGGAAGGTCGGGAGCTTTTATAGATCGGGAAGCCAGAACCCTCTTACCCGCTCCCACGTGGCTGCCAGCGTCAGGTTACTCTGTGCGGTGGCGCTTCATACTGCTTGTTAATGAGCGCGTTAATTACTGCATGTATCAGCTCATGCAAAGGTGTGCGACGCCCGTGCAGCTCCAGCTCCTGCTGCCCGTGTCCTGACGGACGTGGTTTCGGTGCTCTGTTTGCAGAATGCCGCAGTGCAAAGCTGCAGCCTGGACCACCAGCTGCGGCCTCCACACCTCAGCTCATCTTTACAGGTCAAACAAGAGAAAAAGGGGACAATATTTCATTTTACCAGAAACAACTATGAACTGCCTCGTGTAATGATTTTGAGTGTGGTGGTGTTATTGCTCTGTACCTGGCTACAGTCCCAGTTCCTGAAGTCGTGAATCCTTTATCAGAGGATTCAAAGATTAATTTATACAAATGGATGTGTATCTAGTAGAAAGTAGGAAGAATATTCTTTATTTTGCTCACCTATTAAAGCAGCTTTTCTAATTGCAATTACATCTGCACAATGATTCAGTTGCATCCATATAATTTCATAAAACCAGTTCTGCACTGGTGAGCAGAAGTCGGAGTGGACACATGCAGTAAGGAAAGCGCAATACTAAACATCTGCCTTCGACTACGCTGAGGTAATTCCAGTAAAAAAAATCCAATGCACATACTCCAGATTCAGCCTAAATTTATTCAACACCTCGGACTCAACAGGCCATAACAATTCTGATGTGCAGACACACAAAGAAATCTAAAAGTAATACATATATACATTTAAAAAAAAAAAAAAAGAAGGAAATAATTCATGTAATCTTTCTCCCCTTCTTGTTTAGGACCACCCGGTGTACCTGGAATTACTAAAAACGGTCGGGACGGTGCTCAGGGTGAACCCGGTCTTCCAGGGGATCCTGGTACTCCTGGTGCTATTGGGGCTCAGGGAACTCCAGGAATATGTGACACGTCGGCTTGCATGGGAGCTGTTGGAGTATCGACTTCCAAAAAGTCATAAAACAAGAGTACAAGAAGTGGAGAAGTGACTGAATATTTAAATAAACAGTGCATTGTAAGAAAACAGACCGAATCCTCATAGTGATAAATGGACAGATGTTCCTTCTATTGTATTAAGTGGAGACTCTGAGACAGTTCTATGAAAAAGAAAGCATCAGATTTGAAAACTTTTAATTACAAGATGCTTTATGGGTATTTTCTCCTCCCCCCACTTATTTCCCAGAATTTTTACTGCTAAACCACCTCACCTTCCCTTTCTCCCTTTGTTCAAGAGACCTGCAAAGAGGAAGCGTTGTTCCTTTTTACCATCTCATCCCCCTAACTGTACTTAAGATCCTGAATTTTCTGTATAAATGTTTGAGCCTTGTCCGTTGAATTCCTTGTGCTGCTCCCACTGCCTTCAGTTAGGCAGGTCTGGGCACTAAGATACAGGGGGTTAAGGTATTCAGGCACCTCGCTGCTGCTTACAGCAGGGGAAATCAGGCATTTAAATATCCCCTATTTTAATATCTTAAGATTCTGGCCTAAGTAAAGACCATAGCTTATGTATGTGCTGTCAGTTACCAATTTTTAGATGGCACCTCCAGTATTTGCCAAGACTAGTAAATAGTAAACCTCTTGCAATCCACTTCTGCGAAAGGTGTAATGTATATAGTTTAATTTACAGGGGAGATTTTTGTATATTTCCATATGATACTAAAGGACATTAAGTAACAGCATTTTCACGACCTCTACTTAAGCTATTTGCACAGTAATTGTGAATGAAACCCCAAATAAGAAAGGATGCTCTTCTGAAGTCCAGCCAAAAACACCTGTATGAACTGTTGTAAAAATAAAAGGAGATTTTTTTTTAACTTTTTCTTTGTGATGTTGTAAGTGTCATTATGCACATCAAATTAACTCAGCTAAATGCCATTTGGTTTTGCCAGAACTGGTTTTACTAGGATTGTTTGGAAATAAATTGCTGCAAAATTGTCCGTATCCGTGATTTAAAACAGTATTATTTTGGGAGAACTTTTGGTACTTTAAAACCTGCTAGCATCATCTATTTTAAAAAATTAATAAAACCACGCTCAGCTTACACACTATGCTATTTCTGCCCTATATGCTAAAGCTTATGAAGAAAGGAGTCATATTAATCTTTAAATATGAAAATAGTTTCTGCATTTAAATAATCTACTGCTTACAATGTGCCACTCTTGGACTAAAGTAACAATTTAAGAAGCTGTTGTACAGTTGTGTGATAGACATCAAAAATAGTACTGTATTTAAAAAAAAAAAAGGCTAACACCATTGTTTTTGGGACCAAGTATATTAAAGTGTGTATGGCAAATATGAACTCCATAATACCAGCACCGTTTAGAAGCCATGCACTTACTCAGTTAATCAATATAGCCTTTAAATTTTTAATGGAAAAAATTGGCATTATAATATGGTAATTAATTTCTTTTTACACTTGAAGAGTACATTTGCATCTAGTCATTAAAATAATAGGACAGACTGATGTTGTACAACTCTATCTAACTGTACTGCATCATCTTTAAAAAAAGCCCAAAACCACAACACAACAAAAATAAACCCCGAAGCAGAACCAGAAACAGAAAAAGAACGTATTTTTTGGTAACCAAAGGGGAAAAATACTTAGCTGTCATGACATTTTTCTTGTAGCTTCTGGTCCCAAAGCCCCTTTAACAGAGCACTGATTGCTATTGCTGGTAGTTAACTTTCATTTCCATTTTGAATAAAGAATATTTTCTTTAAAGCTCTATTTATGTATTTTCACAAGTTATAGTTTGCAATTCATGTTCAGCATGTAAACAGAGAAAATAAAATACAGTTTGGGCCATTGTTAGCTAGCCACGCTTGTACAATCCAAGGCGGTCAGTTCAGGCTACTTGGTCTCCATAGCCATGCGTGTTTTCCTGCACTGGACACGTTACAAATGAGTCTGATCTTGCTATTTTTAGCCTCCTGCCTGTTTTACCACAGAACAGAGTCTCAAATTCCTAAAAATCAAAATACAAAAAAGAAACAACAATTATGTTTAATGTAGATATTTACTTGAGAGATACATTTTTTTGTTTCACTAGTGTCTTGTAAAAAGATATAATATGCCTTTAACAGAAGTGCTGAGGAGCCGTAGCGTCATCTGGAGAAGGAGGTTTTCCTCTACGCACTCCATCTACGCTCCTAAGCCAGACTTACCCTGGGGCTGCAACTACCCGTGTCGTTTTGGGAGCTGCTTAGAAAGGCACATAAGCCTTTACTGCTCTCACCCGCACTGAGACAGCGTGGGCATTCAGCTGTGATTCTCATCACTTCACTACCAGCTCGAGAAAATTAAGGAGGGGAGGGCGGGGAGGAATGCTTGAAGAGGACCTAAATTCTACATTGCCATCCTGATGCTATCACACTCAGGAACTGGGCTAACTAAAAAAAAAAACATATAAATTTTAAAATCTGATTAGAAAACCCTGAGGACAGCCTATGATTTCACACTACGGAACTGAAACTGCTGTGAGGACAGCTATTAAAAAAAAAAATTTTTCAATTATATAGAGGTCCTTCACAAACAGCATCAAGCAGAAGCATTCCCTATACTTTTAGCTGTGTTATGATAGCTTTAAAACATTTCACATTTTTATCAAGAACAAGAATGAAATTAGATTTAAAACCTTTTTCAGAGAATCACCATGCCTTTCCTGAATGTACTTCAGAAATGAAGTCGTCCATTGTAAAGTTGTCGCCTTATCAGTATCAACAGTGCAAAATGGAACCAGGAGATTCAGCTCATCACAGCAAATCCGGATCCTGCGCCTACAGGCAAATACAAAAGGTCACCAACCCACGGGCTAGAAGGAAGTTGAAAAATAAAAAAAGGAAGACGACTCACCTGCGCTACAAGCCATGAACTTTGGGGACTTTTTGTTTGCTACAAGCTTTGTATTTGTATACTAGTCATGTTAGATGCAAGTTACCTTATCTTTATAGAGTAACAAAACAAAGACGACCACAATGAAACATACATATTTTTTCCTCTAAGGAACACTAAACCCTTGCCACCTGCACTGCTTTTTCTTGTAGGTAAAACAGAGTATGTAAAATTTACATTTTACTCTGGATAATGACAGCAGTGTTACAGTATCAGTATTTAGGCTTCAAAAACTTCTGTCTTGCCACTACTCACAGAAATTACCTTCTGTCTCTCTCCATGCGGTTATGTCTTTCTCTTCGCTGAGTGACTCCGTCCTGTGTACCACTTTGCAGCTGCACACTGGCATTTGCCTGTGCGGACTGCCAAGGGCCCTGGGCAGACGCAGTACTCTGGCTATCATCGCGCGTATTTTGAATTTCACTCAGGGGTTTGCGATCTATGTTTGTATCCGATGGGCTTATTCGGCTGCAGCTTCTTCTGTTTATTGTTTGCTTGCATATGGTGTCTTCTTGGAAAAACAAAGAGGAAAAGGACAATGTATTTATAACCCTCCCACGAATCACTGAAAGTTAAGATCATGGAATTATTTTTTTTTTTAATCACTTTATTTATGTGGAATAATCTTTGAAGCTTTATTGCCAGCCTAGATTGACTCTTACAGTAGTGCACGTCCTTCGGAAGCCCTAAGGCACTGCCTGCTGTTTCAAAATCCTCCTAGCTTCTATTTTCTCTGAGAACCCAATGAGATCCTGCCTGCCTTTGATAAGCATTTGAGGCAGTCCTTTAAACATTCTTCAGTTTGATCCTGACTAGATCTGCTGTACCAACTTTGGAGTCAAAAGTGCAGAAAGAAACCAGTTGCTTACTGGAGCCCCAGATTTTTCCAAGGTACTTTGCAGCCGTGGGTTTTCTTATTTCAAGCTAGAAGAAGTGCTAAAGAATTTTGAAAGTACAGCTAAAATCATAGGTGCTGAACTTCTTTGGAGAAATCTAGTCCCATAGTCCCTAAGCATATCTCAGACATAAAACCCACACCTTTTATGATTCACTAAAATCATATCCATTCTAAAAAACACAAAAATTCAGAAAAAAAAGTAGATTTGAAGGTCAAGAGAAATCTAAGTGAAAAGAAGATAAACGGTTTACCTCCAACTTTAATCCAAACTTCCTCAGGCAACGCTTTAGTCATAGCACCTACTGTCTGTTTTGTGGATTCAATTTCCTGATAGCAGAACGAGAACGTCTTGGGTATCCCAAGGTCTTGATGTTTGGCAGCATCCAAAATAGTGCAAGATGTCCCAGAGGTCTGTGAAAACCAAAACAGACATACTTAGAAGACTATATGCATAAAAAGAGATTATTTTGATATCTTCATGTTAACTTCTTCAAGTTTTAGCCCCATGATTCAATGTGTTGTATCAGAATAAATCCCAATTACTTCTGCACACAACCATAGGATACCATAGGATTTTAACAGACTGCTGCGTTTTTTTGGGATACCTCTGACATTTCTGAGTGCCATGCTACCATTCTCGCTTCAGAAGTTACTGGGAGTTTGGGGAAAAAAAATATCTCTTTCATCAAAATCAATTAGGAAAAAAGGGACCCATGGAAAATGGTACTAAGTGTCTCTTTCTCGTCTCGCATAGGTGAAGCAGCTGCACTGATAAACTCAAGAAAAAAAGTCCTTCCAGTAAGAAATCTAATGGCCTATTGATCATTACCTGGCTGGACGTTATTACAAATAACATAACTGCCACACAATTGGTTTGCGTAGCAAATTACTTTTGATGGTTTTAAAGATAAGAATAAATAAATTGCATTACAGATCATTCTGATCATTCCTGTTCAAACCAAGTCACACTTGAACCCAAACCTTTAGAATTACATTGCACCTAAGAGGTAACGCTATGAGCATTTGAAATCAGCAGAGTGCGAGTAGTGCTGAACACGTCACCTACCTGTGCCTGTGCAGGATTAGCACTTCCAGCAGCAGAACACGCGTTCATAGTAAATAACGGGTACGTGAACTGTAAAGAAGGCGTGGCAGGTGCCGTCTTATTTTTCCCTAATGCAACACACTTGTTGTCTTGCTGATGAAGAGGAACACCTATCAGTTCTGACGGCTGTCGAATCAATGTTACTAAACTTCAAAAAAAAAAAAAAACACAACAAAAAAAACACAGAAAACATACCAGACAACTTGAAAGTGAGTGCAGAAAAATTTACAGCTACACATACTTCTAGTAACTATCAGCAAGAAACCACTTTAATTTACTGTAAACAGAAATCATTACTATTGCCTACTTCAGGGACCAAAAAAAAAAAAAAATCAGATGAGAAGGTATTTTATTCTGTGCCGTAACAATTCAGCTCTATGCCTCACTAAAATGTTGTATCAGCACACTAATACAGTTACAAGGCCAGACTGTAAAACAAAATTTTTGCTCAGTTTCCCCCCCCATAGTCAGGTCTCCACATTGTAACACTAATCAATCGCTCTTAATATTTTATGATGATCAAAAATTTACCGTGCTTTTAGCAAGTAAAACTAGGCAATGTTGTTCTCTCACCTTAATTTACATTACATGTTGTTATCAAGAATGAAGTTGTAAAAAGTAATTAATTTTGAAACTACATTCTGTACCATTTATGCACTATACAGAGGGGCCTAATCTGAGTCCGTGGCGTTGCAGCCACGTTTGACTGGCACAATGTTAAAAAGCCCAATCGATCATTATAAAAAGTACTGTTCTTAGGTTTCAGGTAGAAAATTAGTTTTGAACTATATGATGATACATAGTCTAACAACATAAACTAAAATTAATTGCAACACACTTGTTAAGAGTTACTCCAGATTCTTGGGGTTCTTGACATCTGGGGTTTTCTGTCTGGATGCTGTTGAATCTGTCTTCCAACCGAACTCTGACTGCAGATTTAGATCTAGGCTCTGGTGCCAGTGCCGAATTTTCAACAAGTATGTTTTCTTTATTCGACCCATCAGAATTTTCATCATGTTTAACTTTTACTAAACTGTATCCTGGGACTTCTACAGAGCTACTGTTACACGTTTTATCTGTTCGGCTCAAAGGGAGGTTAGACTCACTAAGTAACATCATTCTGAGCTCCTGAAAGTCAGCGTAGCCCAAACGTGGGTTTGAAGTTAGCAAACTGCTGTCAGAAGGGAACCCCGACTGACAGGGAACTGGGTAAACCGACTGATGCCCAGAGCTGTGTGATGAACACCCGTCCTGACTGCTGTTCAGTGACGTCTGGTGCAGAGGGGTGTCTGCAGAACGACCAGGCGAGGAGAAAGAATTGAGCCTAGCTTCCACTTCACCTTCACTAGCTTGTGCCTCCGCGTGCGAGTAAAGTATGTGCTGCAGCTGGGTATACTCAATTTCCATCATCTCCACCAGGCTGACGTCTGTGGTGGTGAAGCTAAGATTTTGCTCACCGAAGGAACTGTCACTTGAGCTTCCAGGTCCACCAGCAGCCGGAGTGGGATCGGAAACACTAGCTGTGCTTTGAGGGATGGAGGTCTGAGGCTCCTCTGGGGCTGATCCTGACATGACTGCAGTAAACCTAATCAGTTACCAACGTCTCTCTCAACAGTGAACCATAAAACCTACGAGAACTATCAGTATTCTCCATAAAAAAAAAAAAAAGGGGGCAAAAAAAAAGTACTTAATACTGATTCTGTACCGCCGGGAGGTAGCAAAGGAAGGAAGGAGCTGCTGTACCAGACAGTCTGACCATTTCCCCCCGGGAAGCCCGCCCTGCCTCCCACCGACACGGCTGCTCACGACAAACGCGCTCCACCGGCCCACACCCAGCCGGGGGAGGGCGGCTCCGGGCACTCCGCTGCCTCCGGCTCCCTCAGAGGAGCCCCCGCCCGCCCCAGGGCGTCCCGGGGGGCGCGGAAGGGCAGGCCCCGCCTGACTGAAGCCGGGGGTGGGGAGCAGCTCGCCCGCGCCCCCTGCAACGCCCCGCGGCGGGGGACACCCTGGGCCCCGGCGGGGAGGCCCCGGCGGGGAGGCGGCGGAGGAGGGCGGGGAGACCCGCCTCAGCCCACCCGACGGCCGCGGGCAACTCCCAAACCCCCGGCACCCACCCGCCGCCCACGCGCCGCCTCCAACCACCGCGCGCAACCGCCAACGGCCGCGCGCCTACGCTCCCCTCCCCTCCCCTCCCCTTCCCTCAGGCCCCTCAGGCCACGCCCATTCCCCCCCTCAGGCCCCTCAGGCCACGCCCATTCCCCCCCTCAGGCCCCTCAGGCCACGCCCATTCCCCCCTCAGGCCCCTCAGGCCACGCCCATTCCCCCCTCAGGCCCCGCCCCAAGCGGCCGCCTCAGGGTCCCCCTCGGTCCAGCCGGGCCCCGACCCAGCCCGAGTGCGAGCCCGCCGCGGGGCAGTAGCCAGGTCGCCGTCCCTCCTTCCCGGCCTGCTTTGTCCACTTCGGGCTGGGGAAAACCAGCGAGGCGGGGGCGGTGGAGCCCAGTCCATGAGGAAGCGTCCAGAGCAGGGGACCGGCGAGAGGGGAGTGAGGAGGCTCCTCAAAGTCGCCGTCTCCAGCCGTCCCCGCAAAAGGGGAACGCAACGAGGTTTTCTTCACGCCCTGCCCTTAAACAGGAGCTCACCTTGCTTTTCCACAGGTGGCTACCTCGTTAAACGTGACCACCGCAGGCCCCGGCATTCAGCTTCTTGTTGCTGTAGCAGCTGCGTGGCAGAGCTCAGGCACTCGGGAGCACGAGGCCTGGTGAATGGCGCCAGGTGCGTGGTCTGAGTCACCCCCAGTATTTTAAAAATCCTCCCCAAACCAGCGTGGCCAGGGCTGGGAGGATCCACAGATGACTGACCATAGGTCATGTCTGTCACCGTTTCCTGTCATGGAGGTACCATTCAGTACTGTCACCTGCTCAATACCAGCCACTGATGGTATGAAGGAAAATTCTAAGAGAGAAAAAAAGCCACCACGATTGGAAATTAACACCTGTGTTTGGTTTCATTGTTGCAGGATAAAGACTTTTCCCTTTTTTCTTTCTTTTTTTTCCCCCACCAAGAACGCCTCTGTGAAGCACTGGAGGCAGGAGGCTCTTCCCTACATTCTGTACCCAGCTGCAGTGGAGGACAGAGCCCTGGATTTGCTATTCTAAGATTAAGTTACTAAATTATAAACACTTTAGTAGCTTGCTGGTGTTTAAAAACTGCTATTTGATAGAAAGTTAATCCAAAGGCCCTAAAAAAGTTCCATTTTTCTGGACTTGTGCTATGATGGTTCCATGAAAATGAGGTTGGACGCTAGGTCTTCTGCTCGGAGACCATCTGAACGCGTCCTCACAGACTCCCTCCCTCCGTGGCAGGCATCTCACCATGGTCAGCAGTTTGTTTGTACATTTGCACTCAATTACTTATCTACTACTGGTTACGTATTTTAGTATGAAAAACAGATGCCTATTACAGAAGACACATTGTAGAAACAAACCAGAGTGCAAAAGGCACAAAAATGCTACTCTAACTCATAAACAGAATGAAAAAAAATATTAATACTATATGAATCTTTTATCCCCTTCAGGAAGTTAAAAAAATAAAATCTGTGTACTGCATTCTTGAATGACGTGCACATTCAGTCAAGGTAGCACGCACAGACATTTCCCATGTTGAAATGTACCGTATTATATGAGGTGTAGCCAAAGTCTGAACGTTACACTGGTGACTTTGCTCTAGAAACAAAAGCATAAATTTTAAAAGCAGTTTTTTGCATGTTGGACTCAATAACACACTCTTCCCCTCCTCTAATCCTTCTGCACAGTCTCCTTTAGAATGCATAAAATTGGTATATTACAGTCTTTTATAGATGTAATAATCTTTCTGCTTACATCGTTCTTGACCTTTCAGAGGCTTTTACATAAAAATTTAGCAAAATACCCCTTGGAAAGTTAATTTAGCTTAGTACAAACATAGGTAAAAGCTCAAAATAGTAGTTGTTTCATGTTAATCAAAAGTTTGAAGAGAGCCAGAGAATTGTTTATTTTTCCTGTTTCTTGCAATGCGTGATAATAATCCAGTACCACTTTTAGTCTCTGTAAATTGAGTTTAATTGTTATGTTCTTTTCAGCCTAGATTTTACTGTCTGCTGCAATGCAGAACACAGGAACCTTGCTGCAAAAGCCACGTCCAGGTCACTATAAACCATATAAAGCTGTGGTTTAAAAAAAAATAAATGTCATCATTGTCTGTCTGTATGCTGGGTTTTTTTTTGCCACTACATGTGTGAGAGGATGCACTCACTGTCCCCAAATCGTGAACAGATTCCCCAAACTGATGGGTGATAAAGGAGTGCTTCCTGGAAGATGAAAAGCCACACATCTACTCATAACAATATAAAGTCAAGGAATTCATAAATGGTGTGAATTCAGTTTTTCTTAAGTTCAAAGCTGACCTGAATTAATGTTTTTTCTGTTCTTTAGATCTTTTGGTGTAAAGTCTTCAAAGGAAAATCGCAATATCATTAAAAAAATCATAATAAAATAGGGAATGTTTTAGAACTGAGAGACGAAAATCACAGGCACAGATTTTCATATGATTTTTCGAATGCCTGCAATTAAGCATCACTAGGTAGTGATGTCCTGCAAAGCATCTTCTTTCGTTAAACAATGAGGAAGTGAAACCCACGTGCCACCAGTCTTTTGGGGTGACTCCTGAGGCTTGTTGCAAAGTAGCAATATTTAGAAAATCATATACAGATACAGATTTAAGAAATGGACAACAGTTCTCCGTAGATGTTTATTCTACTTACAGTAACAAAAACCTGTGAAGTCCCATATTTTAATGTACAGTGATATATTTTGCCATATAAAATACAATTTACAGAAATTTCTATCAAGTAAACCTAAACAAACACACTTTTTGCATACTTTTATGTATGTCTTTAAATTAGAAACATCTCATTAAGAAAAAAATCTTACACCATAGTAGATGTTTGCATTTAATACCACCTCTCTGCATTTTAACGTTTTGTCTACAGGTTGGGAATACCGATGATCGTTTCAACCAGCAAATCCTTGATGTAGAAGGACTTCAAAGATGCACCAATATGAACTGTAAAAGCTGTAGTGAGATACATGGCATACACGCTACTTGTAATGTAGTCTTCAAGATGCAAACGTTTATAGGAATCTAATTTTACATTTTCAAAACTATTTTATAAAAATATCAAAATATTTACCGAACTGTTAATCTACACGGTCAAATAAATTAGCGGGGTTTTATTTCATACTTTAGAATTACGTACTTGAAGAATACACGGAAAAGTAGCAATGTGATGTATTTCACAGTGAAAAACCTCCCTCTCGAATCACAACACGAAGTACCACCACTCTCCTTTTCAAGCTTAATGCAGTTACACCTTTTTCAGTGGAAACTTTTATATACACTACCGGCCTAAGTAGGGTCTAACAACAAAAAGGTGACTTTTTTTTTTTTTTTTTTTTTTCCAGGAGCAAAACACTTTTAGAATGAAAAGTACAATAAAACAGGGACATTTTTTAAGTCTATGGCAAAATTCTGCAAAACCAAAATGAAACCAAAAAATGGCTCCGCTACCTCAGTTCAATCTATGTAACAGATTTAGTGGCCTATTTAACCAACTTATTCTTCTTGCCTTTGGTATACCAATTCGTTTGTAGTCTTAGCCTTTTTCAAATAAATGCCTGATGTTTTTCTAAGTTTTGCTGGTTATAAAGGTGCTACTCTTGTATGTTACTTAATTACAGATTTGTAAAAATGTGACGTGTAAAACCCCTCAGCCTCATGAAAGAACTAAGTATGACTTGTTTCTTGGCTGTACACTTAAAAGATGGATTACAAAACACAAAATACCTGTATATAAAAAGGAAGATAGTGCACTTTAAGCTTATAACATTCCATTTTCAAATCCTCCGTCAGTCACGAGTAGTTATTAACACTGTTCTGAGGCCTTTTCCTAAATACACACGACGCTTCCGTTGTAAAATAAACTAGACAGCAACAGTGGACGCCTTTTTTTAAAGCGTGTGCTGTAGGAACAACGTTGACACCAAAATATCACGTAAATGAGATGTAAAGGTATGGCTCCTAAGTTCTGGATTAAATTCTCTTATAAAATTACAATTCAAGTTACTGGAAAACATAACTTTATAATCTTAAAAAGCAATATGCTCTTCTTAGACTTTTTCCATTTCTGTACTGTAAATGGAAATTTTAAGATAAAGATGCAAGTAGAAAAAACAAAATTTCAGTACAGGTAACGCTGTGAATTTTTATAAGAAAAACATTATGCACAAAATGCAGCAAGTGAAAGTCCAGTATGTTCTTGCCTTTTATCTATTTGAGTATTTTCATTCACAGTTGTTCGAAAATTGCTAATTTGTCAGTCCATTTTGTAAGGCTAGTTTTACAACAGCATTTTTGTAAAGGTGAGAATATACACTATATACAGAAGATGCTGACTCAGTCCTTGCTGTGTTGTAAAAGTATATTAGTTCTGGGAAATACAGCATCAATCATATTTCTATGACTGATTAGTGGAAGATGAAGCTTCTGTTTCTGTTGGCTTCTGAGTCTCCTTCGGTGTTTCTGGCTTCATCTCTTTACCAGTTTCCCTACTCTTGCTCCGATCTTTGCGATCTTTTCCTCTCTCTCTTTCACGATCTCGATCTCTCTCTCGATCTCTTTCTTTTTCCCTGCTTCGATCCCGGTCCCTGTCTTTCTCTCGGTCACGATCTCTGTCTCTGCTTCTCGATCGCTCTCTATCACGTCTTCTGTAGGATTCTCTCTCTCTGGTTCTTGCTCTGTCTCGGTCTCTGTTTCTTTCCCATTCTTTACCCCGGTCTGAATCCTTCTCTCTATCTTTGTTTTGGTTTCTGTCTCTGTTTTTATCCCATTCCTTGTCTCTGTGTCTCTCCCAGTCCCTGTCTCTGTTCCAGTTTCTGCCACGGTCTCTTTCCCAAGGTCTGCCGTGTTCTCGATCCCTTCGTCTTTCTTCAAAGGGTCTCCCTTGTCGATTATCTCCTTGCTGAGGCTCTGGCTGATCTAAAGCCTTGTCTTTATTTCCTCCCTCATATCTCTCTCTCTGTCTCCCTTCAAATGTCTGGCCTCTAAATTCAGGATTTTTGCCTTCTCGGAAGTCAGATGCTGACCACTGTCCTTCCGACTCAGGTCCCTGTCCAGAAATATTGGAAAGAGATGCAGACGGTCCAGCTTCCTCCCACATCTCTTTTCTGTGGGATGGTGGATGGCTTGGAAGGTCCAGGAGCGGTCTTGGTGTTGGCTTCATACCTTGTGGTGACTGACCTTGGAAATGAAATCTAGAAGGGGGAGGTTCATTTTCTTCTGGAAACAGGGCAGGTGTGGCTCCTCTTGGTCCTCCAAACTGAAGTGGTGCTGGACCTCTCTGGTTGGCAAATCTGGGTGGTGGACTCCCTCTCCGTTCTTCAAATGGCTGTGGCAAAAGTCCTCTTGGACCAGGTATATGATTTGGAGCTGGACCTCTCTGCCCTTCAAATTGATTTGGGTGAGGCCCTCTTGGTCCCCCAAAATGACTTGGGGCTGGACCTCTTGGCCCTCCAAACTGAGGGCCTCCTCTCTGTCCTTTAAACTGAGCTGGTGGGGGCCGTCTTTGGCCTCCAAAAGGAAAAGGCGAAGGTCCTCTGTTTCCCATAAACTGAGGTGGATCTGGTCCTTCAAACTGTCCTGGAGGCCGAATCATTTCATTATATTGGGAATCTGAGAATTCCCTTTGTTCCATGTGAGGTTCCCTACGATCTTCAAACTGAGATGGTGACATTCCTCTTGGAACACCATGATAAGATTGGGCAGGGCCCCTATTATCACCGAAAAGAGATGGTGGTCCATGCTGTGTAGAAAATAAGGAAGGAATGGGACCCTTTTGACCTCCAAATCTTCCAGACGGAGGTCCTCTTTGCCCATCGTTATTTGGAGAATCGTGCTCTTCGGAGAACTGTGGTGCCGGTCCTCTAAAATTAGGTCCATGAGGTCCTCCCGGTGCATTGAGCATCAGTGGTGGTGGAGGCCCTCCTTTCTGCCCAGACAAAGAAAATGGAGGTCCAGCTCGGTTTTCTTCAAAGTGCTGTAAGGAAGGTCCACCCTCACCCTGAACTGATGGAGATTCAGTTTGTTCTACAAATTGATGAGACTGAGGATTTCTTTGTTCATCGTACTGCACTGATGAAAGACCCCTCTCTGGTTCAAAGTGACCAGCTGCCTTTTCCTGAGAAGTAAACATCGTATTTGAAAAAGAATCCCTTCCCATTACTTCGTTTGACTCATTTGACCACGATTGCAAAGACTGATTGTCACTTGGTGTGCAGAAATTAGGCTGAAAAGATGTACTTGGAGGTGTTGGAAGCAGCACTTTACGTAAAGGCTTGGATGCAGAAGGTTCTCCAGAAGCTGTTTGATTCATGTTTTCCAAACAAACTTGAAGAGTGTTTTCAAATTTGCTATTAGATGTCTCTTTCTGGGACACTGTAGAAGCCTTTTCACTTGAAACCCAATTATCACCACTAAACCCAGGCTGAGTAGCAGAAATTAAAGTCTTATCTTCCTTACCAAGTGAAGTCTGCAAAGCATTTGGAAAACTTGCTGGAGCCATTTCTCCTGTGGGTATCTCATTCTGTACCACCTGCGGCTTTATTCGAGAATCAACATTGTCATTAGTCTCTGTTGCCATTCTTCTGGCTTGTCGAGGATCTCTGTTCTGCCTCGGGTCACAGCCCTGGTTTAAAACTTGTGCTTGCTGATTTAAAGATGAAGCCAAATCTACTTTTTGTGTAGCTTGCTGGTCCTGATGGAATAATTCAGTCTTTATTAGGGAAGATTTTGGCGGTGGTGACATTAAAGCATCAGACACTGAAAAATGAGCCATTGAAACACCAACAGCTGCTCTTTGTTGTCTGAGGGCTTCTTCTTGTTCCTCCAATTGTCTTTTCTGTTCTTCTATTTGTTTGTTTAATTCTTCCAACATTTTTTGCTGTTCTACCAAGGATGAGGATGCAGACAAATCAGGCACGTACGAAGCAGATGTTTCCGAAGAATTGCTTTTAGTGTCTGTATACATTTTGTTAGGTAAATCATCAACAGTAACTTTTGCTTCTTCCAAGATAGTTTCATCTTCTGGATCGTAGGCCTCATCCTCTAGTTCTGCTGCATTAGATGGCTTTTCCATGTTATATCGCTTTTCACTTTCACCAGTCTGCATTTCAAAAGCTTTCTCTGGACCATATTCTTCTTCAGGATCATACGGTCTGTCATCCTCCTCCTCTTCTATAGCTCTGTCTTTCGACATCTGTCCAAACTGTTGCACAATGGGATCTAACAGAGGAACAGCTGACATTCCTCCATCAACAGTGGCTTGACCTTCCTGATTTGAAGACTGGACAGTTTCAGAATCCTTAGCAAGAGGCTCAAACGTTTTCTTTTTTCCAAAAAGTGTCTGCAGGATGTGCTCGAGAGGTGTGGCAGTTTTTGAGGCTGAAGAATGGGTAGCAGTAACACTTGCAGGAGCAGCGGTTGAAATTGGTGGGGTTACAGTAGTTGTGGTTCCACTTTTAATCGAGGAGAGTATTTTCAATACTGAAGGTGTAACCGCTGAGGCGTCTGGAACGGGAAGTGGAGGTGGAGGCGGAGGAGATCCAGGTGGTGTTGTACTTATGGTTGAATCTCCTGAATAAAGTGTGTATTTCGGAGTTTTCTTCTCTTGCGAAGCAGCCAGCGGCCCTTTAGAGAACAGCGATGTTTCCGTTTCCTCGTGTGTTTGAATTCTGCTTCGCTTTTCCTCTATCTTTTCTGTTTCAATGCCAGTGGCAAGACGCTTCCCCTTCTGACAGATAACCAATCCGAGAATTAGATTTGGCCGAGAAGACTCAAGACCTGAAAAGGGAACACAAAAATTGTATATGTAAAAAACTGATTTTTAATTATGCTTTCAGCAGAAACTTAATTATTTTAGATACTGGCAGCTACAAAAGTCATAAAGATAACAGTTTTTCTAAATTCCATTAGATGACCTACTGGCAATTTTCATTAGTCCGTAAGTGTACGCATCTGTATTTCTTTACTTTTTATATATATATTTGTATATAAGAAATGTTTTAATTCATTCCTTGACAAAGATAAAGATGGCAGCAACAGATATGATTATTAAAAAGTGTCTTTGCAAATGTTCAAAACTGAAGAACTATTTTATATTGTTGTGTTGTTACATAGGTTTTGTTGATGTTCAACCACCCCTACCTCTCCCCCTGAAAAGTCATATATTTACTTTTAAATGGTTTGCAAATATGTTGTATACACACAGATACTGAAAAGTGAGAAAACCCGGGCTGAACTTTGTAACTATCTTTCTCTTATAATCTACATTGACATTTACACCAGTCTATAATATTTTGTCTAGCTCTGAGTTAAACAAACAGCCGTAATTGCTAAGACAATAACCTCAAACCAACTGTGTTTGGAAACAGTATTAAAACTTTTAACCCACTCCCTGTGTGTTTGGTTTTTTCCCAGCTAGATATTGTTTTAAACCAGGATGGAAGCAGCCAAAGTCTAACTCCAGAGGCAGAGGCGAGTGAAGCCGATGGGGGTTTGCTGTGTGGGAGAAGGGGCCCTGGCTGCGCTGGTTTTCTTGGCGAGGACATTGTCACCGGGGATGAGCCTGGGATGCAGAGGGCAAGGGGACCTGAAACCCTCTGCCGCAGCACCCAGGGTGATGCTGCAAGGCCTTTCTGTAAGTAAAAACCGCTGCGAGCAGAATTACTCCTTTGTGAAAGCTTCAGACTTGAATCCTTGGAGAAGTATATCCAAAAACGATGGGGAAGTTTCTGATAAAAAGGAAAAATGCAAAGGTCTGTAGGTCTGTTTCATGTTATTGTAGTTCTTTCTTTTATAGGCACAGTTCCCACTGGCTCTTGTGGAAAATAAACACGTCCAGATTGAAGGACGGGGAATAAATTCTTCATAGAGCTGGTGGCAAATGCAGAAAATCTGTACAGAGAGAGGCTATTTAACTTCTGGATTTAACGACTTTTAAAGGGTCTGTCTTTCCCCCATATGTGCCATTAGATACGACTTGCATCCAGCTAGGGAGCAGGAATACAGAAACACAAATCAATCTGTAAAGTAACAGGTAACATTCACTGTGGTTAAATGGCAAGGCGAGGACGCTGACCTACGTTCGTTGTTCCTTCTATTCATGATCCTCTAAGTTCTGCATATATATGTTCCTTGTTCTTATTAAACCAAACCAACTGCTCGTTAAGGAACAATTTTTAAATATCTAATTATTAGCACCAAAAACTTTTTGACACCAATAAAAACCCCCCAGCCCCACAGATGCAAATCCATTCCATTAGCGAACGACATTCACAGATACATCACTTTGTTGAAACAACTGAATTCGAAGAAGTTCTACGGGGACTCTTAAATTTACCATCTAATGAGAAAATCACATCATCTGTTTTCCTGAGTCTATGTTCACATTTAATAAATTTCACCTTTTCTAAGTGCTTTTGGTTGCTAACTTCACACTGAGAAATTAGAGAGTTTTGTATATTTTTAGGTTAAATGTGAAGTTTTGTCCATGAGAAGATCCATCGCTCTTTCAGCTTAAGCTAAATTCAGTCAGAACCTACGTAAGCACAAGATGAAAAACGTGAATTGATGCCAAGGGCTAGCCCAAGCATTAGAACCAATTAAGTCAAGATTTCTATTTGCAGTTTGCTAAATAACACACTTTATGTTTTAAACTTAGTATTTCTCTTCAATACTTGCTATATATTTCATTAAGAAGTAACTTTTGTTCACAGAATGACCCCCCGCTAATCACCGGCATTTCCACTTCTTACGCTCAAATCTTACCCCACGTAAACCTTATTTTCTACATAATGGGCTACAGATAATAAGACAAAGATGGTAATTTTTCAAATAAAATAAGTTAACGGCGAAGTTTTATGAGATCTCTTGACAACTCAGGGAAAACAAACCCCCCTCAAAATTTCTGTGTTCTTCTGATTGTAACTGGTAATAGTACAGTGGAACAGTTTTAATCACTTACTGAAGAAACCAGCAAAGTCTGGTTACTCCCAGGAAAGAATCTTTTTAAAAAAAGACCAGAGAAAATGATAATGAAAATTTGAGGGCGATCTAAAGTATTTGCTTGAGATTTCCTATCAGGAATGGCTCTCATTATAAATACGTTGAGAAACAAGAATAATGAAATCTGCGTCAAGGGTTTTGGATCCCAGTTATTCTGTAGAATACATTCTAGATCCAAAACAGAATTCCTAGTATTTCACAGTTCAGTGGTCAAGTTTTACATGGTTCTGTGGTTAAGAGGGTATTGGACATGCTGTTTTAAATAATCTTTTTTTTTTTTCATTTTGTAATACATATTATTTCCTATTTGTACACCTAAAATTCACTGCCAAAAAGGTTTTTTCCTCCAGGTACAAGATTTCAGTGTTAGTAAGTGTTGCCAATTTTCACTTTCTTCTTATTTAGAAAAAAAAATATAAAAATTATAATTAAGAAAATTAACCATCTATATCAACAAAACTAAAATTTGCTAATAATTCAGTACATGCACAAATTTGCAGGACAGGAACTAAACAAATAATTCTTTTCAGTGAATCTAAGATTATTCAGAAAGGACCACATGACTTCACCACACACTCAGTTGCACCCACAGCCTAAAAGCAATTCTAGCAGTTCTGTTCACAATAAGTCACTACCTTGAATGGAATTATATTAATATATAAGATCAAGGCATAGTTCAAAAGTAAGACAACTTAACTAGGAAAAAACTATTCACAATTTACAGTCAGAATAGACTCATTTGTTAGAAATGGTTCACTGTGTGTGAATTTGCTTTATATTTTTTATCGGTATAGGAATAATGACTCCGTGTTTGGTCGGTGCTGACCAGTGCAGAGTCTCTCACCAACTGGTGGTCAGCCAAAATCTCCTCATAGGCATTTGCTGGTTGTCTGCTGTTAGAAGTTTTTGGTTATCTGATTTTATGTAGAGACTTGTGATTTACGCAATTAGCCACAATGAATCTCAACCACTGAATAACTGAAATGAACGGGTTTCACGAATCCATCAGACAGGATCGCTAATAAACAGCAGTTACTGAAAAATCAGTTTTGAATGCCTGTAGAAAACAGAGATCAAATATGCTAATTAAAATGGGGTAAAATTTTAATACACTTTCAAGACAGTAAGTTCCAGTAGTAAGTTATTAACGTTGGTTATATCTGTTTAGAGTTTAGTCATCATGTAATAAATCCATTAAAATTTTACATTTTGATACTGTAATTTTACACAAACTGGAGTGATGCCTAACCTGCCTCCTACATTCACTCAGTTCAAAGCGATCAAACACTAAATGCCTCTTTTGAGTGGAAACCTCGAGCTGGACCAGCATCAAGGGTCAGTCCCATTCCATTTCAATATCCACAAATAAATAGGATAAGTGCCTAATTTTAGGTAATAACGCAAACGTTGGCTGCAGTCTCCCAGCATTGCTCAGTGACTGCCTTTCACAAGCGTTTTAAGAGTGCTGCAGGCTGTGTCAGCAGCTAAATTATTTATAAAATAGTTATTATCCTATTATGTATTTGAAGTCCATGTGCTGGTTTTATGGAGTTACATCCTGTAACTACAGCCATTAAACCAGGGCACGCTAAATATTAGCATTGGATGAATATTTGTATTTCTTAAATACATTTCTACCTTAAATCAGTTTTATCATATTTATGCATATAATGGCCACATCATTCCCTGGCATCACCAGCTGGTAAGAAGCTACCCAAAATTAATGTACATTGATGACAAACCCACGGGAACGGACTAAGCATACCCATGGTGTACATTTTTAAACTGCAGAGACCAATACAAGATATTCTTTAAATTTTATCACCGCTATTTAAATATTTGTCCCAATTAATCATGAGAGCAACTGACAACTATCAGCAAATCTGTGTCCCCTTATCTCAGGGCTACAGCTCACTTCCAGCATTGTAACACCACTGCACGTCGAGGTTCGCTTGCGAATGGAACTGGCTGGCACCAAAAATCAGGTTTATAATGCTGTGATCTTCTACCACTGCTACCTCTCATCACGGTCTCTGCTGAGACGAAGACACCTCGCTCCATTCGGAAAACAGTTTGTTCCATTTGTTGCAATTTTTGGGAGGATTCTAAGCAGCATGAGGAGATTTCATGCCTTCATACTTTAAGAAAAAAAACATACTTCCTATTGCAAACTATCAAAAGAGATATATCAACATTTGTGGAATCCTTTGCTGATATATGTCTGTTTTATTAAAATTAATTTAACTACCTAAGACGCTTGTTATGTTCCCAACATTGCCATTAAATCCCTCAATAAATCACTTTCTATTGGCAATTAAGTATGGTTATACTATTTTTTATGAAGTGCTTTGAGGTCTACAGATGAAAGTGCTAAATAACTTAAAAACGTGTATGTGAAAGAGAAGTAAATTCACACACAGTAAACCACTGCACAAAGACAATGCAGAAGAGCCGGGCGATACAGAAAATCTGGTAAGAAATGTCTGAGATTAGTATAAATACGAGTAACCTTCCATCTTCCGTTGTTTTTAAATCACCCATGTCAAAGGTTTTTTTGTAGATCTTCTAGGTACTAGTGCAGTTGAGAAGTCCTCAGTTGTGTTCCAAATCCAGTCCATCAGAAACCAGGAGGAATTCACAATCCATACGTGCCTGATGGAACTGGCTGTTACACCTGGAATATCTTCTAGCTAGGATTTCTGGAGTGGCAGGGTTTGTTGTCCTCTCCCTCCTCCCACCTCCACTCATTCTTATCAAATCACCTGAAGCTCTCTAGAGCATAAAGCTTTTGGAGCCCTTACTAAACTCTATTTGAAGGTACACGATTAAATTTAAGGAGACAATGACCACTTTCCATAAAATATTTTTATTGATTGTGAAAGAAAGAAAAAAGCAGCAAATTCCATCAGATGTCATTAAAAAGTATGGATTACACGTCTGTTACGCTGCGGTTTTAATACATACACAAACCCAGACAAACAGCTTACCTGATTTTTTTGCCACCCCGTACTGGATCTGGTTTTAAAACACGAACACAACTTAGCACAACTATGAGGTAAAGGCTGCTACGGAAGTTTCCAAGAAGAGTGAACTGATGGCAGAGGTCGGGTGGAAGTGGCTCTTCTATGAAGCTGACATCATATGGCCTCTCTGCCTTTGGAACCTTGTTTCTATTGCTATCCTGTAACCCCTTTGCCTACAAATATGTATTTCAATTTGCCTCCATGAACACCTCCTGTAAATGACGCCTATATTTCTTCTGAGCAATTCCCTCCAGTTTTGAAAAACTTTTGCAATTTAAACTCCCAAATTACAAATTTCTCTACTAATACTCAGCAGAGTTTGTCTATGTTTGCCAACCCTCCAATCTAACGAAACCTATAATGGAAAAGTTGAAGTGTAAAAAGGAAAGTTGGGATTTCCACAGGACCGCACGCAGGCACCTCACAGAGACTATGTGATTGATTTAGATAGCAATAATCCCTCCATTTTAGCTATAGCCTAAGAGCAATGACCTGTGCACTGTTCGAGGATGGCTAAGACAGACTTGGGGTGTATGAGCAAAATCTCGTCCGAGGATGCAGAGCAAGTGCCTTTTGTAATCTCAGGGAGGAAGGGAGAGCATTTAACTAACAATGTTAGGAGTTGTTGTAGAAGCCATATGCCATTAACACATAAAAACCTGTCCCAGACACTGTTGCTCCTGCCTATGAACTCCGAGAATGCTTTATTGAGTTTAGTCCTAAACTGGTATTTGAGGCGTAGAGGACAGTCAGCGTCTCAGAAAGGTTTCATACCTACCGTTTGATATTTTCAGACCATTGCTATGGCAATGAAGTATTGCCTGCATTGTAACCTGTAGTTCTTCAGCTTCTCAAACTGTTACTTTATATAAAATCCCAGATACTTATTTGGAAACTAAGCATATGCACCTCCTCCATCCTCAGATGAAGATGACTTCAAATTTTGCAATAGAAGGGTGTTTCATGGTTGTATTCATGCTCAGTTCTTCTATCACCATGTTCAATGCACAAACATGGAGAAAACTCAAGCCAAACATTACCACTGGTGATTTTATCTAAAAATCGAAGACTGTAATACAACCTGCCTATACCAACTACTGGCTGGCACCTGCCAACCCTAAGGAATGTGGATCTTCTTCCCCCGGAACAAACCCGTTCTCAGAAGTCAGTGATTTGGCTCAAGTTTGCACCACCTAGAACACATTTCCAACACCTTGTGCACCATATTGCAGGCCCAGATTAATACTTGGCATGAGACAATGACAATTTAGAGAAAGCACTATGAATATTACCTTCGTCTTCAAGGATTTCTTGACTCCTCTGTAGGCTAAGTTTCCTGCTTGGTTTAAGCGATGGTGAGTGGCTTGCAAGGGCCCAGGTTTTGTGGATTTATGGGTCGCTGAAGATGGGGGCAGGGATGTGGCTGTTGCCCTTTTTTCAATATAGTGGCTGTTCCACCTACTCAATTTAACAGGTAAACCTCATCCTCCTAATAGCATATAAGCATCTTGTTGGAAAGGCTATGTAAATTTCAGACAATTTTCTCTTGAAAAGAGTTGGATTTCCAATTTTTCCCTATTTACATACTTTAAAATTGATTTTATATAAAAAAAATTTAATAATGATTACATTAAACATTCAACAACAACTTGTCTCCGATTGACCTTTTGTTTTGTGATTTTACCTAGTATTTAACCTCCCCTCTTTTGTGCTTACCTGGTCCCTCAAAGGGCAAGAGTTTGGAAGGAATTGGGTCCTTAGAACTCAGGGGGATCAGGTAGAGATCCTTGACATGTCTGTTGTTATTAGCTACAACACCAAAACGACCACGACTGCTAAAATAGGAGTAGAGAGAGATATAGGCAACTTCTTCTTCTTCTGTTGCAGGATGGAAACGAATCAAACACAATTCCTGAAATACAAAAGCAAAGTGGAAAAATTCAACCTGCAACACACCAGCAAATCAAATGGTAAAGGGCAAATTCCAGGGGTAAAAATAAATTGTACATTTATCACTTTAACTAGGTTTTCAAGGCAATACTCTAGCTTTAAGAGAGAACTGCTTTTCAATTGGTAATATTAAAACAGAATCAGGTCTGTCGTTTTCAGAAATACAAATTACTTGTGTATCTAACATCAAACTAAACATCTTGAAGCTCAAATTAATATGAAATGGAAGTCTTAGTTCCATAATTTTATCTCTATACTATGCATAATTTTTTCATTTCTGAAGTGTTTTTAATAGTAAAATCTATTACATACACTTAATGATAAGTTCCTTTAAAATTTGAATTTCCATCTTCAATACTGAATAAATATTTATATTCAATCATTAAAAATGCATTAATGGTATGAAGATTTAACTACTATGCAGCAGAGAGAGATCAAGAGGATCTGCAGCTCAATAAACACATTTCTTCGATAAATCAAAAATTTCAAAGGAGTAAGTGGTGTCAGAAGTTTTCCAGGTGTGACCTACGTCAGCATTTGCTGTTTATTAATTTATATTATAAAAAGTTGTCATTTTATATTGCTGTATTTTTCTTCTGGGTTTTGCAAAGGATTTTAAGTGTATACCTTAGAAAGCGAAGATTTGAGTTTGCCAACATAATCCCAGACTGTCTTCGGTGAGATCCTCCCACCAATATGAATTGTATCTGGTAAATCCTAAACAAGAAGTATTACACGGTAGTATGAGAAAAACCAAGAGAGACTAACGAATAAAAGCAGTGCAGGTTGCCCCATCCCAGCAGCCTAGTGGATAATGCACTATTATATTTCAGTAAACTTTTATATATAGTTTTCTAATTTCAGACAGGCTATTTCTAGATTTCCGGGTGTTTAATTATGGCACGTTACCATAAGGCTAACAGTAAATACGAGAGAGAAAAGGCACTCCCGAACAAGGATGGCAGCAGAATGTCTAATAATTCTGTACGCTCATTATTGACTTTCTTTTTATAGGGAAGCTGCTATCTGAAATACAGATTTTCTCCACACTTTCGGTTTCTCAGGAAATGCTGCACTCGTGACTCCAAGTCACATGAATTCTAGCGAGCTTCCTGTGTTAAGGACAGTGAAATCCATTTTAGCAAAAGCAATACCAAAAAGAACCACCAGCCCTGCTAATAAAAGTCCTAAACCACACATTTGTGTTTGAAACTTCCTAACAATCACATAAAATGCTTATTCATTTCAGCATAAACCTTTATACTATCTCATTATCTGAGCGTACACCCTCCCAGAATATCATCCAACTGTTTTTATTTGAAAATTAGTAAAAAGGATGATATTTTCAATAAATGACCAAACTTTTGTAACAGATCACACCAGTGACCCATCTAATTTGAGAACAGAACAAGACATCTGCTTTAAAATACTGGCTCTAAAACTTCAAAAAAATGAAGCTGAAATAAAGGTATGTTAGATCCATGTTAGAGCCTAACTTATGTATAAACTAGTTTAACGAGAGGAGAATTCTTCACAAATTTGTGAGGAATTTTTAGAAGGTGCTTTTTTTTGTTGTTTTCTTGAGCTACTTTTCCTATTACTAAAGGGATGCCATCACCACTACTACAGTTTCAATATATCTATATATAAATATATAGAGAGATATATTTACAGCGACCCCAGCCTTTCTAGCAACAGGAACTGCAGCACAGATTGATTCTAAACACACGAAAATGTCAGTTCTAACCTCACTAAGATAATCAAAGCACCCGGAGACAGGATATGCTTTAGTGACAAATTTGGCCACACTTTGCATGTTAATAAATCCTTTCCAAATGGTGTTGAGACGAGAGAGAAAGAGGGAGGTGTCGCTGTCTTGAGGTGAGCGTGGCTCTGCAACACTGCAAAACAAATCCAAAACAGAAAGGTTACAGAATACAAATGAGAATGGTCCCTTTTTTTCTTTTCTTCCCCCCTCCTATTGATCAAATACTCAAGTAAAAGAATATGCTACAAACAAAAATCTTGTAACTGCAGTTTCATAAGGATATACTTTGCAATATTTACTTTTACTACTGTATATACTCAGAATATGAAAGAAATCCACTTCTTTTCAAGCTGATCAGTTGGTTAATTTTAATTCATATTCATAAATTCAGATGTAACAGTATTTTAATATAGGATGAAAATCTAGAAATACCTTTAAACCATCTCTCACATACACGCTTTCTAGATATTAATGTACACACAGACTTCTAAGTCTGCATAATACCCTTCAAGTTTTATTTATCTGTTGAAAACACGTTGAGGAATCTTTGCTGTCAACATATACTGATGCTCTGAAAATTTTGCCAACGACAGAAGGTAAACGAGGAGATGGTAAATTAAAAACCTGAACCCAGCTACCTGAGCTTTAAAGTGAAACATGCTCTTTGATTGGGGGGAAGGGAAGGGGACGTGGGACTTTGAGGATAACCACATCAAAGATTGGGTAGCTTGGCTTACTATTAAATATACGCACTTGATATTGGGTGAGTGATGAACTGCTAAGTATCTTGGATCTGGTGAGGATGATGGTTTTGTTAATATTGATTTGGGGACAGTCATAACTGGTTTTGAAGTTTCCTGTTTTGTTTCCCCTGTTGAAACTTTGTCAGGTGCGGGACCAGAACGCAGGGCCGGTGTTGCAACACCGGAGGAGCTGCTCATTGCTGTCCTTGGGTCTCTGCCAGAAACCGTTACGGTTGTGACAACTCCACCGGCAGAAGAGGCAGGAAAAGCAGAAGCATCTTCAGGTACAGAAGAATCTGTATTGTTGTGGCCCTGGGTTGTAGGAATGTAAGTTCTTTCAACGCTTGACTGAGAAACTGTTTCTGCTACCGGTCCGACGTCGGTTTCCATCGCGCTTTCAGAGACGGCCTCTCTGGCAGGCTCTGCTGTTGGGGCTGGTGCAGAACTTTCATACTTTGGCTGAACTTCGGGTTTTGATTTCGATTCCACCTTTTTAACTGGAGCCACTGACTTCATCTTCTTAGATGGTACTTCATCTTCAGATGCTGAAATCTGACCTATAAATTTATTTTAAAAGCTTTTGATTACTATTTAACAATGAAATAGTTTGGAGAAAAACAAATAAACAAACAACAGCCTTAACATAATTCTTTTACTGTGCACAAAGTCAGCGCAGTAGATACCTGTACAGATTTTGCAGTTCAGGTCAAAAAGGTGGGCTCGATGTTGACTTGTTGTATCCTTCAACATGCTGCTAAAAACATCTACAGAAGGAGCACTGTTTAAATTTGGCACAGATCGGGATGACTCTTGCTGCTCCTAAAAGCGAATAAACACAAAACATATTCCAGCGGATCATTAATTTTAACCATAAAAAAAATATTTTGGGAAGCATTAATTAACTTCAGGGTTTGTTTTTTTTTTTTAAAATAAATTAAAGGCCTTGGTTAAAGCATATCAGATAGGGTTCTCAAATAATATTTGTCCTCCTTTTATTCCACGGTGTTTTGAAGTAGATAGCTAATATTCAGAAATAAAAGATTTCTCTGTAAATTGACAATGTTTCAGAAGTGCATGCAAAACATGCCCATCATTTGGTTGTTGCACTCCTTCAAACTACAAGGGAAAATGCTCAGAGCACACCTCCTAGCTAATAATATCCTTACAGTTCATTTAAAAAATCTGCACTTCTGGTGAAAGTGATGCCCTAGTTACCACTTATCTCCCTCGACCTCTTCTTTCTGAAGCAATAGCCAATACTCACATCAGAATCAGACACTGGCGGAGAATCTTCCATATTTACAACTGACATATGTTCCCGTTTTACAGCTGTTTTCTTGATTTCATGAGATTTGCTTCTTGACTCTATCATCTGAAAGAAACAAAACCATTTTCGTAAAAAGTCCACATATTTATTTTATAATTTTATTCCCTACTTCGTTATCACTTGGTTAGTTATAGAGAAAAAGTATACTAAAACTGAACATTATTAGTATTTCATTATGAAGAAAATGGTGCATTAATGTAACATGGGTGGTAAGGGTTGGCAAACTCGCTCTTAATTCATAAGGACATAGGGGAAAATTATGTTACTTACTGCTTTAGCTGGTTTCTCTTTCCATACAGACAGTTCTTTAGATAAAAGTTCTTCTGGTTTCATTCTCACTAGTTTTGACAGTGAGATTTCCTCACGAAGGACACGATGAAAAAGTCCCTGAAAACAAAACAGACTTCGTTGCCATGCTGAAGAGAACCTGCTTGGCCAACCAATAAGATTTGCAGTGCTGAACTGGCAAAACCTGTTCCAGTTTCTTAATTATCTACTAATAATACCAGCTACTTATAAACAAATTTGGAAAGGTGGAACAAACAGAAAATAAGGATGAAATAAACAGCAAGTATGAATTTTCCTCGTTATCACCAATATCTATCAATACAACTGAATAGGAATGTCAGAAGCTGAGCAGCCACTCTCCTGTTTCATATCTATTGTAGAAATTAAAGAAAAAAAGAAAAGAGGAGTTTCCAGTGTTCTCTAGTGGATATTTTCGTCTGCACCAGCATCCATTTTTTTCCTTTTAAAGCATAAATATGATCATCTACACAGGTAGTATCCACCACATACTACAGAATGTAACAAGAGGAGCAATTAATAAAGTCTGTATTTTAAGAAAGCCGTTCGGTAAATAAGTATTACACACCAAATGCCCAAACGTAATAGATACGCATGACCAACTAAAGTAGACTTTGAATTCCTTCTGGATAATTTTTTTTTTTAAATATTTGAATGGCTTTATAATAATCTTTTATAATATAATTCATAAGCCTCCATCTTGAAACTCTTCATCTTGAGGGTAGAGAGTTTGACATATCATTAAAACCCGAAAGTATGTTTCAGTATATGTTTACTATTTAAGGAAATTCCAAACCTGATTTTTGGGGTCCTTGAGATTGAACATGATGCTACGGTATTTACTCTTGTATCTGTTGTCCGTAACTTGAAACAAATTAAACATCTCCTTTTCAATATTGAGTGCTACTTTCCCTACTTCACTCTCTGTCATGACCAGATCATCGCTATCATTGACTCTGTTAAAAACAAGAAAGGGTACGTGCATTTACGTTAGGCATGAATCTTCAGGTAGCATTCATAAAAACTTAACTTTTCAGAGGAAGGAGCTGACCTGGCTCCTCCTCGCCCAGTGAAGGCTCAAGTCTCCTTTCGGTGACACCTCAAAGCCAAAGTCTATCTCGGCACCTTGAACCATGAGCTATGGCAACCTGCCAGCGCTGGCCACAGGCCCACAGAAGCCAGCCCTGGTGAGCAGCCGTCAGCCTTTACCGCCACTCCTGCTCATGGCACCCAAGTCAGGAGCTTTCTGCCCTGAAGGACACAGGGAGCCCCAGCATTGAGTCCGAGTCCTACATTTTCCACTGTGAGCAGACACCACCAGAACACAGTGCTCTATAGTAAGTACAGATGGCTGGGATTAGCTTGAATAATCCTTGTGAGGCAATCTGCTCCCGTTCGGTTTGGCTTTTTGTTTGTTTTTTTCTTACCTAAGCAATACATTTGTCCACTGACCAGGGTTTGTTGTTGACTGTTATGTTGGGAGGGGAGGGAATCTCTACTTCAGTAAGGCTTTAACCTTTCACTACGCTATTTCCTATACTGTGTTGCCTACCACCTCTACATCTCCAGCCACCACCATCACCAGATTTTAAAACTTCAGAGCACCTGCATTAGAAAAGCTTCCATGCTGTAATCTAATGCTCCGACTGCAATTGCCTCAATATAAACGGAACAGTGAGGTTTCTTTTTTTTTTTTAAAAGCTTTTTTTTTAACATAAATCTGAAATGCCAGTTACACCTGTAGTAATTTGTAGTATAAATTCAGTCCCTCGATACCCCTTGTTAAGAAGTAAATAAAACTCTGCAGGCTAAACACCTACATCTAGTTGTAGCTTCCTATATAAAATAAGTGCTTTGAATTCCCACCTCTTCCATAAAATTTCTTTTAGGGACCGTCGAATATTTTGTCGAATCTGCGAGTTGGGTTGTGACTGGATAGGGCTAGCTGATGCTTTTGCTTGACTACTTCCAGATGCGGTAGAAATGGAAGACAGTGAAGGCTTTTTGAGTCCTCCACCCAAACTGGAAGATGTAGCTGGTTTTTTGGAAACTGATGAGCCATGAGAAAGAGAAGAATGTTTGGAAGGAACACTGCCTGATGAAGGAATGCTGCCTGATGAAGGCCAAGGTTTCTTGGGAATTACACCTTTGAAACTTCCAGCAGAAGGTTTAAGTGGTTGCTTAGTTAGTGATGTGCTAGAGAAGGACGGGGACTTCTTTGAAGGCAGATTTTTAGAGAGAGAAGACGTCTGCTTCTCCATTATAGATGCAACAGCTTTCTTCGATGCCGATGTAGGCTCTGCTCTATCTTCATGCTTTTTCTCTTCCCTTTGAGCTGTTAAAACAAAGAAGAAAATACAATATTAAAGGCTTAGCCTTGTAACTTCCTATTCATGAAGATCCGTTACCATCTATAAAGAAAAGTCTGTGAAATGACATCTCCAGAGAATAACTATCAAGTAGGCAATTTAAGCTATTTACTTTCACTAGCCTTTTTAAAAGTCATTTTAAAAAACACACAGAGGTTGACATAATTTTTGTGAAGAAATTTGTGTCTTCGATCCTTCAGAGGTTACTTCATCTTAGAGGCCGACTGAAGAGTTTCAGAGAGTTCCATTTTGGCTTTAAAGGTTGAAAATTATATTTACAATCTACGCAAGAAAACTGAAAAGCAAAAAAAAAAAAAGGCACCACCTTCAAAGATTCCTGAGTGGGATAAGTTTCAAAAACACACCACATTTTCACACATTACAAAAAAAAAAAAAAAAAAAAAAAAAAACAAAACGCAATACAACCCACATCTTGTATTTCCACGGCAGAGTTCTCATAGCAATCTACAGAACCTGTTTATTACAGAGGCTGACCTGGTGGTAGAGTCCATGAATTTGAAACTGCAGTACGACCTTAAGTTTAGTATTATTGAAGTTTCATAAACCCTTTCTCCCAGACTTTTTATTTTAAAGAGCAAGCAAAGGCAGACAAGTTACGTAGCACAGAAGTTGTTTAAAAAATTTAAACACATACTCAGTGTACTTGGTTGCTGGCATTGATATTATACTGGTGACGTCGCCATAAACTATTATTAGATCTTCATATTCAGTTCCTAGCTAAATTCTAAATTTATAGAAAAATATGAATATTGCTGCTCAGTATTGCTGTGACGATCGAATGTCCACCATTTGCAAACTATTCCATTCACACTATTCCATTTAAACAATTCAACACAGCAAAAAAAGCCAAAACCAAAAAAACAACCCCACACCCCCAGCAAAACCCCCTTCATTTCCCGGACATTAAAGCTACCTCGGGCCAACACCAGCACATTTATCCGGACAGCGCAAACAAGGAAGGGTTGTGATGGCAACTACCAAAAAACCTCTCCCGAAACACAACTGTTTTGATTAGAAAAGCAAAGTTTTCTCCCTAAAAAAGCCTTTTCTTCTCACAAATCCATAGATAATCACTGACCAGTTAACAAGTTAAATTTTAATCTGATGTTTTTAGCTAGTGAAGGTTTGTAGATGAATTAGCCCAGAAGCCCTAGCTGCAAAATGCAGGGCACTTCCTAGGAAAGATCCAGGAATTTAACTTTCCATAATTTTACCACAGACCAAATGGTCCCTTCTTCACCTTCCAGATCTGCCATAATGACAGCAGGAATTGCTAGGAAGGGCCCAAGTTGTCCAGTCTGTCTGTTCTGAGATGGACTTGATGGGGACAAAGCACTCCCGTGAAGGATGGTCCAAGAAACCCCACAAACCAGCCCAAGCTCGCAACGGAAACGCCCCTCAAACAGGGGAAGATTTGGAATACTTAAGGGACACGGTGTGATACTCCCTAATTCCGGGAGGAAACAGCCTTGCAACCTTCCTCTGTGCTTAACGGCCAGGCACCCCCTGAACGGAGCATAAGCTTCCAGCAGAAAGATGCTTCTAACCCCGGTTTCTTTAACAGGCTCTTACTGATGGCAGTTTGGCCACAAACACACAAACCAGCGGTTAAGATGAACTAGGAAACGATGCTGTACTTCAGCTTTTATAAGGCGAAGTATAAGGGTGTGCATGAACTTCTGCTGGAACACAAAGAGAAGCCAGAAGATCCAGAAATACAGTACATTTATCCTTTTTTTTTTCCTAGAAGCATTTTACAAGTAGATGCTGTGAGGAATTTTTCTGAGTGAGACTTAACTAGCCGAAGTGCAAAACAAGAGACATGCTGTAATGCATTCAAAATTTTCAAGGAATGTGAAAGTTTTGCTATAGATTAAAATTATTCTTCTTCCATTACTCCCAGTTTTCCCTAGAGACTGGTCTTGGTTCCTGTCGTGAGCCTGAGCTGGGGAGACCTTCCATGGGACCCAAAGTGCCTCCCTCATGTCCTCACCCCCCTGCCCCGCTATCACCACACTATCGCTTTGCCAGCCCCGGGACGGAGAGGGGGAATTGGGAACTATTGCTGATGGCTTTGGTTTGGGCAAATTGAGCACCCAAAACTTAACAGAGGTAAAAAGCCAAAACATTCTGAGTTATTAGTCCTGAATAAAGAGAAGGCGAATATCCAAAACATGCGCACTGGTAACGCTGCAGGAATTACTCTAATTCCATTCCCTTTATCCCGGTTTATTGGATCTTTCTTGTCCCTTTTCAGGCAGGCAGGACAGGAGCACGTTCCTGGGACTCATCACGGAAAGGCAGGCCAGCACAGCCCGGGTTCCAAAATGATGACAGCAAAATTCACTCCTCAGTGCTACGACATTTTAGTTCTTTTGGTTTATAGCACCAGTACAAAATGTGAAAGTCTAAATTTGTATTTAATCCTCTATATGCTACCTTTTTAATGATTAGTTCAAATTAGTTAACGAGAACTACATCGATAAAAATTAAAAATAGCGGTTTTGTGTCAATCAGACATTGTATATATGAGAACTACATCCACACCAAACCTATCTGTTACCAACAGCCATGTCACAGTAGGAATATGTGCTTGTAAAATAAATAGATAAAAGTAGATTGAAGTTCCCAGGATTGAAGGGCAGCAGAATGAGTAAGTGTCCAAGAAGAAAGATGCAGAAGCATCCCTTATTCTGCAGGTTGACATCATGGCTATTTAGAAAGGTTGCCGAAGTGAGGTGTGTAATTCTGTGCGTCTTTAGCCAACAGAAAACGTGCAACTAGTTCTTAAGCTTCATGAAAGTTTAACAGTTTCAAACTACAATGCTACTTTATACCAACTAAAACTGTCTACCTAGCAGGATGCCTTGATTAGAGAAACTGATGGTATGGATTTCGTATGTACTAATTCAGTCACATGTAGGCTATTCAGCCCTTCAGAACATCTACCAACTACTCTATCAAATTTACAGGACACCTCACTGTATTTGAAGGACGCTGTCAAATCGTATGCACGTTTGACAAAGAATCAAGACTACTTAAACCCTACATATGCAAATAACCTGGGATGGCTGTAGATGAACCTAATTTAATAAACAAACAAAAAAAATCTTATCTCCTATTTTGACTATGAGAAACCAGAATTTTTGTCCTGTCAGGTTTTGGTTTTTACTGAGATTAGTGTTGTGCCGCATCATCCAGCTGAGCCAACTCACTGTGTCTTTACTCAGGTCTCGGATCCAAGGCAGAGGTGCTGAGTGGGAGGAAGGACGGGGCTGTGGCTGCCTCTTCTGGTGGCAGCTTGCCTCTACCGACTTAGCTGCAACGTGAGCACACCCCGAGGCTCACACAGTCTTCTGATAGGTATGAAACTATGGCAAGTGTGTGTCTGGAAGAGTTAACAGAACTGTGTACTCTTTTCAGAGAGCAGTATGCTGACACATGTGGAATTTAGCTCCTGAACAGATGCTACAGTCGCTCAGCAAACTGACGGGAGATATAACGGACCAGGTATTCTCTCAGAGCACCGGTTTCAAATCCCATTGCCTTGCAGTCCACAGCTTGAAGAGAAGACACAGGTCAATGTCTACTATATACACTGGCCACTGTATTTTTTACTGTGAGGTTTCCGGTCCTTTTCATCAGTAGCTCCAGCATTCCTACAATATATGCTTTTAAACAAATTTAAAATTAAAGGTTAGAGGTGACTACGGAACATCAGCCTATCCAGCCTAACAGACTAATAGGGAGCTTCACCACAGACAGATTAGTGCCAGAATAAGGTATTCAGTGGCTTTTCTATTCGGCACTTTTGAACACAGAGGTGTACCTCTCTTGGCTTGATGTTAGAAACGCTATTTAAAACGAAATAGTAATTCCTATTTTCCCCATTTTGTCCTGATCGCCACTTATTAGGACAGCAACAGAATTCTTATTGACTGAGGAGAGGCATGGGCTAGAAAGACGGAGGTACAGACAGAGCTACCCACCCAGCTCATTTCCAGAGTGAAACCCAACGAATCCTCTGGCAGAAAGAAGTGCTCATTGCAGGGCTTCAGAAACAGCATTACTATGGTACGTTCGCTACAGACATAACTCTGATCTCTCCCACTAGATGTCAACAGATACAGAACCCCTCCCCTAAGGAAATTCCCTGTGAAGCTAAGCCAAATATTACAGCACGCAGCCAAGAACAAAACTTCTGTAAGCAGGGGAGGACCCAACTGCCCCATTATCTGCTGCGATAGAGGAGTCTGTTGGAAGCCTGATGGTTACACAGCCTTCACTCCTGTGCAGCTCAACACTGGTGTTTCAGCATTGTAATGTGGTCGTTGAGGCCCAATTTAAGAATGATTTCCAGAGTGTGGCACTGTTTAATTTTGCATGAAGGATTTGCAGGATGCACTCATACCATAATCCCTCTCCTACGCTGGCAGGCTGTGTTTTACACCACCAGCATGGAAATTATCCAAAGGAAACTTCGCTCTTCCTCTGATCTCGTCAAAATACTTCTGTGGAGTGTTCAAGCCTACGGTGGTTCTTCCCCCCTTCCCTCTCCACCCAATTTTTCTTTGGAATAGCAGCTTTACAAAGACACTGCAAAAATCCACCACCCCCAGTTTCTAGTTAAATGATCTCATTTGTGACGGGTATTTTGCTGGAGACATCATCTGGTTTTCCCAACTTTTAAATACTTGAAGAAACGTGCTATTACTTTTGTTTGCATAGTTTTAAAATTATTCAAATCACACTTTAAAGATCTTCAATTTCTTGCTCTAGTTGATGCTACAAGTTTTAAACGATGCTGTAGACAAACTATAGGCAGTTACACTTCAAGAGCCTGTTTCATAATGAGTCTGTAAGACTCAGATTTTTTAAAAATCTTTTCATAAAAAAAAAAAAAGCATCACAGCTACTACTACAGAACACTAAAAACTTTTGTTAAATATGTCTTGCAGCCGTGCAAGCTGATTGTTTGTTACATAGTACTGATTATACTTTCCCTACAGAATTAAGAATTTGGCATAAGGCTGTTCAGAGATCAGAACTAGTGCCTCTGATGTCTAATACTGTCTTGTCATTTCCCTGGGATCTCCTCCATCTACACTAATCCATTTCCCCCCCCACCCCCACCCCAGGATAAAACTCCTGAAGGCGATGTGTGGGGAGCCGAGGCCGATGGCTGCGTCGTCTTGTCCAGCTTGCAGAGCTGTCCCCAGTGGGAGCCCCGGCGCGGGGGAGCAGGAGGTGGGCAGCCCCCCACTGCAGAAAGCACTGCCTTGCCCATCGCCGAGCCTTCGCCAGCCCAGAGCGCGGGGCCGGCTGAAGCACCTCTGGGTTCTACAGAGACTTTTCATGCTCTTCTGTCACTAAAATAGAGAGGTTAAAAACAAAACAAATAACTACGACTAACTTTCAGGCGTATGCACAATATACATGTTTGTGTGGCACCAACAGTAAGAAAGCTGGCAGTTAACATTTTTCTGTAAAAAAAAAAAATGATATCTGTAAAATTCCATAATACAAATAATAAAAATCTAAGAGGAGTACAGCTACTTGTGACCCACCTTTTAAAGTGGATCATTTACGACACTTAAAAGGATTTTTGTGTCCTTTTCAAAAGAAGCCTAACATCAAATTAGAGGGAGGAAAATTCACACTAGTGCAGCTTGGCAGTTGTTAAAAAAGCAGTAATACCTGTTAGAAGGTATCCTCCAACAGCCTGCGTAAAGGCTGGCCAGAGGTAAGTATGTTTTTTTGAGAAGAGCTAATCTCTAAAGAAAGGCAACGGCAGTGGCCTTTACAATAGCTTAAATATCCGCTAGGAATGCAGGTGTGAAACGACCAACCAGAAGCAATAATCCATTTAGGAATTCACAAAAACCCCCACTGGCATTTTGAGTGTCACTCAAAAATCGGCCTGTGTTGTCCTGTGAAGTTCTGCACGGTGCCGCAGCTCCTTCTCGCCCAGCTGCAGGAAGCTCCACTGCCCGGTTCTGTCCCATCCTTCCCGCCTGCGGCAGCTGCCCCGGCTGAGCAACGCAAACAGCACAGGCAGCCTGGCTTGGCACACGTCACAGCAGAAAAGGACAGTCTCTTGGCTCAGAGATGAGATACCTCACCCCACTCTGTCAGTACCTGAGGATTTAGGAACTGCACTTTCCCCTTTGTAAAACTGTTGAAACAGAGGATGGGCAAGATTTCTCAAATTTGAAACTGGTGGTGTCCTAACAGCTCCCCTTTGCCACTCAGCCCCGCCATGTCCTAAATGGACGTGTCCGACACAGCTGTGGTACGACCCCTTTCTGCACGACTCATGAGAAAAATAATTTTAACAGAGAATTTAAACTAGCCCCTCCACCCCAACGCAGTGGCTGATACCAAACTTTAATCCATGAGTTCTTCCAAAGTGAAACCTTTTGATGCATTAGCCAACTTAAAAATCTGAACAAAACACATGGGTGAGCCGGTGCTTTAGACGTCAGTTATAAAGCACTCTCCAACGGGAGGTCACTTACCCGTTCCGAGCCGTTCCTCAAGAGCAGCCCTTGCAGTCACCCAGCTGGTTTGCACGCCTGACATCTCAGAGCCTCACAACCTTCTGGAGGAGCCGGTCCCGTAAGGTGCCACTGAAGCACCCTCTGGTGGCACCGAGCGCTCAGTGCCCGAGGCTGTGAAGGTGCCGTTTGTAACCGCTTCATTTCCAGGGTCATTCAACTGTCGCTTTCCTGAAACCTGTTTTTGCTAGACTTTTTGTCATTTCCCTTAAAGATAGCTGAGCGTTAGTTCTAAATAACTCAAAAGTGTTCATCTACACTTACAAAGGTTTCGGTGTTAGTTTTCACTGTTACCTGCCTATGGCAATACGTGTCTGCTTCCACTTTCAAGACCAAATCATACTTTATTGTTAAGCACTAACGTTTCAGAGGTGGGCCCCTGTCCTGCCGCTTTTCTTCAAAAGTCTCAGTTCTAGTCTGCACAATAGTGAGCAGCTCATAATTAAGCTGCCTGTGTGCCAAGCCGTTATATTTGGACACACAAAGTACATCTGTCTTTAAAGTTAATTAATTTAGGAAACTCTGAGACAAGGGCCTTTTCTGTGCTGGCGATTTGTTTGCATTCAAGCCAACCCTGTAGCTATGCTCATGCAAATCTGTAGCTTAGATCCTCAAAGCTTTGTTTTAATCTACATGAAATTATAATGATTTATCTGGTCTACGTTAGTCGACTACATCTTCACAACTACACCACTCCCTAGCGAAAAACAGGCACTATCTGCTGCAAAAAAAGGGCTCCTTATTTTCCAGACCATTTATGGATTGGTCTCATGACTCCTTGCAGCAACAGGCCATCTTCAGGTTCCGAGTTCGGTACAGACCAGACGCAGCAAATCATCATCAGCAAAACTTGACTCCAAAGTGCAAGAGATCACCTCAAAACCACCCTTTTATTTGGGGATTAGCAGAGGAAGATCTTTTTCACTGGCTATGCAGTCAAGTGAGCAAGTTCAAAGAACTGAAGAATATTAGTAAAAGAAAGCAAAACAGCAATAGAGGGTGGTGAGTTGTTGGGTTTTTTTTAATCAAACTTTCATCGCTTTCAGTGTTGATGACAAGAGATAAAACCACCCTAATATTCACAGTGCATCCATAAATTGTACCATGTTTCTGACCCCCGACCCTTTCCCTCAGCAATGGCTCCTTATACTGAAGCCATGCACCCATTATGGCCAGAGCGCTGGCTGTCTGTCGTCCCAGCGCCTCAGGGGTGCTAGGTGCTTGAAAGGCAAAATAGGAACCATGCCAGCAGCAGGGACCAGCCTTCCTAACTTAAGAGACACGGCAAAAATCTTCATGTGGCTGGCAGCCACAGGACAGATGTAACATACCTTGTAGAGCAGAGAAGGGGAGCTCCAGCAGTTCACAGGCAGGAGGTGGTAATCGCTCCCCACGGATCCCACTGCTCCTTTTAATTGGCTGGGTCCCAGGGGATGCTGGTGCCAGCAGCCGCTACTGGTCTGGCTCGCTCCACTGCCAGGGTGCCGGCCCCCAGCAGCCCTGGGCCAGCACAGCCCCTGCCATCCTCATGGCACGAGTCAGCACTGGAGCTGCCTTACACCAGCCGCTCCGGGACTATAATCTTCCCAAAGCCAGATCTCCAAGATGAACGTCTCAGAAGTTCTGCCAGACTCATCTTAGGTGTTCTGATTATTATTTAGTCCGTGAACAGCCTTTCTGAAAACTCCTTGAGTTACAAAGGGTCAACGCTAGACCTACATATACAGCAGCCACGTGCCCCAGAAAGTTGCCAGTAACATAAAAATAAATAATTCTTTTTATTCCCTTGGTACTACTCAATACTTATTGCCTCTTAGTATGGGTCTACATTGCAGAATACAGCATTAAGCAAAGCTTTCAAGGCGTTAATTCCGATGCCAGTAGTTTAGTTGTAACAGTATGGAAGCTGGCACCAGCAAGTTTTTCCTATGGGGAAGAACTCACACCAAAACAAAAGGGCATCGAGTTTAACTGCAATCAGTCCTTGCAAACAAACATATTTATGACTTAAGAACAGCTCCTCAGTTTATGTAAAATATTTTTTAATAGTTAAGCTAAACCAACAGCGGTATATCCACAGACACTGCACTACTCAATTGAAGAGCAACAACTTACTGGCACCAGTCTGTGTGCAGACAGGGCCTTAACATTTTTGTTTTCGCAACGGTACTTACAGCTTCCTACATCGCTTCTACCTCCTGAGCCATAACTCCTCTGTCTTGAGCGCACTGCATTTTCCCCCTACTCTCTTTATAGTGGTATATTTTCTTTCTTTCCTGCCTTCAGACTGTCATTACAGAAAGAAAAAAAAAAAGTGACACAAGAAAAAGATACATAGATCAGGTATGCTGCAATCTAAGCATTTTGGTATGCACATCACGTTTTCTGATGATGGGCTCCCAATATGACTGTATTCCCTTTATGAAGTCTCTGTATTTTGTTAGAGGTGTATGGGAACAAAGCAGTACAAGTGCCCTTTGCATCTGAGATCGATACAAGCAAACACTATTCACTTTGTGAGTAGCTCTTGTGTGTAGAAACGTTTAGCTGCGGAAGAAATGAAGAAAACTGAAAGGGGACAATAAAAGGAAATGTGCGTCACCAGAGCCAGAGCTCTACAAAACCGGCCTCCCGCTTCCAGGAGGTGGCAGCGTTGTCTCCATAATTCACAGCTGTAAAGCAGGAGAGAAACCACAAACACTGAGCTTTTCGCTTAAATGCTTCCCATTCACTCAGTCCTGCTCATCAACAACAACTATGAAGCACTAGCACCAAATATTATAAGAGACAGCTATAAACTCATACTATTTCTCTGCCTCCAGTGAAGCAAACAGAAGTTTAGTGGCTTGGTGTAAAGTTCTCAAGAAGTTCTACCCCAAGAACAATAATAAGAAATAAACATTTAATGTTTATTTTTTATCTAATAAATCCTCTTCAGTCTCCTGTGCACTTAGTTACTTTTATCAATAAATGCAGTGAAGACGTTTACGTAGCTTTAGCACCCAAGTTGAGTAAATTATCAGTTCATGTATTTCTTTTAAGTCTAGTAAGTCAGCTGAACTTCAAAGATTCAAAGCCCTGATGAGTACTTGGTATACTTATGACTGAGTAGTTTAAAAACTGGGATACTGCAAGCATCTACCATCTTCCCCTCCTTTTGGATTAATTTTCTATTTTAAAACGGCTAATACATTTGCTGCTGACTTCTATTTAACAATTAACAGCAAAAATATAGAAAAAGGTCTCAAGTTTTCTTCTATCAAGCAGAAAACCTGTGTTCAGGTGCTTCAGACATATACACTGACACTGCTGACAGACCTCTGCATCAGCAAACTTCATGTTTGAAGTGTACCTTTACCCCCTCTTTACAGGGCAGCAGTGAATATAATGGACAATTATTCCTACAAATGCAATATATGGTAATAATTAGCGTAAAACATTAAATATAAAAGCCATCAGCAGAGTCAAATAAGCAGTGGACTGCTTTTGTGGTTCCTTCTGGAATACAACATGTTTATATTACACTGTTTGAAGTTTGTCCTCATCCAGTATAATTAAAAATAATGCTTCCTATTATTGCAAGATGTATGTCAGTCTGCTCCTAAAACTGAAACATTTCAGAAATCACTTCGGGTGGTGCTTCCCCACAAACACCTAGGTGATCTCACTGGATAAACGAGAGTCTGTTTTGCTTTTGTTATGAATTTTACATCTCCTTTGATATGATCTAATTATTGATAATTAGCACTAGCTCACGTGACAAATTCCAGATTTCTATCACAACTTGAATCTCTGAGCATCTCAACAATCCATATACTCGTATCAATTTGGAAGCTAGGGTGACTTTGGAAATTAAAGTTGAGCACTGCATATTAAATTAATACCAATTTTCCTAACAAAATTAAAAGCAACACTTCTGAAAGGGAATGTGACACAAACCTAACCTCCTCTTATACGTGCAGTTCAAACACTGCCTGAAACTTTTAAAAGCACTTGTACTTAATATTCACTTATCAAAGCAAGGTCAAGGTATTTCCTGCTCTAGTTATTAAATGAATAAATAGGATTATTTTCACTGGGAACACCAAGATGTTACACAGTGTCATTATCAGGCTCCAGATTTTGGTGTACAAAATCACTTCCAACTACAGTCCTAACTCATCCCCAAAAATACTTCATAACTTTTTTTGTAGCTAAGAAAGGCAAACTAATGGGGTAACAGAGAAAAAGAAATTGCTGCTCTATATAAACACATACTACTAGCACCAAATATACTTTCTTTTTTTTTAGATGCAAAATAGGCTGGGAGGAGAAAAGGGGGTTTGGTGGCAGGGTTTAGATGCGAATACACGATATGCCCCTATCACCCAGCACCTCTGTAAGAATGGCTCATTTTCTTCTTGCTATTACTTAATAAAACTACTGTCATATGTTAACAAACCCAAAAATCTTGTACCCGACAGGTACAGAGTAAACGTATAAAGTAAATCCATGTCTGAAATATGATGAGCTGACTGATGGAAAGAGTATTAGAGAAATTCTGCTAGTCATAAATTTCCTTAATTCCTAAAGGGCCTCGCGCACTGAGGTGACAGATCAGGATTTGCAGAACATGGCTTGAAGGTCTGGGAGAATGCAGGTGGTATTTCAAGATACTGTATATTGAAGAACCCCGTCCTTATTCTCCTCTAGGTGACCTTAAGTCCAAACATTAGACACCGAGAAGTCTGAATGACATCTTAAACGTCTTTCATAATCTATGTTCAGAAATACGCATTTCTAAGTGAGTCACTTCGTTCCAAGATTAGTGTCTAAACCAGATTACATGTTTTGTCCACTGCAGGTGCTTTTCTTGACAGACTACCTCAGACTTCAAGAGTTCTAACTTTTAGATACCCGAGGTGAAATGAGATGACTCTCACAAATTTTCCATAACGCTCTAACTTCTACGTTTTGAAGAGCACAGAACATTTGTTAAGTGAATAAAATCTTGTAGAATGCTCTTAACGATGAGGTAACAGCAGCTTCTCAGGAAGATTACAGCTCAAGCCCATCCAATCAAAAAGTAGGACAAATTTTTTCACAAATACACAAACAGTTTACCTGGGAATTTAGTAATGGCACAGAGACGCCACATATTAGTACAACTTACCTTAATAATAGCAATCTGAAGTTCTTCCTTGCATTTGATATGAGAGTTCTTCATCACACAAACTATGTTGTTTTCTATTCATTATTGAAGTCTGGTATATACACATATTTTTGAACCAATTTAACAATTTAGCTACAGGAGTCCGATTTTCTACTAGAATTTGTTAAATCTGTATAACCCCCAGCGTGGTAAAACTTAAGAGCCACCCCCCCTTAAAACAAAGCCCAAACTTGCAGCCTCAAAACCGGTAATTCCTGTCTCCTAGAAAAAAACCTGTAGCAATAAGGACATTTTAAGTGATACAGTTATAGGGACACTTGCAATTATATTGAGATAGAAAGTGTCATAAAAACTTGATATGTAAAACAAGCCCTTATAGTTTCATTTACGTCTTTCCTAATTTTAGTTATTTTTAAAACAGTACAGCTTCTGACAAAAAAAGCTACAGCTTCTTTAGAAGCAGCTGAAAAAAATAAATCCAAGTTTATCAAAATATGTATCTTAAGAGTTCTCTATAAAAGAGGCACGGGGCCCAAGTAACAAAATATGCAACAAAAACATGCAGGGAAAAATTTAAAATATTTAAAAACATTTGATGTGGGTAAACACAATTAAAATATACCTAGTAAGTCTACTATATGCTATAATAATAAACACCAATTTAAGGTAGCCGGCGTCCCCTCAGTGCTTAAAAATTACATCTAAAAAAATCTCAAAGATAATTTATACTTAATGTGTTACTTTACATATAATGTGTTTAATAATTAGGTTTATTTCTGAAAAGAAAATGCAAAATTGGCTAAAGTGTGGTTAAGAAAGCTGTGAGAACTGCATTTCTGAATTCATTAATCTTCAAGTGAATAAATATTAGACACCAGGTCATGTGCTTTGTAAATGTGAAATGGAAGATTTCACCTGAAGTTCCACCACTGCATTATAAAACTACTTAGCTGGAGCTAATAAAAAAATGTCATTAGCAGAAAGACTTGTTCAGGCTACAAAGCAGTAATTACTTACCTTTATATGAGTTATATGGATGTTAATTCAAAAACCTGCAAAAATATGCAAGGCAACATCTCCGCCTAATATCCACTTCAGATGTGTTCTTGTGTGTGTGTGGATAATGTGTGAAGTATGAAAATATAAAGGAAAAAAAAAAATACTGCCTCCCCCCAAACTTAAAAGTAAAGAATGGTCCTTAAATAATTCCACGTAAGGAAGAACAGCAGCAGGAAGAACTTGGATATACTTGACAGTTAAAAGCTGTTTGCAGAAGTGTAAGTATCACTGGATACCATGTTGAAGATTTCTTTCTCGGCACTAGCACTGAAAATGCAAGACCTGAGAGAAAGGTGCCAAATCTAAATTACAAAAATACAATTCAAATTAGTACAGTCAATTGCTGATTCACGGTGCACACTGTGCAACCTTTTTGTAAAACTGAACACGAATGTATCGATACTTACCTTTTCTGGTTAAGAAAGAGTTATTGTCTTTACAGGGAAAATTTAAAGCTTAATCATGTAGTTTTCATCCAGAAATCAGCTGGGTAGATTGATAGGCTCTTAATCATACAACTGATACAAATGAAACTCCTAAAAGCGTCTCCCATTTGTGTTTATCTCTGTGTGCAAACCTTTGAAGGTGAAGAAAAGTAGTTTGGTGCCATATTAAGGGGAAAAAAAAATCCTAAACTCCCTAGTCTTGCAGAGCCAAGAATGGATGGGTATTCAAAGAAAATGTAAATGATTATTCAGGAATATCCCTATGCGATACATACATTTGAACAACAGTGAAGATGAAATGGCAGTCCTTTCAGGCTTTACAGCATTGTAATTATGATCGCTTGCCCAGGACGGCGTGGTGTTTTCTGCTGCTGGCTCTTTAGCAATAGGCTGAGCGTTCACCTCCGTCTTGGCAGTTGTCAAAACAGTCTTCTTCATAGTCATCTCTCTTTTCTCAGGAAATTGTCTCTTTTGGTTTAAAAGAGGCTTAATACCTGCCTGTATGATTAAAAGAAGCTTCATTACTAATAATCATAGAATATATATAATATTTTACAAACAAGCAGAGATATAGTTACATACATGTACATAAATTTCTTTTATAGTAAGCTCCTGTAAATACACTTGAAATGATGTAATTTCAGATTCAAGTCTATAAAGCAAAGGTAATATACACTGTAACTTCAGGAAAAGAGAATGGTAAAGAAACCACCTGAAAACAACAGTATTTATCATCAAGATGTGGGGATTCTGCTTCTTTGTTTGAAAAACTACTGCCCATTTTATAGTGGTCTCAAAAGGGAAAGAGGGTGGCTTTTATTTCATCTTTTTGCTTCCCAAAGCATAGATACAATGCAGTCACATTAATTCACAATCCACATTAATTCCAAATTACTGTCTAAAACTCAGTAATTTAGAGTTTAAAAAGGTAAAATTAATTTGGAATTAAATTAAGATAAAAGGTGTACTGCTTACACTTAGCTTACCTGCAGCTGAGATTTTGGCATGCCAGGTTTTTCAGATTTTGGTTTGATCTTTTCTTTAGGTTTTGGTTTTGCATCTTTGCCAGAACTTAAAATCTTCATCGTGGCTGCTGCATGTTTGAGAATGCAATCATTGCTGCAGTACACAGAATCAGGCTGAGCCAAGTTAAAACAGCCAGGACCGATGCACTTTGATGCACCAGGAGCTTCTATTATCTATGGATTGAAACGGAGTGAGAGTTCAAACTTCAAAGAGGAATCAACAGAAACATACCTTTATAATATGAAGAAATGTTTACATACATGTGTGCAGACAGCAGCTAGGACTGTTAGTGACCTACACAATTGCCAGCGTGAAAACTTTCATTCGTGATATAACAGAAACAACCCATAGAAACTTAAGAATTTCACTCTTGTAACGCACTATTTTCAGAACGTGTTGTACTTTCAAGTGGTTGGTCTGCCTGCAATGAACTAAGGCAGGCTGGTTTCCTAAACTTTCAGATCCCGTGAGAACACAAATGTTTTTTTCTGATCCTCTACATCATGTGAAAAATCTCCTTAATAATGCAGAACTGGTTTCTCAAGAGCAAAGTTTCTAAAACACATTTTACTCTTGTATCCCCATCAGCAGCTGTCCTCAACTATGCACATATGCAAAAGGAAGTATGCAGCTATTCAGGTGTACAGATAATTCCTGCTCTAGAGGTTTACCAATTTTAATTTTCAAGTCTCCAACTTACATCAACACAACTCTTCTCCCAGATAATTTTGCCATAGCCGAATCCTTCTTACGCATTGAGAAGTTTGCATACACAATCTGTATTTTCCTCTACTTCACCATTACTCTCCATTTATATCAAATTGTTATATACTATGAATTTCCTCTTCAAATGTTAAGGTTTAGAAAATAGCACATTCCTCGAAAACAGAGTACGTTAGGTCAAAGCCTAGAAATGTGTGGAAGCTCTATAGGCTCCAACGTATCGTCTCTGGGTATTATGCCTTTAGTCTCACTCTTCTAGATTACTCCTAAAAACGTTACACAAACTAACCTAACACTCAGAACTACTGGAGTTTTAGACAGCCTCTCATGTATCAATAATCTGTAATTTTTAACTACCAAAAGCAAGGTTTTCAGGAATATTTCCAGTAAAAAAAAAATACATTAAAAAATTATTTGCATAGCGTGGCTTATTTTTCCCCAATCAGAAGTCAGTAAGACAGCATCATCTGCTACAGATAAAACCTGGGTCTGAGAATTTTCCCATAAAAATTAAGTTTATGCTTTAGAATACTTCTCCATCAATGTACACACCAAACTGTGAAGTACAAGAAAGAACTATCAATTCATGTTCCCTAAAATGCACCTCAAACTTCAGACTAACTGAGCTGTCATTTCTAATTAAGGGCATTAGCTCAGATGATGACAAAACTTTTAGTGTTGATGTCTGTACTTATACAATTTCTAAGAGTTTTAATCGCAAACCTAAACTCTACAGCTGTTGCTTATGGACAGCAACAAAAAGGAGTCTCTCTCAAAGCGCGTAGAATACTGGTGTAAGAGAACAGATGAAGTGCATAATGAGACTGTTCAGTCACTGTAACCTAAAGTGATTTCAGCACATCAACACAATAGCAATGATCTTTTTGCCCAGAATAGGCAGGGAATTCCACAGCAAGAGCGCGGTGCTTGTTTATACAAGCCATAGAGGGATCTTAACTGAGGAATGAGGGACAGCATGGGCTGCAACACAGACTCGACTGCTCAGCTCTCTCAAAATGTGTTACCACCTGGCAAACACAAGTAGAGCAATTCCATTCCACTTCCAAATGCCAAAAGAATACTAAAATATAAGCAGTTCTTCCATAAGAGGCAAGGAGTTAATGATAATTATGGTTTTCTTTCCCTAAAGGAGAGATGCCTAACATGTTCAAGGAACTTGTTAGCATGCTAATAGCAAAGAGTAATTGGTGATTCTCAGAAGCAAAACTTAAAATTAATATTAACACTGTCAGTGAAATGCAAATCAACACCAACGAATCTGGACTCTCAAAAACATTTTTGTGTACAAAGAAGTACAAATGTATTTGAAACTGTATTTGAAAACATTTTTGAGAAAAATGCTGTTTTCTACATATTTATCTTAAAATAGTAAATATTTATATATTAAGCTCAAACTGTTCTGACCTATCCATTAAGCTCACTATGCTGATATGGATAACTCTACTATTTAAATTGACTAGAACTGGGTGGTGTTCCAGAAATGTTTTGTAGAAAATGTATTACAACAGAAAGATTCCTCCAGAGAGATGCTTATATTCAAAATCATAATACTTTTCTAGGGATGACTTCAAAGTTTAAAGATAAGGTGTAAAAGAACAAATTCATACACAAAAAATATGAACAGCTGTACCATTCTAACAGCAAATACGCTAAACATGCTCTTCAAGGCATAGTAAGAAGAAAAAGAAAGTGTTCAAGACGTTGACATTGTGATAGTAGCTTGGGCAGTACAAAGACAACCACTATAGCATGAAGCTTTTTAAATTTGTGTATATTGAGCTGCAGAAGCTTCTTTGCCTGCATTTTGAATTGGGCATGGAACTTGCCATTACAAAATTTAAACTTCTTTTAGATTTTATGCCAGAATTTGCAATAATTCAAAATACACATTTTAATGTTTAAAAAAGGCAGTATGTACTAATAACCTGAAGAAGCATCAGGAAAAAAATCAGAACTTCAAAGACTAACTGTAAGTACAGAGAAAGTACAGCTGGAATTAACTCCAACACAGACACTTGTCAATGTTAAGTAAAAAGTTTCACTATCATCGAAAATGTCAACAACTGTTTGAAATTATTTCAGAGCTAGTATAAGCCAGTCCAAAATCCTAATATTTTTATTAAAAGAACACTTTATTATTTGACCAGGGCAGAAGAGCACAAAGTTGTAGTGGGGCATTTCCTTACACCTACATAAAACTTCTAAATCCCCCACTTCAGAAAAACCACTTTCTTAGTTTTAGTTCCTGTACTGATAGAACTATGGATAAACTTCTGCTAAACAATAATATTTAGCGGGTTGTTCAGCTTCATGTTTAGCTTTAAAAAACTAAGTCAGATTTACAGCCATGCAAGTAAGCCATTGTCACAATGCACTTAAGTGAAATACGAAGAATAAGAAACAAATCAAATACTTACAGGCTGAAATATCTTTAGCTTTTTCTTCCCACTTGGATTTGCAGCTTTTTCAATCCTACCCTTGATTCCTTGGTCCTCAACAGATTTTTGTTCAATTGTTCCGATGCTTGTGAATTCTGTGCCATCCACATTTACTTGCCCTGCTTTAGCTTCCTGCTGGTCTATTTCTGAAGCAGGCTCATCCTGTCCTTGTAGAATGGTGCAGTTTGGACAGATATAGTCCTCACCATTCCTCTCCAACAATCGCCCTCGAGCCTCAGAAATACCCACGCAGTCACCATGAAACCATTCCTCACATCTATCACAACAAATCATAAACCTGAAAAAACAAAAACACCAACCAAGGAACAGTAAAACATTGTGAAATTAAAAGACAATTAATACTTAACAGATATTTCAAGCAGATCTTAACTACCCCACTAAAGTACCAGTATACTGTTCTGCCCTACTGTTCATTTCTGTATTCATTTGCTTATCCCCTCTTTTTAAACGTTTGTTATGAACTCCCCCCAAACTTGAAAGCAACCCAACAGCTCATTTATATACTAAAAAGTAAATGTTAGCATTTGGTTTAAATTTTTCCTCACAGAAAACTTCCAACTACTTGCATTACATTTGTAGTTGAAACCTTTGCCTACCTGTTGTTATGTGGCTGACGACAAATACAATACAGAGCATTTGGGTCATAAATCTCAGACTCGGGTTTACTTTTGGGCAGCTCTTCGGGTTCTTCATCTGTGACCCCTTTTGCGCTGAGGGCAGGCTTTACCTCCTTCTGAACCTGAAGATCTTCGGTGTCTTCCTCAGACACAACCACTTGGCTTGCAATCTCAGTGCTGTCTGCAGTCTCAGGCTCTTGTTTGACAGGCAACTCAGACTCAACTTGTTTTTCACGCTGGGCGTCACCTGTTTCTGTAGGATCTTGTTCTGAATTTCTCTTCCTCAGCCGGATCTGTATATCCTTCAAGGTCAGCTGCACAGGTTTCTCTTCAACACGTTTCTTCCTTAGTCGATTCTGCAGTTCCTTTAGTGTCAATCCATCACTGTCGCTATCAGAAGTATCACCTTCCTCTTCCTCCTCCTCCTCCTCTTCTTCTTCTTTTGTGCGTCTGCTTTTAGAGCCTTTCTGATCCTTACTACTTCTAGTGCTAATCCTCCGAGTTGCAGGTTTTATATCTGGAGTGCTCTCAACACTGTCTTCTGAAGCAGTTTCGGCATCTGTAGCTGGGCAGGATGCCGGTTCACTCGAATCTTCCAGAGCAGTAGGGACACTCCTCCTTCCTCGACGCCTTACTGTTGTAAGAAATTCTTCCACTCTTTCTGTTCGTTTTGGTTGCCGTCCACTACGCCTGAGGTTTAAGCTTTGCTGCTGCTGTTGTGGCTGCTGTTCACTAGAGTCCACATCAATATCTCCTGCACCTTCTCGCTTCGCAATTGTAGTCCTTCGAAACCCCCAGGTTTTCCTGAACTCTTTACTTGTAGGCTTGATAGTTTTTTGTTCCTCCTCGTTGCTTTGCTCACCTTTATCATCCAAAACTGATGCTAAAAACAAGGGTAGAGTTATTAAACTGGTGGTGAATGAAGATGTTTTTCGTAAGTGGGTTTTTTC